>NC_081415.1:5560406-5897281 GCF_030272615.1 Cryptomeria japonica | reverse complement strand
AGTAAGTCAGCAGGACACAACGGAGGCTAGTTTTGGTGATTGGATTTGATACTCCTTGGCGAGAGCTTTCCGACGAGCTATCACTCACGCTATTCGGAGTCCGATTGCTAATATTTTTTAATGCCTGAAGTTTTATTAAAGTAACATTTAATTTAATTGTAAAATATTAAAGTGTTACTTTAATATTTATTTTATGGAGATATGTGTAAATCAAAGGGGCAACCAAGGGAGACATAAGTGAATATTTTAATATGTTTTATATTGAACATGTTTTATCCCACATTGTCTGAGTGAGTTGGGTCGCCCCTTGGAGAAAGAATAAAAGGGAGCTTTTGTGGCTTCATTGGGCATGTTGGATATGAGAAGAATTTGGTGTGTGAGTTGCAGATCCGTTCTTGGCATTAGAGGACGTCTATCCTCTCTTGTGACATTCTAGACGTCATTCCCTTGGGGTTTGGCCTTTGGAATCCTTTGTGATCAGCTTCATTTACAGGCAGATTGGGTGCATTTTTCAGCCACAGGCAGCAGCATTATTTGGTTGCATTTCCAGCTACAAGCAGCAGCATTATTTGGTTGCATTTCCAACTACAGGCCGCGACACTATTCACGCGGGTACTATTCACGCGACACTATTCACGCGGGGTACTATTCACGCGACACTATTCACGTGGCACTATTCACGCGGGTACTATTCACCTGGCACTATTCACGCGGCACTATTCATCTAGCACTATTCATGTTACTGTAGCAGCAGAATTAGAAACTTTTGTTGGAACATTATGTCAAAATGCTGGAGTATTTAGTGAGTTGAAAATAACCTGCTTTGTATTTGAGTTTGTTAATTCCGGAAATAATATTATAACAGCAGTAGTTCAATTTCCAGCTTGCCTATTATTGTAAATTCTTTTTAGTTCATGTTATGTGGTTTCATACCTGTGCAAAGACTTAAAACAAAAAAAACATTGAAACATTAAACGGAGGAATAAGGAATTGGCTGCAAACTGTTTGACTAAATTCCTATCAGCAGTGGGGTTAGTTTTTGGGCATTCTAGGGTGCCCATTACAGAAAAAGAAAGAAGAAGAAAAAAAAAAAGAACAAATGAAAGAGAATACGAAAGATTAAACAAATGAACAAAATAAAGTAGAAAAAAAAAAGAGGAAGCCCTAATAATGGTTCAAAATAAAGCAGAAAAATGGCTCTAGAATTTTATTCATAGCTTGATCTGTAAACAACTAGAGTTATACCCCTAGCAATCACCAACTTACAGATTTTGTCTTGTTAACACTACACCACAATTTCAAACACACTATTCCCTACAAAAACTAATTTTCATACAAATGTAACATGTTCATTGAATCCATATCAATATGTAGAAAGCAAAACAGAAATCAAGAATGCAATAAATACAAAAGAAAATGAACAAAGACATACCATGCACCTTAGAGAAACCCTTAACTGGGAAAATCTCAGGAAGAGCAAGTTCAAAAGCTTTTCAGTCCATTATTTTCTACTCCACACAAGTGTACACATTTCTGTAGGGCAACAATAAGTTCTTGCAAAGCAAACAAAAAGCTCGCATATTGAATTTACTTCATATCAGAGTAAGTAGAACCAGAGGCTCAAACACATTAATTAATCAGTTATCTTCAACTTATGTGATTTGACACAATATGGCTTTATAAAGCCTTTCAACTTACTAATTACCCAAGCCATCCAACTAACTAATATTATTAATAATTAACATCTATTTAACAAATTAAAATTAACATGTTAATTTATTTTTTTAAATATATTATCACATACAAATATTAAAATGTCATGAACTAATTTCTAACATTCCCCACTTTAGCGTTGAACTTGACATAATAGAAGGAACTTTCTTTTGGAGGCGCATTGATGGTCGGACTTTGTCGATCCTTGCCTCTGTCTTCTACCGATGAGATCCGCCCCCCTCCCTACCCTCAATGCAATAGCTTCAAATCTCCTCGGATGTTGGCTTCCACCAATAATGCAACCAATAAATTAACCACCCCACCTATTGTACACATATTTTGAAAATAAAAAACTTTTCCCCCTATTTTCTGAAAATTCTTCACTTGATATGCAATTACACCATTATTACTCCAAAAATACATTTAGCTCTTAATTATTTAATATATAATATTGCCTAATTACAAAGAAATTCTCAAAAACAAATATCCTTACACCTCCAAGATTGAAATATTTTCAAACTCAATTAACATTTGCTAAAGGTGTGGATATACCAGATTGTCAAAAAGAAGAAATAATCTACAATTGTAGTATTACATGCGACCAATTTCTTTGAGGCATTACGTTAAACAGTTCATATACCTTGTCTATGCTTCCACATTTTTCATTTTATACATGCCTCCTTGGCCAAATTTCCTGTATTCTTCATGCTTTGACCAATGCCTAGGCCCCATACCCTATTCCTAATTCCCATTTTTGCACGTCTACGAAATCACTGCCAAGGGTTGTGGGGATCCCGTTTAAACCTGTCATTGGTGTTGTACGACCCCTACTCTTTAGTTTATGGTCCATCCTTTCCCAAGGACTTTTCCTTACCTAAGTCTAATCCTTCCTCTTTACACGAATTGTCTAATACAGTAAACCATGTGATCCACAATCTAGGGACCTTGAAACAAGCTTTTGAGGCACAACACAACCTCACCAAACAGTTTTATGTCAAAATTAACAGACTCATCATTAAGTTGTCAAGGACGGAGAAGAAACAGGATGACCAAACACAAATTCAGCAAAAGGTGGACGCTAGAATCTTGTAGAACTAGGAAGTCATCCCTCAAGTTAACAGACCGATCAATGGTTGCAGTGAGTGAAAGGTTAAAATTGAAAGCTTCGGAGAAGAGTTTTATAAGTGGAAAAGGAAATGGAGACTATAAAGGAGAATCCGAACAGGGTTATAGAAGACAGTAAGTGCACCATTCAGAAAAGCACAATGTGAATCAAGATCCTGATAGAGAAGCTGAAAAATAGTGATGAAATTTTGGAGATTCCCTTTTCAAAGGTGAAAGCTATTGAGGCATGTCCCAATACTAGAACGAGGACCAGTAAGAAAAGAAGCTATGAGGAAAAAAAAAGAGTGGTAGGATGTTATGGAGCTGCATGATACCTTTTACAAATAGGAACTGGAAGCTGCTGAAATTCTTAAAAAGGTTGTCTTTGGTCCTTTATCTAGTGCTGTCTTGTTTTGTTTGGTCTTCAGTGCAGCTAGCTGCTGTTTCGCTGTTACTTTGCTGACGTTTTGTTATGCTTAGCTTGTAAATGGTTTCAAGGCACCTTCAAAACCTGTTTTACCCCTTCTATCAAAAATAACATAGTGGAAAGTTCTATTTGTCCAATATTTGGTTCAGAAAACTTTCCAGTTCAACAGGTAATAAAAAATGGCATTTCTAATACAGAATTCCTTTCAAATTTGAATAAATGTGGTTCAAAGATGTACAATTTCTCCATTGGGTGATGAAATGGTGGCAAACCATGACAAAATTCCCAATGACAATGATGTACATTTTCTTCAAAAAGTTTTGAACACTCAAAAGTGTGCTCAAACAATGGAACAAAGCATCCTCTGAAGACATCTTTTCAAAAGGACTTTCAGAATCTAAATGAAATAGTGATAAGGCAAGGAATGGAATAGATCAGTTACATGCAAGAGAAGGACCTGATAGCAGAGCTAAAAAGCACACAAGCAAAAGAAGAAGTATACTGCAGGCAAAATCTAGGGAATTATTTCTGCAAAATGGAAAGAAAAACACAAGGTGCTTCCACAACAGAACCATGGTTCAGAGCTCTTACAACAAAATATCCCTTTCACAGAATAGTAATTATTGGTGGGGATCAAAATAGTCGAAGGAATGGAGTCTTTTGGTCATTTGCAATTTGCATAGGACACTATTTTGTTTGGCAAAGCTACTGTAATTGAAGATATGAATATCAAATTAATTCTCAATGCCTATTTTAGAAGCTTCGGGACAGCAGATAAATAAAAATATTACAGCAAGGGAACTGGGCACCCGTTAAGTACCTCAGAATACCACTATTCCCTAGAGCATGCAAATCAATTTTATGGGCACCTCTAATTGAAATTGGTGGATTTGACACAATTGATTTTTCTATCAATTTGAACACCTATACCTTTGATTCAAGTTATCCCTACAATGTTTTCAGACCATTGCAAACATGATTCTCAGTTCACGGAAGTATAGTTTCTGCAACAGTGAAATACAACCCAAACCAGCATTTCCTTCCTCCCATAGTTTCAAGACTTCTCAATGGGCGGACAAGGGCATTGACACCATGGTCCACCTACATTGAATTGATTTTCACATCATACCTCCTCAATAAGAAGGCTTTTGGTGCCCAAAAGCTCAATTACAACAAATGTGGGAACTTCTTCCCCATGACATCCTTCAACCAAATGAACCATGTTTTACCCAGCTCTTCTTGTTCTACCTTCTCCATAAGTACACCATATTCTAGCTCCTCTTGTTCATTTGGAGCTAAGACATCTATCGAAGGTAACACAAAATCTTCCTCTCCATCTAGCATAAAAGGTTCAAACAATCAAAGCTTCTATAAATTGAAAACCAAGTACATCTTCATATACAAAGAAACGTGAAGTATAAAAGTATTCACCCCCACTTGCTCTACAATATGGAAAGAACCATTCATCATGGTTTTCAGCTTCTTAGCTGGCTCTTGAAGTCTCTCCTAGTCCAAATACACCCAAACCCTGTCACCCACTCTATGCCAATTGTGATGACATTTGTAACTAGCTTGAGACTCCTTGAGCTGTTCTTGTACACAGAGGTGCATCTACTGCGCCTTATCGATGAACTTCTCAGCCTTCTGTACCTCTAAATATTTGTTTTCCAACCTCTCCTTTAACTGTCCCAACAAAACATCAAATGAACTAGGAGATAGCTGAAGGATGTCACAAAAGGTGAAAATATGTTAGATGAATGAACTGCCCTGTTATAGAACTGCTGAATATACACCAACTTTTCATCCCAGCTCTTGGAGCACCTCTAATTACACCGACATAACAGCTGCACCAATGTTATATTCACAACTTCTGTTTGACCACCCATTTGAGGTTGGAAGACAGTAGAACGTTTGACCAGGGTATTCACTTTCTCAAAAATAACCATTGCAGTCTCATAAAGTACTTTCCAAAAGTCTAAAATGAAACTAAACATTCTTAGAAAAGGGCTCTGCTGCATCACGCCCAGTTAGAGTCCTTTAGTATGCAATCAAAACACGTCTTACTAAATCTATCCAAAATCATAGAGATAATCATCCATCACCGCCTATAATGTCTTGCTGCATCTGTTGGGATTAAAGTGACTCGAACTTAGAGTCCTAACATGTTAAATTATTCAATTAATTTCTGCATATATTGTTATATCTGTTGGTGTAAATAATTATTCATCTTGGATATTATTACACTTTACTTAAGTTTACTTAGGAAATGCATTTCATAGTAGTTTGGGTATGAGACACTTGGGTGTTTGTGCCATATTGGGATAGTGTGTGTAGGAGAATTTCCACCTTTTGTGGACTTATCTTGTTGTTACATTCCACATTCAGTGGGTGATCCACCTCATGTGGACTATTACCCACCTCATGTGGACTATTATATTGTTTCTCCTACCTACCCTTGTTTCTTATTGAGCCACATGTCATGTTTGTGTGCTCACATATCCATATAGCCTTGCCTATATAAGCAGGCTCATATTTATTGTATGTAACGATTGATGATCCAGTTGATCAGTATTTTCATCTTGATAGAATACAGTTTATTTCTATCATCTATTTTGTTCTCTCTTATTTGTGCTTTCCATTGCCTCTACATCTTGGCAAAATCTCACAATATCCTATGTTTCTAACTTCCTAATGTCATATCATATTTGTGGGACCTTTTGATAAGGTAGCATCCTACATGGAAGATGATCCTATGACATGGATTCCTATTTTCTAAGAAGTTGGTGCCCACTTTAGAGGTCCTAAGTTTTAGGGGAACTAGTGTCACAAGATGCTATGTTGGGACTATGACAAGTTTCTATTATGACCATGGCAATAACTAGTTCAATGGAATAATCATGAAGAGTTAATGTTTAACAATTGGCATTTATGGTGGAGTTCGCTTTTGACAAGTCGTGTGAGTTAAGGAAGGCACTTGTTCTTGGTTATGGCAGTTTCTATGTCAAACATGCATTACATTATGTAAGGTGACCGTTTTGGATAGATAGGTGTTAGTGCTTTGGATGTTGCTATGTGCAGAATGTCATGCGAATGGCAAGTTGTTGTTTTTGACATCACTTACGTCTTAGGCATGAAAGACAGTTTTGGACAATTAACAAGTTTGATCAAAACTCTTTGCTATGCAAAAAATACTAGCATTTATGATTATTAATAATTTATCTTGATTTAGGAAAAATACAAATAATACTAGCTATACACCAACACATTTAGTCTATAGCAATAAAGTTTTCAGGATAGACTATTTGTCTTACATCGTGAGATTTATGATTCAATGCACCAATAAATAGTGATGTGTTCAGCAAAGTGTTGTGACCATTTCACACATCGCCCCATTAGAATGGGGACCCCCTCTGTTTGCTTTAGGTTTTGCTTTCCCTTAGCTAGTTTTTCTTTTCTCTCTGCTTTCTAGGTTTTTGAGTGAGTGAGTGATTTGCCTGGGCTGGCTAGATTAGGGCTAATCTCTGGAAGCTCGTTTAGGGTTTCTTTCAAGCTAAGTCTAGTCTTGTTTTTGGGAGTTGATTAGTCGTCTGACTGGAACCTCAAGTTTGCCATAATGAAGCATGCCTTTCAGGAGAGTCAAGTTGGTTAGATCAAGGAGCAAGGTGAATAGGTCTCAGGTCAGGTTAGGTCTAGATTGAAGGTTTTCTTGTTAAAGTCTTGTTTGTTTCCCGGTTTGAGTCAGTTGAGCAGAGTCAATGAAACAAGGGAGTTGATTTGATCAAGATTGATGAAGAATGAAGTAAACTGAGGTAAGACCTGGCCTTGAATATCAATTTCGCTCCTGACCCTTCCAAAGGGTCCAGAGCAAAAATCATTGTAGACCTCCTTTTCTTCTCATTTTTGGCTAAGTGTTGCTTTCTAGGGCATGTTTGAGGGTGAATTGATATGTTTTGCCTAGGGATGGAGTTGATTGATTTTTGAAGAACAAGATTGTTGCCTAAAGGAGAATTTCGCTCTTGACCCTTCCAAAGGGTCCAGAGCGAAATTCATCATAAACCCTATTTCTTACCTTGGATAGACTTGCAACCTTGTTCCTAGCTTGGAAAATGACCTAACTTTGCCTTATGAGGCGGTTTGAAACTTGAAAAGTGAGCAATATAGTTTGGAATGAGATTTTCGCTCCTGACCCTTCCAAAGGGTCCAGAGCGAAAATCTTCTTAAAGCTCATTTCTCGCTAACTTTGGCTAAATTTTGATGTGCAGGGTAACTTGGAAGGAAGGTTGGACATTCTTGTCACCTTTGAAGATTTGAAAGCATGAGAAAATGAAGAATTTTGGACAAGAAGGGAAATTTCGCTCCTGACCCTTCCAAAGGGTCCAGAGCGAAATTCCCAAAAGCTCTTATTTTGCATTGAAGAAGGTCAAGTTTTTTGACATGGATGGAAGAAGAATAACTTGCTTTTGCCTCTTGAGGTTTTTTTGAACTGAAAAAATAAAGGATTTAGCCCAAATGGAGAATTTCGCTCCTGACCCTTCCAAAGGGTCCAGAGCGAAAATCTCTATAAGAGACATTTCTTGCTTGGTTTGGTCAAATTGAGGTGTCCAAGACATGATGAAAGGAAGAATGAACATATTGAAATCCTTGGGCATGTTTAGAAGTTGTGAAAATGAAGGATTCTAGCTAGGAAAGGAAATTTCGCTCTTGACCCTTCCAAAGGGTCCAAAGCGAAATTCCTTGTAAACCTATTTTTAGCCTTTCTTGGACATGAAACTTTATTCCTAGCACAATGAAACATGAAATCCTACCTTGCAAAGAAGTTTCAAGTTGAAAAAATGAAGATTTTTGGTCAAGATTGAGAATTTCGCTCCTGACCCTTCCAAAGGGTCCAGAGCGAATTTTCTCAAAACTTCTTTTTGCTATCAAAGTTTTGCTAAGTCAAGTGTGGGATAAGGTAAAATCAAGAAGGAATTGCCCCTGGGAGTGACTTGAAGTTGCAAGAAATCATGAAAGATGAAGGAATTGAGCCTAGAAGAGATTTTCGCTCCTGACCCTTCCAAAGGGTCCAGAGCGAAAATCCTCAAAGTCATCTTTTCTTCCAAATTTTGGACAAAACTAAACTTAAACAAGGGTGTGAGAAGGCATTTGGTTTGCCTTAGAGTGGATTTTGGTTGCTAAGAAGGAAAGTTTTGAAGCCTAATGAAAATTTCACTCCTGACCCTTCCAAAGGGTCCAGAGCGAAATTTCTAAATTCTCCTATTTTCCTTGCAATTTAAGACAAGATTTTGGTTTTCATGACTTGGAGAAAAGTGAGGCAAGATGTTCTATGCCTTGGAGGTGATTTGAAGATGAAAGGATGGGAAAATTGCCCTAAAACCTGATTTTCGCTCTTGACCCTTCCAAAGGGTCCAGAGCGAAAATCCTAAAACCTATGTATTCCTTTCAAGTTTATGCTAAGACAAGACTAGACCAAGGTAGAAATTGCCCTTGAGACCACCTTTGAGTTGATGTTGGCTTCCAAAAGTGATGATTCTAGGTCAGAGGAAGATTCTCGCTCCTGACCCTTCCAAAGGGTCTAGAGCGAAAATCCTAAAATCCCCTATTTTGCCTTGCAAAAACAAATCAAACTTGGATTGGGTGAAAGAAGAGGACTATTTCCTAGCCTTGAGTGGTGGATTCAAGATAAAATGATGGAGGAGTAAGCCCAAGCAAAGAAAATCGCTCCTGACCCTTCCAAAGGGTCCAGGGCGAAAAACCCTAAAGTCACCTTTTCCTCCAAAATTTAAGTAAAGCTAGGCCTGGACTACAGTGAAAGAAGCCATTTAGAATGACTTGGAAAGATTTGGACCTTCAAAAAATGTGAATTTTGAGCTCAAGAGAGAATTTCGCTACTGACCCTTCCAAAGGGTCCAGAGCGAAATTCAGGATAGGTCCTGACCCTAGCTAGGTTGTTGAACAAAATTGACCTTTTTCGCCTTGTGAAGATCAAATCAATGATAGCAAGTTGAGAAGTGGATTCAAACTGAGCAAGTTTTGATGAATTGAAGTGAAGGAGACTAGAAAATTGACCTGAGAAGTGAATTTCGCTCCTAACCCTTCCAAAGGGTCCAGAGCGAAATTCCCAAAAGGGTGGTATTTCCTTCAAAATATTGATGAGTCAACTCAATAGGTGAGATGAATAGATCCTGGAGATTGTCTTGGAGGAGGTCAATGATCAAACTAAGGTGAATTTTGACCTAAAAAGAGAAAATCACTCCTGACCCTTCCAAAGGGTCCAAGGTGAAATTCACATTTTTCACCTAATTTACTCATGTGAAATGCTAAAATTTGAAATGCAAGACTTTGATTAGGTCAAAACAAACATGAGCTCGCCTTCCGGAAGATTTTGGAATCAAGAAAACAAGGTACTCAAGTCCTAATTAGAAAAATTGCTCCTGACCCTTCCAAAGGGTCTAGGGCGAAATCATCAAAAAGCCTATCATTCAACCTTGTTAGATTGAGTCAAAGGCAAGTTACAATATTGTGAAGACAAGGACATCGGAATTTGCAAATCTAGATTGTGAAGATTTTGATTTATGAAGTGAGCAAGTCGAGATAAGGGGTTCAAACCATCACTTTGGATATTTTGATGCCTAAGGAGGAAAGAAGCTTTATTAAGCCTTGATCAAACCTTGATATTCCTAAGCTAGCCCATAATTTTCATTAAATTCGCCAATTTCAAGACATTTGGGAAGCTAAATCAAGTTCACATGAATTAAGGCATTTGCAATTTAATTAATTAATTTTTAAGCCTTAAAATAAATAAAAAATTCACCTTTCAAGCCTTGAAATTAATTTTAAAATTTTAAAAATTAAGGTGAGCGCTCAAGCCTATTATTTTGTTTTTTTTTAAGCAAGTCGGCCATCCTTTGAAAGGGATTTTGATTTATTTTATTGCTAATTTGCTAAGTCGACCTCATGGAGAATTAGGGTGAGCGCCCTATATAAGGGAGATGTATTGTAGCAAATGTAAATCATTCATTCAATTCTTCTCATGCGAATTTGAAGAGCAGATTAGAGGAGCGAATTCTACCTGATTTAGAGGCAAATTTCTTGCTAAGTTGGAGGATAATTTCCAGAATTTGCTAAGTGTTTGGAGGTTAGTGGAAGGCGAAGTTTTTTGAAGGCTGATTGAAGCATAGTTCATCCAAAGGAAGACCAGAAATTCAGTCCTTATCCAACAAATTCTGATCTCCTTTTATTCATTTTCCAAGGTTGATAGTTAAGCATTCAAAGAGGAGGTATGAAGAATCAGATTTTTGAAGTTTTTATTCAAGGTTTATTTTGATTTCCATAGCAATCTTTAAAAATCTAAGTCTTGTAAAATCTGATTTCCATTCATAATTAATTTGAAAATTCATAATTCTTGGATTTATCATGTCATTTTCAAATTAATATCTAAATTATTCCCTTGAAAGGTCTTAGATCTTATACCTTAAGATATTATGCTCAAAGCCTAACTTTAATCTTTTGTGTAGGCATCAAATGACGACCCCCAAAGCCGGAGGATCTACTACTCGGCAGGCTCTCATCAAAGAAGATCAGAGGAATGACGAATTGGAGACCAGGATCGTGTCCAAGTGGAGTAATATCGGAGACACCAACCTAGGAAACTTCAATGTGAGGAAGTTTCGAGAGGCCCCCTACATCGGAAAGCCATCACCTGTTGCGAGGAGGATAATTGAGAGTGGTATCATCAAGGTTGCAAGTTTCCCTCCCGCAGTCAAGTGTCATGAGTTGATGATCGAGTGTGCCCGCCACTATGATTCACAATCAAGGACGATCGTAACTAAGGATGGGACTATCTTAGCCTACCTTTCAGAGGAAGCTATAGGCGAAGCTCTTCATCTTCCGGACCATAAAGACATGATCTACAAGAGCTTGGAAGGAGCGAGGTCTATCTATGAAGATGATCCTGAGTCTTGTCTGAACTTCATCAACAAGAATTGGTTGCTCAAAAGTCGACCTCGCCTAAACAAGATTCCCAATACACCGCATGGAATCGACTTCCAGGAGGAATTCAGGGACTTGATAACCTTTCTCAATCGAGTTAGAGGTGCTTCTCAAGCTTTCTTCTTCGACAAGTGGATGTTCTTCTTCGTACAAGTGATCGTCCAAGGAAAGGGAATGCTTCATTGGGCTAGAATCATTAGCAATTGTCTGGACGTGCAGTTGAGAAGGCTAAGACCCACCAAATCATTCCACATGAGCTCATATGTTATATATGCCTTGATCAGGAGTTTCGAGTATGCAGGACTACCTCACAGAGGAGTTATTGGAAGAGGACCCGGAGAAATAAGAGTTTGTGACTCTTACATTCAATTGCATCATCCACCAAGGAGTGATTACAAGCTAGTCAATGACACCTTCACGATGTATATTACTAGGACATTGCAAGGAGGAATTCATAATCGACTCTCTCCGGATGCTCAGGAGCTTGTGAAGAAGCATGGTGCGTGGTTCATTCAGTTTCCGAAATTTACATACATCAGAGTTCATGGATGTCCTTCACCTCCCTACATGTTGCCAAGATATCCTAAAAACAGGATAGTACTACTTGAGGTGACTAGGCAGTTGGCAGCTTATGCAAAGGCATCAAGACATAACCATGGAAATGGAATTCCCGTACCCATCCTACTAGGAAACTCAGTGGAGGTGTGTCCTAATACTCTGACCGCAGAGGATGCAGAGAAAGAATTGTCTTTATATTCATTCACACCTTTTTCTTCAAGAGAGAATTTCGACCCTCATGGTCATATGGAAGAGACAGTCGGAAAGAAGTACAAGCATGAGTTTCAGGTGGACGACTTTTGGATGAATGTCCCAGATGATTTAGAGGATAAAAAAAAGATGCATTCCAGGTTACCCTTAGATTTCATCAGGAAATGCAAAATTTATAGAGTTGTTGATCAAGCCCAGGACAGTGGTAAATACCTCCAATCATCTTATGAGAAGGAAGATAAAGGAGTGAAGGTAAATTGGAATGAGCCAGAGGTTTTAGACCTAAGAGTTTTGATGGCTCCTGTTTTAGCTTGCACTCGCAGATGGGTGGATGTACAACATCAGAAGTTAAAGGAAAAGAATGTATCCATGACATTCACCTTGGAAACAAGACCAGAAGAAGGAGAGGCAAGTGTGAGTGAGAATGCTTCTCATTCCAAAGGATCGAAGAGGAAAGAAGGACCTAAGAAAAGAGAGCCTTCCAAGAAGAAGCAGAAAGTGAATCCTGATCGTCCACCAAGCACATCTTCTAGGCATGAAAAGCAAGCGAGTCAAGGAGAAGATCAGAGGCAGATAGTGTATGAAATTGATGAGTCTATGGAATCCATGGTACAGAATAATGAACAAGGAAAAGGACAAACACCTCAGCATTCATCAAGTCAATCCCCTCGGGTTGGTGCTAATGAGCAACAAGAAGAAAAGTATGATGATGAAGCAACATCTCCTTTCAAGGAAGATGGACCTCTACCTAAAGAAATACAAGTAAGGGAAAGAAGATCTATTATTCCAGATTGGCTAAAGGAGAGGTTGACAAGGGTAGTTGTGGTCGAAGAAGAAGATCATGTATTTGACTTGGAGAGCCTTATAGGAAATTCTCAGGAGGTGGTAGAAAAGAAGAAGGCCACAAAGATGTCAAAGGTAATTAGAGATGAGAAAGGATCCAGAAAAGTGTAGGTAGCTACACTAGTGGTGGATAAGTATGAGGATGAGATTCATGCAGAAGAGTATGACCTAGAAACATTTGAGCTTGGTCCACTTACCTCTGAGCAAGCAATGGAAGAAGCAACTGATTCATTTGAAGCACTTAAAGACAAACTCAAAGAAGAAGTGGAAAAGAATAAGAAACTAGAAAGAGAGGTCAGTGCTTGGAGGAATTATTTTAGTCATCTTAATCAGCCCTTGAGACGTCAGGATCCAGCAGTATCTCCTTTACATGCACTTCCTCTTGAATCAGTAGACGATGCAAAGAGGGTGAAGAGCTTGGTTCAACTCATGAGTTCTTGGATTGATGAATCTTACAAGGTAGCTATTGAATTTGCAACAAGAATGATGAACACAGTTCATCGATCTATCCAAGTTCTTGAGATCATCCATAATCTGATAATAACCGTAGATGCATTCACCCACACTAGAGATGTTATCATCCCGGTCTTGCAAGTAATAAGAGGAGCACCAAGACGGATTCTAGCACAAGAGAAGATAATGGAAGGAGGAACTCATAACCTCCTGCAGTGGTCAGCTTTGCTCCAGATGAAGGAAGTTCTTTTCGAAGATGTCAATGCCAAATGCAGCCGAGTTGAAGGCACCATCCATCCAGTCCAAGATAAGGTGTTTGAGGTGTTGTGTACCATCCTTGACCGACGAATTGAGGTTGAGACAGAAGTGGATATTCAAGAGTTGGAAGACAGAATCAAGGTCATCTTTTGCAAGGAAGAAAACATCGTCACAGAAAGGCAGAGAGATCAGATGTATGCTACTATGTTCCTGATTGAGAAGACCAAAGAACTTGAGCCTGGTTGGGAGACAACTCTTCTCACTGCTTTTGATCGAGTCCTTCACTTGGAAGAACGAAAGAAGAACCTTCCTGGGATTCCTATTGCTGAGATTGAGGGAATTGTGTCCAGATTCATTGAATACGCTAGAAAAGAGCATAGGAAAGGGAACAAAGTCCTAGATGAAAAGTGGTTATGAAATGATGTGGCAGCTTAATTCCTATTGGTCTATGTCTCCTCGGTTTTTGTGCCAAGTTTTTATTGGCTATGGTTTAATAATGTTTATCTAAATGGGGACTTTTTTGTAACAAACCCTAATTAGGGTTTAGGTGTCAGAATCTCAGCCATTGATCTTCTTTCGATCTGGGCCGTTCACTGTATTTGAGGATGCTATATATGCCCTCACTCATTTCATTTTTAGGGGTTAGAGAGTTTAGAGTGAAGAAAGTTAGAAAGTTGGAGAGAAATAAGTTATTGTTGTAGAAAAATTGAGTAGTGAAGAGAGAAATTTGAACAATTGTTGTCCATTTGGTTATGAGATCAATAAAATATTGAAGTTATGGTATTTTATTGCAATACTTGTGGCTATCTTCATGATTGTTTATCTTCTTGAATCACTTTCAATTGAAATAGCATTTAAATTTTAAGTTTGAAGGACGAATTGTTGTGCTTGATCTTTGATAAGATTCACATTCCAAACCACTAGCTTCTTACTGATTAAAAGAACGCCTTGTGTGGTCAACTGGAAACATTGAGATTGATTAAGAATTCAATCATCATTAGAAGTATTGATATGTATCTCCTTGATGGTATCTATATCCTTGATGATTTGAAAGTTATTGAATCCCCTCAGAAGATCGCATCAATTCCAGTACAGTTGTAATCTCTTGGCAATACTGAAATTGGTAGAATCTTATCAAGTCTAGCCTTCATTGAGTCATTCTTAGGATTAGTTTAAGTATCTCTTCCTTGAAACCCTTATCTTTTGATATTTTTGAAAATCTGTCAGCATTAGGAAAATCCCGTTCCCTCATTTGAAAGGAAGTAGCACGGACAAGCTTTCTCTGAAAGTACGTAAGGCCCCTTGAAGAAACAGCAAACACAACGACCATTGGTGCTTATCCACAAGTAGAGATACTACAAAGCAGAACCTTGAAGTCATCCCGATTGATCCTTTTTGCGACATCTTCAACATTCGGAGACTTTATTCAAGAGAGGATAAGATACCTCTGGGTATTTTATTTTGTGTTTGGTCGTGTACAAAATACACATCAACACAAAGATAGGATCCTTAAAGTTTTCTTTTTCTTTTTCAGTGATGGAAACAACTAGATTGCATAGCAATCAACATCTCTACCTTTAAATAGTAGATTACAACGTTATGAGGGAGAATATATCTAAACCAGAAGTCATCCTTAAGCTAAGCTACTATGAGTAGCGGTAACCAATCTATTGAAGTTACCCAGGGGTCGAACCTGGCCCAACCGCACCTTAGGGGAATTGGAACCTTGGTGGATTGTGCAATCAAGGAACATACCATCATCCTCACCAATTGAGCTACAACTGACATTTACCAAATGAGTAACTTCAATAACCACATTATCTTCCAAAGTCCCTAAAAGTGATCCCCTTTATATTAAACTCCATGGCCATTATTATTGTCTCTAATTTGAATTTCACCATAGCAAAATGTGGTTGTAACTAGGAAAACAGACATAAGATTCATAGAATATGAGTTAGCTAACCACAAAAACCAACAAGTTATGAAAATGAGTCCTAATATATTCAATAAAGGAATGAAGACGAAATATTAAAACTAAACTGCAAACCAAAGCATGTATTCCCTTCATTGTTCCTCCATTGGCTTTCTTTCTCCTTCATATTTGATGTTGATCTCACCTACAAATGCAAGTGTGATACAAGCAAGATGATAGCAAAATAGAATGAAATCGACAGTGTAAGGATACTCGAAATGTGGTTGTCGAAATTGAGCAAATGAGAGCTCAATTTATAGACTTTTGAAATCACATTGAACGGACAAGATCAGCTCAATCCGATGGTTGAGATTTTGTGCAAGAATGAGTTAAAAGAGAAATTGCTATTAGAAGTGGAGAAAAAGGTGTTAAATCAAAAAGAAAATGGAAACTTTCCATTTGGACTCAAAATATTCCATTTAGACTCGAATGAGGTGGAATTAATAATTTAAAATTATTAATTCCAATCATAACTCAAATTATCCAATTAATATATAAAAATATTAATTCTGACATCGATAAAGAGGGTAAATAAATAAATATAAATTTATTTATTCAAAAAGGGATATGTCAACAAAAGAGTTGAATAATTATTTAATTAATCAACCTAGGGGAAATGATTTGAATAATTTAAGATATCAACCTGATTGTTGAATTAGGTCCTAATAGTGATGATTGATTGGCTAATAATTAATTAAAAAAATTAATGACACTTGACTAAGGTTGACAACAAAATAGGACAAAGATCGAAAAAGACCCAAGATTGATAATGATTTTGATAAGACTGATAAGATTGATTGATAAAGTGCCATGAAAGGCTAATAGAGTGTCACAGAGGACTGATTGAAATTGATTGATAAAGAGGTTGATAATTAATGACTGATTAATTATCAACAAAGAGGGAATTAAGTCTAATTGTCAAGATGAGACCAATTCGAATGATTCGAAAATGATAAAATGCCAATCCTTATGATTTAGGACCAAATGTGAATGAACAAGACTAATTAGGGTTGGATTCGAAATGAATTGAAACTAGAGGAATGACACAATGTCAACATATGATGAAGATCAAATGCGACATAGAATGTTAAAACTTGAACCAGAATATAGAAAAACTGAGAACAGAAAATAAAGAATGAAACACAAATACACAAGCCCTTATCCTAGGAAAACCCTCCACCTGAGGGTGAAAAACCCAGCCCGCACAAAATGAACTTTATTATATCTCAAAAAAGAATACAACTGATGATAGTCTCAAATTACTATCAATCACAATAATATGAGTTTGATTCTCTACAAATCAATTATAAGAATGAACTCAGATGATACATCTCGCATACAATCTAAAAACCTTCATATAACTGAAAACTCTGGATGCAGAAGGAACACGTAATATCTCTGATCTGTCAGACACAATCACACGATTTTTATGAAAGAGAGAAGCCGATATTGAAACTACCGAAGAAGAAGAAGACGAGACAAGGAAGAATAATCAATATAACATATTGGAGTTTCCAGTGAAGAGTCACACGAAGAGAGAGGGAAAAGGCACGGACAGTTACATCTGCACCAACAGCCTCATCACCTTCGCCGACAGCCACATCACCTTCACCGACAGCCATAGCAACATGAAGAGTCACCGACAGCCGTAGCAACATGAAGAGTCACCCACAGCAAACAAAGCAAGAAAAGAACGGAAGCTAAAGAGCCAATACTAGACGAAATAAATAAGGAACACTGCATTGATGATCTCTATCGCAGCTATATCTTCAACATAGAAGACATGTTAAAAATTAGGTTAGCGACGTAGGAGTGATGACCAATTTTGAGTGTCTACAGTGGGATTATACAAATAAAAGTCTTCCTACAAACCAAATTAACATGCTGCTACCAACCAGAGTACTATTTGTCCATTTAGAAATGGACCAGGTAAGAAATTCAATGATAAAGCTTCTTATACCTGAAGCATGTTCCTTGTAACATCAATAGCCTTGCACATAGCAGTTTCTGCAGCATATTCTGCATTAAGAACAATACTAGATCAGAAGTTACTTAAGATGTGTCTATTTTAATCCAGATGATGTGTGAAAATGACAAACTGCAGAAATCACATCATACTTGCCCAAAAGTAAAGCATGCATTTGATGTTATGAAAGCAAATTGCTGGCTAAAGTAAGATGTGCTACAGTAATTTGGAGATTTATCAAGCAAAAGCATTAACTCGTGTACAATTTTTTTACTGTTACGAGGCAAAGTCTTTATTTATGCTTGACATATCATTTAATTCAAGTTTGCATTATACAGCAGAATTTTCATAGTGCCTGAAGATATTATTAACATGTTTAAGATCAATAAATGAGAACATTAATAAAAATCCATAGTTGCAAACAATCAGATTTATTTCAGTAGAGCAGGACTTAATTTATGTTAGAAATCTAGCAGGTTGCTAATAATAAATGATTTTCTCCAAATATGTGATGATATTCTAGCTGCTTGTAAACCTTTGCTCAAGATGCCAAACCTTTTACATAAAGTTGAAAGGGAACAGAAAGTACCACCAGGATTGCTATAAGCTGATTTATCAAGGTTCTCAGCAAATGTCGATGGAACAATTTCTATTTCAAGGCCCTGCACATTTATGAAAAACAATACATTCAACTCGTCTACTTGGTG
Organism: Cryptomeria japonica; assembly: GCF_030272615.1. Taxonomy (NCBI): domain Eukaryota; kingdom Viridiplantae; phylum Streptophyta; class Pinopsida; order Cupressales; family Cupressaceae; genus Cryptomeria; species Cryptomeria japonica. The sequence continues at coordinate 5,879,081 of NC_081415.1, read as the reverse complement.
CAATTTCAACCACTAACTTGAAATGTGAAATAAAGATAAAAAAAATATACAGCATAAAAATGTAGGGATACTTTACAGAAGGTAAATTGAATAAGATGAAAGGTAAAAATCATATGCTGAAGTTTGAAAAACAATTGAAAGAAGGATTTTGATCATGCTGGATGTTTGGGCAAATAAGATGTGACTTATGTAATCTCTACTGGAACTATTGGCACTCAATTGTCAGTAGAGCTAGGCCTAGATGTATACTAGAGTTACCTCCATCAGCAATATAAACACTTGGTTGACAATGGAATAACACCTAAGCAAATAAGTAATATACACATCTACTTAGGCTATAGACACTTGACCAGCATGTTACCTATGTTGCACAAGGAGAGAATTGGAAAATGCCAATTCAACAGCCAAGAATTCAATTAGAGCGTGGTAATACCTTAGTGTAGGTAAATGAAAGACAGATTAAATCACAAACTTAAGGTCCTTTCAAGAAGATCTATACAATGTAGCTCACTATGGAGACTTGTCACCGGATCTACAATGACATTTGAGATACCTTGAGGAAAGAGGGATGTCACCAAGAAGTTGAAAATTATATAAGGTTGTTAGGGTATCAATGACTAAATCAGATATATTCAAATGTCCTCGGCAACCTGCACATCAAAAGAAATCTTTTAAAGGTGAGTTTTATTTGAAAACTATGTTACCCCAAGTTTCCATGACAGGGGACAGGGGGGTGTGTTTCAGGGACAGGACAGCAGGGAGGCCATTTTTGGGGGAAAGATGAAGGGAAATAAAGAAAAAGAAAACAACAAGGGTAAGGGAAAGGATGTGGAAAGATCCTCACATCCAAAAAAGGACTATCAAATGCTTGAATTATCATAAGTTCAATCATTATACATCAAACTGTCTAGAGTCTCTAGACAAAAAGAAGAACTAAGGTAAGAAGCAAAAGGGGGAAGTGGCAACCTCTTCAAATATCACGTGAATGAATTTGTTGATAAGTTTAGGAAAAAAAAATCAATCGTATCTTGTCTTTCTACCAACATGTTTCTGCGTAATGCTTGGTCTGTTGACAACGGGGATTCTAGGCATATGACATCAGCAAGACAGTATTTTACCAACTCTGGAATACAGGTTGAGATTGGTAACGATGTCAAGTATCTAATAGCGAGAATCGGTACAAGTCTCTTTTACGTATTAGTCAAGTAGCTCTTTGGAGTTTGATGATGTGTTGTTTGATCCTAGTCTCAAGAAAAAATTACTTCTAGTTTTAATGATGGACGATAAGCCCTATGCTATTAAATTCAAGAATCAACAAGTTCTTACCATACCGAAAGGATCATGCTTTAGTAGTGGACAGGTAATAGGTGTAACAGATGGAAATCTATATAAGTTACAAGGTGTGCTAGTTCAAGCTCTAGTTCATACTAGCGAATATGTAATCACAAAGCATTACCTATTCTATGGAAGATTGTCACAAGACTTCTATAGTTCAATATCAAAGACAGGGAATATGTAAAGGATGCACACTTGGCAAGAATGTCAAGGTTGCTTTTCCAAGCAAAAAGCATTCATCTAAAGGAGATTCAAGGCTTAGAGCAATTAGATGTGTTTGGATCAATGTTAGTGGCATCAATTGTGAAAATCGTGTATTATGTTGCCTTCATTGATGACTTATCTCGCAAGACATGGATCTACTTCTTAAAGATCAAGGTTGAGGTCTTTAGTAAGTTTTAGGAGTTTAAACCTCTAGTCAAAAATTAGATAGGGAAAAGATCAAGGTCTTGAGATGGGACACTGTAGGAGAGTATACCTCCAAGGAGTTAGAGGGTTTTTACAAGAAAGGGGATAAAGAGGGAGTTGCCAATTCTGTACAACCCACAACAAAATGGGGTTTCAAAGTGGAAGAATTGATCCATACTAGGGGTTGCTAAGGCCGTGATTCATGACTTGGACTTGCCAATGTTTCTATGGGTAGAAGCATGACTTATAGCTGTTTGTACTAAAAACAAGTGCCCACATGGGATTTTGGGTGACAAGACACCAAAAGAGCATTCAACTGTGTAAAGCCAAAAGTGAGTCATTATTACACCTTTGGTTCCAATTTATATCCATATACCTCCTATAGGGAAGAGGGCCAAGTTGGAACCTTCTAATAACAAAGGATTTATTTGTGATTACAAAGACACTCCAAAGGCCTACGAGGTCTTTATTCCATAGTAGAGAAAGGTGGATGTTAAGTTTGAGGAAGATTTTGCATCCAAATAGACAGAGATCTTTCCAGTGACAAAAGAAATAGGAGCAAGAAACACCAAAGGTTCAGCCTCAATCTCCAAAGGCACTAGTGGCTTCTAGTTCAAGCCTTCAGATGAGGAAGGAGAAATTCCAGCCCCTGAGCCTCAATCTCCAAAGACACTTGTGGCTTCTAGTTCAAGAAAACCTTGAGATAAAAAAGGAGAAATTTCAGCCCCTTCTATCCAAAGAAGTCAATGGTTCGCACAAACATTGAAGGATGCTCAAGAGAATGTTGAGACTCCTAGGAGCACATTCAAGGAAAGTAGGCCTCCGAAGAAATTTCCTAACTACATAGCATTGATGAGTAGCGTCATAGAGACTTTCAGTTTTTAGGAAGCAAAAGATCTACAAGTAGCTGATAGATTGATGCAGAATTCCTAGGGGTATAACTTAACAAGTATTTAGATCAAACAAAATAAACTAAAAACAACAGCTAAACCCAAATGGCTTACTTGACCCCAAAGTTGACACATGGTTGAGTAAAACTAGTTGTAAGAAACCCCTATATAGCTGATGTAATTGTGCAAGCATGACCCACACAAAATAAATTCATTTAAGGCTCTCTTAAGATTAATTCCCTGGTTATAATACAAGATCACAAATGCACAATAGATTCCCAAACTATTGACTAATGTTTTCAGTTTGTTTTGATGGTATGGGATTGGTCAAGTGGATCCAAAACCGGTGCCTATCCAATTGGACCACAAAGTCATAGGCAACAAGAAGAAAGGGAAAAAATGGAAACAACAAACAATCGATCTGTAATGTCCCTTGTGAACCTCTTATGATTTTGCCAAATATAGAGTCAATTATGATTATAGTTTTTGAGGTCTTGCTTAGGATTGTATAGTTGAGGGGTTGATATGAAGGCTTACTACAATACTTGCATACTTCAAGAGTGACTCTAATGAGATAAACAAGTACCAAAGCAATGAGTCATCAAACAATTAGATGTTAATATAACTAAACTTATGTAAGAAAATCTGCTATAAATATTAATATTTAGTTCCCAAGAGAACACTGATCTGATCTCCGTTATAGATTCCAATTGACAGTCAAGAAGAGAGTCAGTCAGGTCTCCTCACAAATGAATAAGAGGCCTGCCGAATGGTGAATATTATGGCAGACTGGTTTCCTGAATTGTACACGAAATAATGGAATTTCTTATCTTTATATGGATCTTCATCTTATCACCATTTCTGAATGCGATCTTGTGATCATGCAATTTGAGTAGTAGAGATCCAATTATATAAAGAATGGTATTTGTATATGAATCGCCCTTCCTAGATTATATCTTTGCAATCATGCAATCTTTACACTACATCTAATCCTTACACTCTTGGCTCATGCGTCCTTGGCCTTGTAATTGGGTGGGCAATTACCACCTCTACTTGGCTGCACTATAGCTCTTCTTCAGCGCTGCAATTCTGAAGTGAAGATCTATATAAACAAGTCTACCCCCTTCTTGAGAATCCATGATCCTCCTCTTATATCCCACGAATGGGCATGATGTGAGGAGTTGTATCTCCAACACCCATGTCTTTTGTAAACAACTTAATTTATCATGTCTTCCACCTAATCGGATCTTTTGCTAGCAACATCATTAAGAACTAATTAACTTTGATCGATTTAATTTCTCCCTTCTTGGTCAGTGATAGCCTTCATCTTAATTATTTAATGTGTATAATGTCCTTGGATTGCTAGGCCTTAGGATGATAGCCTTATTCTGGGTCAATTTTCTTTAGCAATTGAATGGGGTTATGACAGTCTCCCCTCCTTGGAATTACTTGCCCACAAGCAATCTTGAATCGTTATGTCAATACCCAGGTCCCAATTTTTATGATTGTCTTCAATCTTATCACATGATTCCGAAATGGCTTCTTTATCCAACTCAAAAAGCAAATTATCATAGGTCACGTTAGCTTCAACCTCAAACAAGGGATTATTAACAAGCTAAAAGTTATCCTTGTTCCCTAAACCAAACCTATCTTTTTCCTAACTTTCAGTATCTGATTTCTCTGGACAACAGTTCAATTCATAAGTCTCATCTATGTTGTCCAATTCCTTAATCTCATCATTTCTTCCTTTCTCTTCTGGTTTTTTGAAGTGTTTAGTTGCTACATCTTGATCTCTGTTTCTTGTAATGGTTGTTGACCATATATCAATTTAACTTTTCTTTGTTTGTATAAACCTAAGACCTCGTGACTGCTAGCTGCCAAACTCTTCAAACTCACCTCCTCCGGCAAATCATCCTCCAAGGCCTTCAATGCTATTGGTTGAGATTCTTGAATAGGTGACTGTATGTGCGGAATTCTCGATGCAACATTTGTATCACAATTCTTAGTTTGGAAATTCATCTCTCGTTCGTCTAAGTGTCCATGCCTTTGTTTGATCTTTTGTAAGTTCTCTCTTGCTTGAAAAGCCATCATCTTGGCACATTTAGCTTTCTCATTCCACCATTCACATAGTCGTAGAGTCCTCTCCACATCTTCAGCACTATCCACTAGTTTCCCTAGTTCTTTGCTTGCCATTGCTTCCTTAAAGATTTTCCTCATCTGCTTGTCTTTATCATCTTCTGAATTTTGTGTTTTTGTTGACTTTTCTCCTTTTCTTCTCTCTTCTATTACCCATAACTACATTTTCCCATCTTTCAATGCCACGGTTCTTTGTTTGTTTCCCTCAAAGTGATTAGAGCTGTCACACAATGCATCTTCTGATTCTATTTCATTTGAAAGATTTCTTCTCTCGTCCACAACAATTGACTTATCGATGGATACCATGTACTCCTCAAGAGGTGAAGAAGAATTATGATCAAAATCCTTATCCCTAAGTAGCTTCAAATAATCTGATTTATGATCACTATATTCAACCCCTTCAATGCTATCCTCAATGCATGATTCTTGAGATGGAGTAATAGCAATCTTAGGTTCAAAGGGTACTTCACATGCATTATTCTCCATAGGGTCAATTTGGTAGTTGAACCAAAAACCTCCCGTATCATTGAAATGAAAGAAGTCATTATTTATAGCAGATGCGATGCCATTATCATTGTTAGTTTGCTCCTCATGCATCAACTCCTCATTAGTGGCTGCCTCATGACCCTCATGAATCCAAGTACCCATTTTATTTGTGATAGAAGAAACGTATGAAGGTTTAATTATTTCCTCATTTTGAACCTTCTGAAATGATGGTAGAAGATTTCGAGAAGTTTCAGGCTTATTATTAGCAGCCTTCAATTGTGACAACTGGATAGGTGTTTGGGCAATCTGTCTGTTTCACCTTTCCTATCTGCCCTTCATAAAGCCACATGAAGAGAACAAATGATTATTACAATTCTTGTAATATTTTAAAATGGTGTCACATTATCAAATGCCCAATACATTCATATCAGCAACCATGACAAGTGAGAACCTTAACAAAAGTTTAACATTCCCCTAAAGATATACAAACAATTCTCGAGACATTCTCTGCACAAAACCCAATATAATCTATCCTTCAAAGGTTTCAAATCATTATCCTTTTCTGTAGCTAGACATATCATAACTGTAGCCCTAGAAAATACCTACACCTACAAAGTCTAGAGCCATCACAAAAGAGCCAATTACTTTTCAAAATGATCAAAAATGCTCTTTAAATAACACCAAGGCATCAAACCTAATCACAGCACTCTAGCAGATTTAAAATGAACAATGCAAATATAATCCCACTCAAATGGATGCCCAAGATGAGGAGATGTCAAAGAAGTTTATTAAAAGTAGCTAGCAAATATATTTGCAATAATGGTGGGTAAGGGTTGGTAGAGAATAAATCTGCAATCGCATTTGTCGCTTTGCATTTGAAAATCCAAGAAAAACAATTTACAAGCTTGACACTTCATTCCAACACTTTCAATATCTAAACGATCATTATATTCGGTACCCTACCCATCTAACAAAGTAGCCTTTCGATAAACTTTTAGTTTGGCGAACTTTAATGAAGGCATCTCTTTCAACATCTTTTGCTTTCGCCCTATTGGCACTTTCGAAACACATTAACCATTTCAATAATTTGGCAAGTTTGCAAACTTCCAAACTTGGCGAGATTTGAATCCATTTTCCCTCTCTCTCTTTCTCTTCCTCTTTCTCTTCAATGCTTTGTAATTTTTTCCTTCCCTTTGTGTCGCTCAACAAGTTTCCAAACTTGCAAACACACCAAAGCTTATATCATCTTCCTTTGTCAAGGTTTTAGGAGGTTCGCAAACTTGCAAACTTCATAACTTTTACAATAAAAGCACAAAGGAAAACTCTTATACTTAGTCAATTTAAAGTTTTGATAACTTAGGTGATTGATATTTTAAGGAGACATTTTTTAACATATACACCCATTTAAGATCTCTCGGATCAGTTACAAGCAATGGGTCAAAGATGACTAAGATACACAATGAACACCCACCTTTCTTTGTGGATATGTGTGCTTTTATTCTCTTATAAACAAAAATGTTGACACCTATTCCTTGAAAAAAAAAATCAGATCTTTGGGATCAAACCAAAAATAGACACAACAAAACACAAGGGGTGGAGTAGAACATCTCACACTTTATCATGATCAAACAAGAATCATGACTGCACAAAGACACCAATGTATATACAAGACAAAACATGATATGTACAAAGGAAAGACAGCAGTTTGCAACCAATGACATGGACACACATAATCATTGAAGATATAGCTACAAACAAAACTTAAATACACTTGTAGTTTAGACCCTACCATAGTATCCTACCTCTTTACAATTTCACACTCCTTTTCGGGCCCTTGATCTAGTGTGCCTTATCCTATGTTACTTCAAACTTATTTGGGCTCTATAACATCCTATCATTGTGAGTATTCAAACTAGGACATGATTTAGCATCATAAACCCCAACACTCATGACTCCCCTTCTGGAGGTCCTATTTTGGTGGGATTGGACACCTGTAAGGACCATGGTGCCCAAATTGGACACCTATAAGGACTATGGTACCCAAATTGGACACTTGTAAGGACTATGGCACCTAGCACATGTCCCTCCAAAATTTGAGTTGTTGTTAGTCTCGGCCTTCCCATTTGCAAATCTGGTCTCAATTTTGTATATGACTGTTGGAAGTAGGCCTAAAAGTGAAAATACCTTGAGAACCCTATATAAAGGCATCATCTATAATTCATTTGATCATCTTTTCATCATCTAGCAATTTCATTCACAAGCATTCCTAATTCCTTCAAGAGTAGATCTGAGTATGAACATCGAGCTACATCAGTCTATCTTCAAGTATGTTTTCATAATGGCTTTTGTTATGATTTATCATCTTATTGCATCAACATTTGGAGGACTTATCCAAAGAGCACTGGCTTTTATTATGATTTATCATCTTATTGCATCAACATTTGGAGGACTTATCCAAAGAGCACTGCATCACCGCCATTATCAATCTTGAGGTATAATCTTATGAATTCAGCATTTCATTTCAGATTTAGCCTCTCCCCTGCCAAGGGTAAGCTCTCTTTTCTAATTAGTCATAGTTGTAGTGGAAGTTAATTCCTACCAAGGGTTTGACTTAGACAAACTCCTATACAACACAATATTTTCCCTCTTTTCTATGTGCAGATTACAGATACGATAGCAAAAAGTTGCAATATTACAAAGTGCAAATTGATACAGATGGTTCCAAACTTTGAACAGGCAAAAACCCTTGGACTATGTCAATTAACACACTCATCCGACACTTTTTGGCTGAATTTGGGAGAGCATGATCTGTAAAGCATCTTGATCTGTCTTCTAATTTTTTTGCTAATGCAAGCACCTCCATGACTAGGGCGCCTAGCACACTTATGCAGCATTTTCAAGCTCAAATTTCAGTTACAGATTCCCTTCTGTATCTTATTTCTAAATCTGTACTATGTTAGCTTTTTGATCTATTTCTATCTGTTTATGCTAAATATTGTCAATTTCCTAGCAATTTACCTAGTCATTTCTTATTCACATCAAATCATATCAAACACAAAAGAGGAAATAATCATCCATAGCATACAGCTCTCCTTTGGAACTAAAGTTGGATCTTGGCAGCTATTTCCCCTAATGAAATTGATATTGATTTAAGATCTTAGTTTATGTCTCTAAGCTAGGACCCCATTTCCCATAATTTCACCTACAAAGAAGATCCATGGCATAAAACCATGAACAAGCTGCTAGTAAATGCTTACATCTATCAAAGACAAGTCAATTGAAGGAGTTGATCTCCCTCAAAACAATATTGCATTCATTTTTAAGCTGAAATAAACATTGATTCTTGTATGCATGTTCATGCAAATTGGCAATGCTATGATCATCATGCTAGAAGTGAAAAACAATGTTATATAAGCATGGCAACAACAAGTAGTAAGAGTCATTATCATGCTCAACCATTTGAAAACACATACCTACACTGTCCTCAATAGCATGAAGCACACCTTTGTAGTCGACAGTTATGCCAGATTGTTAATAAGTAGCTATTTTGTAGCCGGAGTATTATTTATGTAAGTATTAGACAGCTAGTGTAATCTTGTTATTAGATCCTAATGGGTAGTTGTATTGGCAATTCCTGGCTATTGGTAATCTTAACCAACTGTCACGAAATATTTATGTACTCATTTGTGTCTCAGGAACCAGTTATGATCTTGTACACATTGCATACAGTAATAAACGACATCTCTTTCTAAAACTCTTGTATTGACATTGTTAAGTTATGTGACTTTATATTATGCAAATGATATCTCTATTTACTTTGCATATTAATTCATAAGTTCCCTACGAGAGTAAACATTTTGTCATCATCGTCGATATGAAACCTGAAGATCTAAGCCATAGAGAGGCAGTATGGCGATAGGCAGTTTGGTGATGTAATGGGCCGACCATTTGAAGAAGTATTGGAAACTAAAGAAGAGGAAGAAACAATCGAGGACAAATTGACGCAAGATCTGGTATACTTGTGGGAAGTATCCATCAATCAATACATTCAAAGGGAGGCTCTCTAACGAGAGGTCCCTGAGAGCACCATCCAAGACAACCTAACAATGAACGACGTGGTCGACCACCTTCTTCGACGACTACCAAGGCACGTACTTTCATTGACCTTCAAGATCTTTGGGAGGAAAGGGACCGAGAGAAACGTCGGCAACAAATACAACGGTACGTACTACAAATAATAGAGAGGGAGGAGAGGAATTGGTGAGGAGATCTCTCCAACTTAAAGAGCAAAGTGAACGATGACGATGGATATGAAGAATCGTCAAGAAGTCACAGAGTCCAACAAGAGTAAAAGTAGAAATGTCAGTCGAAGAAGTAGTGGAGAGAGACAACCATCCGACAAAGGAGACACAACACCTCGAATGTGGAGTGAGTGGGATGAAATTGCCAGGAAGCTACCACTACTCGACGAAGTAGACGAAGATCTTGCTAACCAAGTAAATAAGCAATCTATACAATCAATGTTGGACGAAGACTCCAAGAGCGAGTTCACAGAGAGTAGCTCGTTTGTACAATCGATACACGACAAAAAGGACGAAGGAAGGAACCTCAAGAACGAGGTTGCCGAAATATTTGAGAACAATCGGCATTGCATCGAGAACCTATTTATAGCAGAACAACCGAGAATAGGGGGCCTGAGTTGAAGACCCCAATGAGGGGGGAGTTGAGAACCAAGGAAGGTAACCAAGGTACAAAAGACATAGACAGTGAACATGTAGAGGACTCACATGTGGCCAAGAGTGCAAGTGAAGCACCTGAACATCGAGAGTAAAACAGTCCAATCTGGTCCTTGGCACACAATACACACCGATTGAGAACGATGGTGACCCCCCTAGCAAGTACAAGTGTTGACAGGCATAAACTTCCCAAGTTCACGAGGAACGGATCAGAAGATCCTATAAGGCATTCATTGTAAGACATGTGAGACTATATGGTTGGCACACAGTCAAATTGATAAGGACTATTGGTTAATGTCATTTCCCACAACACTACAGGGAGTGACCATTGACTGGTTCTCAGACCTGGCAGATGAACACACGACATCATGGAACAACCTAAATAAGGCATTCCAAGAGGAATTAAATTCCAAAGGGATGATTATGAGATTGCTGCTGAAATTTCTAACACCACACAAGGAAAGCATGAGAATGTGCGGGCTTACAATCATAGGCTCAAGGAGTTGTTGGGTAAGATGGAGAACTAGCTAACCGATAGATTGAAAAAAGGTGGTTCATTGAGGGATTGATTCCCTTCTTGAGGAAGAAAATGAAGGTAGGACCTCCGTCCTTGTATGATGATGCTTACAATCGAGCGATGGACATCAAATGTGAGCACAAAATGTTGCAAGGAAAGAAGAAAGCAAGCGACAACGAGAGTACAGAGGACAGTAGCAGTAAGGAGGAATCAAAAGTACAAGCCTTGAGAAAGGACATGTTGCAAATGATGAAGGAATTGAAGACTGAGAAAGAAAGTCCAAAGGAAAGCAAAGAAATGTGGTGCACCGACTATAAAGTAGAAGGTCACACAAAAATGACATGTCCAAAGAAATTGTTTTGCGACATCTGTCAAGTACTAGGACATTCCATCAAGGAATGCTCGTACAACTTAAAAGCAAAAAGCACACAAGTGCTCTTTGCTCAAAGGGAACAAGCAACTCTGTTGATCATACCACCAAAATCACTTGCCAATTCCAATGCATCGCCTAGCGGATACTATAACAGGCGAGCAAATAACAACCGCCACAATAATAATAGTAACAATGGTGGCTCAAGAAGCAAAATACAATACAACATGAAGGGGAGACCCATGATCTAGTGCCGAAAATGCAATGAATGGGATCACTTTGCCCGAGAGTTCCAAAGCGATCAAAACAACTTAGGCATTTTATGCAAATGGTGTGGAACCAGAAATCATGAAAATGTCAACTACTTGAAGCAAAAAGGAGTGAACATGGAAGAGCCAAACGAAGAAATACTGACAATCACCAGGTAACAAACAAAGAAGACAATATACCTAGATCCCCATACGGAGAAGAGATTTCGGGAAGCCAAAGCTGATGTGGAACGGGCAATGGCAAATAGAGCCTCAAATGAAGCCACCAGTACTCCATTGCGATCGAGTCTAAAAACAATATAGTATGACAAATGTTGCAAACAACAATACTTATAAACGTAACAAACCTTCTACAAACTATGCCACAATTGAAAATGGCGATCACTAATATAGTATGTGAAGACACAATTGGTCAGAAACAAGGTAAATCACAAGAGGAACCAATGGTGAAACCATCAGGTGAAGGTAACCTAGCCAGTGACCTAATGTTACTAATAGTGAGCATTGGGAGGAAGCCAACCATTGTCAAGATGGAAATAATGGGGTGGTGTTGTGACGTATTCACACATCGCCCCATTGCAAATGGGGACCCCTATTTTTTTCGCTTTGTGGGGTTTTGCTTTCTGGGTTTTAGAGTTTTGTCTGTTAGCCTTTGCTTTTCGAGTGTCGCCAGGGGGATCACTTGGATAGCAAGCTCTGCTTGAGCTAGGTCAACTTGGTGAGTGATGAGGTCTGGAATGTCATCCTGATCTTCAAATGCCCTGAAATTTGGCTAAGTCTGGAATGTCCTAATCCTGAACTTTGGCTGTCTAGAATGTCCTGATCCTGAAATTTGACTGTCTGGAAAACTGAAGAATCCTCCAAAAACTAGATTTTGCAATATAACTCCTGGAGGTCCAAAACCACTCTCAAACATCCTAACAGTATATATGGAATATAACTTAAAGTATAAGAAAGAAGAAAGATATATTCCATAAAAAGATCCTGACGGAGAGTCCAAAATGTCAAATTTCGCTCCTGACCCTTCCAAAGGGTCCAAAGCGAAATTCTTGAAAACACTAATTTCTCCCTTAGCCAAAGTCAGGATCAAGATGGAGATGCATGAGGAAGTATCTAAGTTTGCCTCCCAAGGAAGATTAGAGTTTGAAAAATCAAGAATCAAGGTCAAAACATGATTTTCGCTCCTGACCCTTCCAAAGGGTCCAGAGCGAAAATCCTTATAACTCTTGTTTTCTTCCTTATTTTGGCTAGGCGTTGGCTTGATGGAGGATGAATGGGTATGTTTTTGCCTTGAGAGGGAGTTAGAAGCTTTGAAAAATCAAGATTTTAGCCCAAAAGGAGAATTTCGCTCCTGACCCTTCCAAAGGGTCTAGAGCGAAATTCCCTATAAACTTCATTTGCTCCCTTGTTTTAGCTTGAAACCTTGCTCCTTAGATGGAAAACGATCTATATTTGCCTCCAGGAGAAAATTGAAGTTTGAAAAAAGAGCAATCAAGCCCAAATTGTGATTTTCGCTCCTGACCCTTCCAAAGGGTCTAGAGTGAAAATCAACCTAAGACTCATTTCTTGCCTTATTTGACCAAATTTTGATTTGTAAGGCATCTTGAAGGGAAGAGTGGACATGTTTGGACGTTGGAAATGTTTGAAAGCTTTGAAAAAATGAAGGATTCTAGCCAAGAATGAGATTTTCGCTCCTGACCCTTCCAAAGGGTCCAAAGCAAAATTCCTTGCAAGCCTATTTTTTTGACCTTGCTTAGACCACAAACCTTGTCTCCTGGGTGAAGAATGATGTTTTGTTACCTTCTAGAGAAGATTGGACTTGAAAAGATGAAGGATCAAGTCAAGAATGAGATTTTCGCTCCTAAACCTTCCAAAGGGTCCAAAGCGAAAATCCTCCTAGACCTCATTTCTTTCCTTATTTGGCCAAGTTTTGATGTCCAAGGCATGTTGAAAGAGAGAATGGGCATATTGAAACCCTTAAGGACGTTTGAAAGAGTTAAGGAATGAGTGTTTTAGCCAAGGAAGGAAATTTCGCTCCTGACCCTTCCAAAGGGTCCAGAGCGAAATTCCTTACAAGCATATATTTTTAACCTTGCTTGAGCTTAAAACCTTGTTCCTAAGGCGAAGAGAGAGGAGATTTTGCCTTGCAAAGAATATTGGGATTGAAAGAATGATTATTTTGGTCTAGAAAGGGAAATTCACTCCTGACCCTTCCAAAGGGTCCAGGGTGAAATTGTGCAAAACCTATCTTTTCCCTTAGTTTCATGCCAAATCTAGTGTGGATCATGATTAAAGAAGTCCTTAGGAATGACTTTGACTTATCAATGATTATCAAATTTGAAGGAATTGGGCCAAAAAAGTGAATTTCACTCCTGACCCTTCCAAAGGGTCCAGAGCGAAAATCTTAAAACCACCTATTTTCCTTGCAAGTCTAGTCAAACGTTAGGTTTTCATAGCTTGGATGGGTGCGAGGAGACATGTTCTTGCCTTTTGAAGTTAATTGGTGTTGAAAAATGATGGAAATTAGCCCAAACCAAGGATTTCGCTCCTGACCCTTCCAAAGGGTCCAAAGCAAAAATCCTAGGATCACTTACTTTCTTTGCAAGACAAGTCAAAATTTTGATTTTTATGGCCTAGATAGGAGTGAGGCAATGTGTCCTTAGTCTTGGAGGTGAATTCAAGTTGAAACGATGGAGGAATGAGCCTAAAACAAGATTTTCGCTCCTGACCCTTCCAAAGGGTCCAGAGCGAAAATCCTAAAACCCATCATTTTCTCCAAAATTTGTGCCAAGCCAAGCCTAGACCTAGGTAAGATAAGCCCTTAAGATTGCCCTTGAATGGATTTTGGCCACCAAAAATGTAGATTTTGAGCTAAGGCAAGGATTTCGCTCCTGACCCTTCCAAAGGGTTCAAAGCGAAATCCTAGATAGGTCTTGTCCCTGGCCATGATTTTGAGCGAATTTTCCCTTTTAGGCCTTTCGGGGATCAAGCAAATGTTGTCAAGTTGAGAGATAGATCCAATTGAGGGAGTCAAAGGGAGACAAAGTGAGAAGAATGGAATTGAGTGAGGGAAGACAAGCCAGGAATGAATTTCGCTCCTAACCCTTCCAAAGGGTCCAGAGCGAAATTCTTCAAATCAACTATTTTTCCCTTGTATGAGGCCAAGACTTGGATTCTTAGGGCGTGGTTGAGGATGGAAGGATGTTATTTAGCCTTGCAAGATAGATTGGAGTGAAGAAGACGAAGGATCAAGCTTAAAACTTGAATTTCGCTCCTGACCCTTCCAAAGGGTCCAAGGCGAAATTCACAAAATGTCCTTTTTCCTTCAAGATTGAGCTAAGCCAAGACGATGATCAAGGCAAATTGGGCCTAAAGATGGCCATAGGCATGTGTTTCAATAGGTTTTGAGTCCAACAAGTAAGGATTTTGAGCTAAAGAGTGGATTTCGCTCCTGACCCTTCCAAAGGGTCCAGAGCAAAATTCCCCAAATCACCTAGTTTGCCCATGAGGAAGTTCAAGTTGTGGATTCCTAGCCTTTGGTGAGGAGAAGGATAACGTATGCTTACCTTGGAAGGCATTTTGGAGTAGAGACATGGTGGAATTTGTCCAAAAATGCAAAATTCGCTCCTGACCCTGCCAAAGGGTCCAGGGCGAAATCCTTTTGAAACTGCTATTTTTCACCTTGTTGGGGCCAGGCAAGGAGTTAATTGTGAGGTAATGTCGAAAGGAGGTCTAAAATGAGCCAGGAATGCAAAATTCGCTCCTGACCCTTCTAGAGGGTCCGCGGCGAAATCCTTATAGGGCATGTCCCTAGAAAGAATATTGAGCAAGCTTCATTTTAACATCTTCTTGTTGATGATTTAAGGTAGAAAGTGCTATGTTGAAATGAATTTATTATGTGTCCTTAATCATCTTTCGGTTTGTCTTGCAGTTAAAAGAAGACTGAGCCAAGACAAGGATGACCTTCTCCAGTCCAACACCAACAAGGACGACCTTCTCCAGTCCAGCATCAACAAGGACGACCTTCTCCAGTCTAGCATCATCAAGGACGACATCTTCCAGTCCAGCATTCCAAGGAAAAGTACACCATCCATCCTGCACATCAAAGACAAAGGAGGTTAGAGCAAGGGTCCGTTGGAGAAGCAGACAGTTTCAGAAGAGTTAACTAAAGTTAGCTTCTCAGCATCATCAAATTGAATATCTACCAAGTTGCAAGTGTCAGACAAGGTGGCATCCTAGTCATCACTCCTCCAGTCGGATTGGTCCACCTCAGCGTATCCAGATTCAATGTACCTGACTCATCAAAGATGGCACTAACTTCGATGTACCTACCCCGGTTATCCATTGGTCGAATATTCCAGAGAAGACATGTGTCCAAATAATGCAATTATTTCATTGGCTAGAATTGAGTTGTTGTAACAAACCCTAATTAGGGTTTTCATTGTAAAATCTCGGCCATTGATCTCAAGTTGATCTGAGCCATTGAATTGTATTAAGGGCACTATATAAGCCCTGGCTCCTCATTTGTAAAGGGGAATGGTTAGCTAATAGACAATAGGGAGAAAATAGTTGATAGTCGGTGAATAGGTAGTAGAATAGCAGATAGAATAGCAATTAGAGTAGACTAGGAAGAGAAAACAAGACATTGTTGCCTTAATTGTAAAGGCTTCTTTTTCATTGAAGATATGGTGAAATATGTCGTTTCGTTGCAATATGCATGGTCTCTTGTTGAATCTTTATTTTAGATGATAGATAATTAAATTGAATGAAAGAAGTCGTTGAATGCACCTATGTGGAATCCGTCTAATCCATACCACTAGCCTCTTACTGATTGTAAGTGCGCCCTGCGTGGGCAACTGGCATAAAATGAGCTTAATCTCTAGTCGTTACACGTCTATTGCTCATGCATTAACTTGAATGATGATCAGTATCTGATGGTGTCCGATTTGAATATATTTGAAGCATCCCCCAGAAGATCGCACTGAGTTGGTGTTGAATTGTTCAACTTGATGGTGAGACCCAGCCCAGTAGGACTCCACCTAGTCGTTCATCCATCTTCTCGCATTCTAGGTAGTAAAGTAGACTTCCTGAACCCTGCATCTTTTGTCATTTGTTTGTCTTCCAGTTAGTTAATAGGACCTGTGATTCCAGCAAATCAAACGTTTAGGTCGTGAAGTGTAAGTCCCCTTGTGATTCCAGCAAAATCACATCATACCACAAAGAGCTTATCCACGAGTAGAGAACCTACATACCAGAACCTTGGAGTTGCCTCGACTGATCCTTCGGCAAGATCTTCAGCAGTCGGGAAACTTTGCTCAAGAGAGGATAAGGTACCTTTAGGTATTTTATTCTGTGTTTGGTCGTGTACAAAATACACATCAACGGGTGGAAGCTCACAAATACCATCATCGACAAAGGGTTGAGAGTTAATGTGTTGCCAAAGGACACTTGGAAGTGCCTTGGGAAACCAACACTCTGGCCACCAACCTTCCACTTGGTGGGTGCCAACCAACATGGCATTAAGCCATTGGGAACATTGATAGCAAGTAACAATTGGGATGCAGTACTTTTTCTTGGACTTTGTAGACATCCCGCTAGAGAAAAAGGCATATGATGCATTCCTTCGGAGAGGTTGGTTGATAACCACAAAAGCCAACCACAATTGGAAGCGGAATACACTGTCGATCAAGAGTGAAGGAAGTACGTCAGCAACCTCAGGAATCAGGCAGTGAGTGAGGAATTGGCATCCTACGTTCCCCCTAGAGTACAAAGAGTACAAGGAGGGAGTGGCACAAGTGGATGACACGCCAACTCGTCATTTTGAAAGAGGCAAGATAATGAAGCATGAAGAGCCGAGTGTGAAAAAGCTAAATCTTGGCAATGAAGACAACCCGAAGGTCATCTTGATAGGCGACGACTAGGACCCTGTACTTAAGGCAGCTGCATTCAAGATATTCATGGAATACGAGGAGACCTTTGCCTAGACATACAAGATAATTAATGCTGAGCATTTGACTCAATGTGGGATATTGGACTAACTTATCTAATTAAAAATTTCTGCTTCTTTTGTTTAAGTTGTTTTTTATTTTTTCTAGTTTAGTCTGCAAATGTTGCTTTTTATATATATTTGTGGTAGTTGTCTACCTAGCTGCACCAAGTTTTGAGAAAGTTTCTGGCATCCTTGGAAATGTGTCCATCATCCCCAAATCCACCCCCATTTCTAAAACTTAGATAAGTACTAAAATAGTAACAAAAGTGACAGTTAAGGAATATGTTATGAAGCCGCACAATTTAACTTCTTACAAGATAGGTTTTGATTATGTTGATGGACATTAGGTGTAATTAACTTACTAATACTTACAATAATGCTCCTTTTAATTTCCTCATCGTGCTAAAGATTTCAAGAACCAAGATTATAGGTTGCCATAATAAAGAATTGCTAACACACCCAAATTCCTAATTTGGGACCACTTCTTTAACTTCAACAAAAAATGGTTAATTTTAGATATTGCAGTTTCTGGATTAAACAAATTAAGAAAAATTGCTCAAACACTTTAACCCAGAAAATGCAAACTCTAGCTTTATGGACTGTGGAAATTTCATGTCAATTTTTCCCAAATCTCTTAGCAATTTTTTGTTTACTTACTAGTTCCGTTATTTTTCCCTTGCTTTCTAGGTTGGGTTTTCTCTGTGAATACTTGGCTTTTTATTTGTGTATACTTTCTTTACTGTTTTGATCACCATATATTCAATTTTATTGAGTTGAGTTTCAGAGGCTGAAGTTACTACAGATCTAGACAGAAGTCCCCGAGAGCATGAAATTTACATGCACCACTGATTGGAAGGTCATGCATCTGTACATTGGGATCATATGCATCTGCAGAGGTTGGGAATTGGAATAAGAATTATGATGTTTTATCAGGCATAGAGGTGGGAGGCTTGCAAAACTACAGAGAAGGTTTTTTCCTATCTGATTATCAGAGAAAATTACTTAGGAAAATCATTTACGAATTGCAGAACCTGAGACAGAAAGAATAGCCAGTGAAGGAATATACTGAGGAGCTTTACAAATTAACCTTCAAAGATGTTCATATTAAGGAATAAAATGAGAATGTATCCAGGTGTCTAAACGGTTTAAAGATTCCTATTCGAGTTAGTTATTTTGCATAGCATGTATTTTGTAGAATGTGTCATTAATTAACCAATTTGACCAATAGAGTTCAGAATTAAGGTTGGAATAATTTCAGTATTGATGATTCTGAGGGCATGAGTGAGGAAAAAAACAGGAAATTCAATGAAGACAAGTTTCAGTATTATGTGTATGCATACAAGGATCGTGGACTTCGAGATAGATTTGTTGCCTTTCAGTAGCATGTGAATTCAGTGATTTAATAGTTTTTTGTGGGCTAAAAGGGTTCAAGTTTTCATGATTATTCATTTTCCTTCTGCCTTTCGCTTTTACTGTTCACAAGATTTTTCATAACTGTCTCGAGATTTGATTCATGAAAACCAGTCCATTTTTTTATGGGTTTAGACTCTTAAGAGTCCCATAACTCCAGTTACTGTAAGCCAAAAAGGTCATTTACAAAGGTGTTATTGGAATAAGGGTGAATAAAATTATAGAAATATGCAATTCAGTTTGTCCAAAGAACAAACCTTCGTGAACAATATGATGCTGCCTTAAAATGCTAAAAAATTAGACAGCTTGAGATTTGAGAAACTAGCAAATCAAAAGGGCTTTCACAAAAGAGGCCAATGTTCAAATCCCCAAAAAGACAATTCCTAAACTCATTATCAAATACAATTTAGCAGTTCCTATCTAAAGAATGGTTGTGTAATGGTTATGGATACTGTCATATACAGAGGACTCAAGTTCAAATTTCACATTGTGTCTTCAATTACCAGTTGCGTCTCAGATTTTACCAGTCAAGACATAATTGTATTTTTTATCAGTTGGGATGAGCCCTATGTGATAAATCATAGGGTGTTTTTATACTGTTAAAATTTCGAAAAGAAATAAAGCATGAGACCATTTATTTTAAGGGCAGGTCCTCATGCAATTGCTTATTTTGACTAGTTATCACTGTCAAAGTTTTTAACAGTAATTTGTTGAGCAGTTGGCCTTATGAATTTTTAATTTCACTACTTATTTTTAAGATGTTATCTTAAATTTTATTTTTTTGAAATATATAACTATTTTAAATTATTGTTTTTTCCTCAGTTAAATTGTGAAAATAATTCAACTGCATAATCCTCCCAATGAAAATTGAATACAAATAACATACATTTCAAAATAGCTTGAAATTCTAGAATTGAATGTTGATCATCCAGGAGAAGTCTAACACCAGTTACATCAATAATTCTAAGAATGTTCCCAATAGAGTGTCTAATAACGTAAAAAATGATCCCATATCTACATTTGAGAGTTTTATAAAGGAGAGTTGGATTTAATCTAAGAAGTTGTGGGCAATTGCAGGGCCTGTAATTTTCACCACTTTATGTGACTATTCAATTGGAGGCATTTCACAAACCTTTGCAGGACAATTGGGTACTGTTAACCAAGCTGCTGTGGCCATAGGGAACACGGTCATTTCCCCACTTGTTTTTGGAATTACAGTAATTGCAAAAAAAGAACACCCATTTTTTTTTTCATCTGGCTGTGTTCTCTGTCTTGAAATTTTACTAAGTGAATAGAAAGATGAATTTTACAATATGCTTTTAGAAATAAGTAGGGAGCATACTGGGTTTTGGAACAGCCGAACAGTACACCGAAAACTCATGAACTTTTTATTGTATTCTCTCTGTATTTTAATAAGTGAAAAGAAGGGAAATAAATTTATGGAGATACCTGATATCTTGTTCAATATGCAATTACTGTTTATTTTCAGCCTTCTTTTTCCACGGTCTATTTTGAAATCACTAAAATAGAAAAAAATACAGCTATTAAGTTTAAATAAAAAATACACTTATACAGCCACATAAAGACGTGTAAATCGATTATAACATACGACGGCCTTCTAAAAAAGACTCATATACCATGTTTTTTTTTGGCTTGATCCTGAACTAAAAAATAGCATTTACCTTCTACATTGTCCAAAATTTGTACCTTTCAGTTTCGACCTCATGACCAGCTTAGAGCCTAAACAAAACCTTACCAATCCAATTACACATAAATTCGAATGTGGCTTGACCCTGAAGTAAAAACGACCTTAAACTTATATTCAAAATGTACCCTTGCAACCTTAAGACCAAACCAGATAATAAATCAAACCTGACCGATTCACGTACACAAACACTACAGAAATTTGATAATTATGCCCATCAAATTTGGCATCTCCTAATTTCGACCTTGTGAACAAAGTCAAGACAAATTTAAAGAATACAAAATGAATTGACTTACCGCATCCAATATAAGGTGGAAAAAAATATGCATTCAAGCGAATGGTTTAGCCTAGCATAATTAAAAATCTATCAAAAATTTGACATTTTCTAATAAGAATCCGATTAGGTTTATGGAACTTACTAGACCTCTTAGCAACTCAGCTCTTCGTGGTGACGCCGATGCCAGTATAATTCTCTTTGAAGAAAGCAAGGGCAAATGCTGAATCAACATATTTTTTACTATTTGGATCTGATTTTAAGTCTGCTGCAGTTCCGACTTCTTAAAAAGAGAGAACGATATACCTACTGTGATTTAAGCGCCATTTTCTCCAAAAAGATTTGTTTTCTAATTTTTTAGGCGAAGGTTATCGGCCAAAATCAGCCCGCCTCAATTTTTTGATTTAAAAATCCTATCCAAAATCTGTGCTCTCCACGAAACATATATGCATAGGCCAAACTTCTGAAGTCTTCCCTGCTGTTTGATTCAAATAATGAAAACTGCATATTTTGCGCTTTTTTGGGGTTTTTAATGATAAATATATATTTGTTATATTTTTTTTAAAAATGGTATTTAATTTATTAGTTCTTTTTTGTTTCAATGATAAATATTTATTTGTCATGATTTTTTTTTTTAAATTTGTATTTAATTTATAAGTTCTTATGGAGAATAGTTATGCATTTATTGTATTTAAAAATTTTCATGAGTTAATCAATCATTATATAGAATTTAAAATTTTGAACAAAATTTCTATAATATGTATTTAATTGTCTATAGTTAGTTTAGAGTAGATAAAAGTAGAGGAAAGAGAGGGAGAGAGGAAGATGAAGAGAAATAGTAGACGGGGAGATAAAAATATAAAGAGAGATAAAGAGATAGACAAATAGAGGGTAGAAAGTAGAAAATAGAAAAGCATTGACATGATGTCTCTTTTGATCATGAAACATTAATAGTTCAATTGCTAAAAGATTGCGAAAAAAATTCTTTAATTGTTTTTATGTTAAGATAAAATTAAGTTGTAATTATGTCATATTGAAGTAATGAACTTGTAAGAGTTGTGGTTTCAAGTTTAAAGTTTGCAAACTTAACACTTTGTTTTTAGATTACAAGAATGAGATATCATGAAGATGAAGATAGTTATCATTATGTTACTATTCATTTATTATGTTTTGACTATTTTGTAATGTCATACTGTTGGTGTAATTATTTATTCATCTTTGATATAATTACTGTTGACACTTAAAAATAATTACTTTTAATTATTTTTAATTCCTCACATAATTAATTAATTGATTATGTTAATTCGAATTCTCTTCAATATTAATTAAATATAATTAATATTGTCACTATAGTATGTGACTGATTTATTTAATAAATCAATCCCTTTCTTTATTCTTCTAAAAAATTAAATCCTCACAAATCTTCCTCTTGGCTAATTAATTTCAATTAATTAGTTAACCTACATGGTTCCTACAAATCATCTTCTTAATTCATCATTAACCTGATAAAGTCTTCTAGAAACTCCCTAAACTCACTTAACCTTAATCTTCTAATTTTTAATTCCCTCCACTCCTTCTCTCTCCTAATCAAATCCTTTTACAACTCCTAATCCCACCTAACATTTCCTCTAATCCCCTTCCTAATGAGTTGCTAGTGACTAATTATCATGATTAGTCACAAAGTCAACCCCTTGTCCCTTCCATCCAACCACTAGCTTTAAATGCTCTTTTCCTAAGTGAATGTGAGATTTTCAAAATCTCACATTCCTCTAGGCATCCCCTCTCCCAAGGAATTTTTAATTCCTTCTTATTCATCCAATCCCTATGATTATCCCTTTTTGGAGAATTTTTAATTCCTCCTCTCCATTCTTCAAGGAATGTCACATCCCTTGCTCCTCTCAAGCCACATTGGGAAGCCTTCCCAATGCACCTTGCTCCTCTCAAGGCACATTGGGAAGCCTTCCCAATGCACCTTGCTATTCTCAAGGTACCTTGGGAAATCTTCCCAATGCACCTTGAGGAGTGTGAAGACAAGAAATGCCTTTAAGGCATATCTCTTGGTCTCCACACCCACTCTTGGGCCTTATGTGAGCTCACAAGCAATCCTAACCCTTCATCTTGAATCCATCCTAGCCATCCATTATTCCTCTCCCCTTCCTATAAATTGAGGACTTCATCCCTCCATTCTTCATCTCCAAGTTTGATAATCTTATGATGTCCTTTTGAGCCTAGGAAATCATCTTGGAAACCTTATCATGTTCAAATCATATCTCATCCACACTTGATCATCTCATCCTTATCGTCTTCCAAATCCATTCCATTTGTGCACAACATTGGAGAGCCATCCACATCAAGCAAGCAAGAGGAGCACATCAAGTGGAGCATCACCAAGGGGCGCCTTCACTTCATCAAGCTCAATCTGAGGGAGAGGTATAAGATTTTGTGAGGTATATGCATCTTATTCATGTTTTTATGTGTTTTGGAGTTATGTCTTTGATTTCATATGATTATATGTTTGACTTGCATGTTTTCTAACTAAATCCACTTCACAAGTCTTTTCCCTTTTTCATTTTGGCACGCTCGGTGGGACCCACGTCCCTAAGAACTAATGTTTTTTATGAGTTTTTGTGAGTTGTGAGACGCAGGTTCCGGAATAACTTGATCGCAAGAAAAAAAAAAATTGGGGGCTCTGTATTTCAGCGCGAGTGCCTTGGCTTCGGCGTGACCGCTCTGTGCATTCTCCCATCTCCTCCTCATTCTTCTTCTTTTATCTATCTTCTGTTTCTTTTATGTTTCTGTTTCAGCACGACAGCTCTGCGATTAGCACGAGTGTTTTTGTGAAAATTTGAATTCTTGTTATCTGCTCTGTTTAATTCTTTTTTTTTTTGCTCTATTTAATTCTATTTTTTTCTGCTTTGTTTAATTCTGTTTTTCTGGTCTGTTTAATTCTGTTTTTTCTGCTATGCTTGATTTTGTTTTTATCTGCTCTGTTTAATTCTGTTTAATTTTGTTTAATTCTGTTTAAAAAAAAAAAAAAAGAGAAAAATTTATTCTATTTTTTCGCCATATCTGCTTTATCTTCACTCCATTTCCCTTCAAACTTCACTAGATCCCCCGCATGGCC
Source organism: Cryptomeria japonica (assembly GCF_030272615.1). Taxonomy (NCBI): domain Eukaryota; kingdom Viridiplantae; phylum Streptophyta; class Pinopsida; order Cupressales; family Cupressaceae; genus Cryptomeria; species Cryptomeria japonica. The sequence continues at coordinate 5,855,432 of NC_081415.1, read as the reverse complement.
ATTTTGCACATTTCCTTCCTAGGGGACCTTGTCCCAAAATCCACTTTTTGCCATAACTCCTTCCACTTTTACCCAATCACCTCCAAATTTTCCCACATTGTCTATCTCCAACTTTTGCTTCTTTGTCCCTCTTGGACAAATTTTTCCATTCCTTCACCTCTCCTCCAAAATCCTCATTTTATGCTTGCCTGTCCCTTAGAAAGTGGCAAAAACCTAGTCAAACCCCATTTACCTATCAAAGCTTCCTCCAAATCCACATTTGTCATTAGTAAAAAAAATTGTATTCGTGCTTTTCTACTTATTCCCAAAAATTCAAAAAAATCAATATTTTTGTCATTTTGTTGTCTTTTGCAAGACGCTTGTTGAAGACTCCATTTTTCAAACTACTAATCAAGTTGTTTTGTAGGTTGCCTAGCTGATTCAACCAAATATTGTGCATTTATTTAAATTAGGCACCTAGATATTAATTAAAATGGAATGAACCATTGTCTTATATGTCTTTAAGAAAAGCGTAAAGGTAGGAGAGTATGCTCTCGTCTAGCTAGACGATCAGAAATCCAGACCCTCCAACCTTTTCTTGTTTGATTGCATGTTTACCTTTAGCGGGCCTGCCCTCCCAACTTGCTCTCTGAGAAGGTAAGAGTGGAACGACCCAAGTGAGTACACTCGAACCTGGGGTTCCCAACTCACTATAATAAATAGGCCATTAACTACGAAAGGGTCAATGGTTGGGGCTATATGAGAGTTCACTCTCAAATTGGGTGCTTAGTGGGATCTTAGAGATCTCAATCACGTTTGCATGACTACTAAGTTCTTGGTGCTTCGTTGGGCGATAGGCCTCAATTGCGTTTGCGCAACTTCGAAGGGTAGCTCCTAACGGGAAGACTTACTAAACACCTTGTTCAAAGTGGCCAAAAACCTTCTAGTCATTGGTGCAGGAGGTCAGACCTCCGAAGCAGCCCATATTTTTACAGCCCTTAGTAGAGACACAAATTTTTCCATGAGGAGTTTTCATGGAAATTGATGCTTGGTTGCCCCGAGAAGTGAGTGTCGTGGAGGGGAGCCAGTGGGGTCAAGCATCTAAGTGTCCGCTCTAGGTAAGCGTAGCTGGGAAACCGATTGGGATCCAATGACTATTGTTCTTGCCAACCTTAAGAATGTTGTATGCGAGCATGAGTGTCTTTGAGATAATATGCATTTGATCATTGTGTTTGCTTTGTTTGATACATACTTGCCAAGAGAAGACTAAAAACACATCACTATCCCCAAACACTTTGCAAAAACACTTGTCAAGACACAAACAATTATCCAAGTCATTACCCACACAAAATCCAAATTTGCGTCAAAACTTCATCCGTCCTATGTTTCATAAGCCTAAGAGAAAAGCTAAGAGTCCATCCTCTCCATCAACATTCAAGATTGTCCTTTGAAACACTAACTATCGTCCAAATCAGGGTGGTCGTGTCCCTTCATATAACTTGTCATTCGAATCTATCCTCCATTGAGTCGTGTTCATGCCAAGAACAACCTAGTCATCAAGTTTCTTATAAGCCATCACTATCATACCTCCTCTATCAATCATCCTCAAATTTCCTAAGGACTTAGCACATTAAATCAATCTCCCACCGTTATCAAATCAATTATCAAAATCCAAATCCAATTCAACCTCACGTTAAGGTTACATGCCTTGTGAAGTTTCATTTAGACCTCATCATTAATCAATTGGCTCTCATGCTTGAAGAAGAATCCTCTCCAAGTACCTTTTGCCTAATCCTTTTTGAGTCGATCAAGACTCTTAACTCACGTCTTTACTTTGCTTAGGGTCATTAGTCAACCCTTGGTGTAAGAGAGGCTTTTTAATCATCATTCCCAGGTCTAAATTCTACCCAACTTGGTCATTACCTTGCTTGTGGTTTCATCCACCACCTAAAATCCTCATCCAAGGACTAAGGTGTCAAATCCTAATCAAATCCGGGCTCTAATCTCACCAATCAACAAAATCCCTTGTCATAAAAGACAAAATCCAAAATTCCACAAATATCTTACTAAGTCCTTTCATCACAAATTTCCTCCTCCAAACTTTTCTAAGGTTATTCGTGTATGGTCACAACTCGATCCCAAAAGAAAAAGATGGTTGAACAACAATATGGCATGTCGGACATTAGTGTCCTATATGAAGATCCCACACAAGATCCTACACAAAGTGGGCAACCTAGCAATCAAGATCAAAGCCAAAATCCTAACATGGTTAGCCAAGATGAACTCTCTCTGAAAGTGCAAACTTTCCTAGCAGATTCTTATAACCAAGAGATGATGGAAAAGTTTATTCAACAAAATCCTACTGCACTTCTGAAAACTCTCCTTGAAAGTGGAGCTCAAAGCTGCAATAGATCCACTCTCACCCAACAACCACAAGGAGACCTCGCTCCCACACAAAGTGTTGCACCTATTATTCAGACTCAATCAATTGCAGCCCCATCAATCATCCAAGCTCAATCAATGCCATCTGTGGCACCTTCCATCATAGTCTCCATCCCACCTTCTTCCTCCTTACCATCTATACCATTATCAAATCCGATCTCATCTATTCTCCAACATGCTTCTGTGCCACCTCCTTCAGTTCAACAGCATATTTCTATTCCACAAACATCCCTTCCCGCCAACAATGTCGCAAGTTTTATCCGGGCCGCACTCAATCATGTCACAACAGTTTGTGGACCGCAACCAACTATCACACAAATCCCTGTGACATCAGTCTTCACATCCCACATTCCCGCCTCCTCATCATATCAATATATTGGTGGTGGTGCACCTTCTTTGGCTCATCCAATTCTCGGGGCAAATACAATTCATCATTATCAAAGTCCACAACAAGACCTCATCAAAGAAATTCAAGACATGAAAAATATCATCAAAGACATGAAAGAAAGGACTAATAAAAGAAAAACTTACTCATTCAAAGAGTTTTGCCCTTGTCCTTATGACCCGTCTATATTAGTTGCACCCTACCCCCCGAGATTTGAGATCCCCAAATTCACCAAGTATGAAGGCAAAGGAGACCCCCGCGACCATGTCCGAGAATTCCACATCTTATGCCAAGAATTCTCCTATAGTGACCTTTATCTTTGCAGACTCTTTCCCAAGAGTATCACGAGAGACGCCCCGACATGGTTCTCATCTCTACCACGAGGTTACATTGTCTCCTTTCCAGACTTGGCAAAAAAAATTGTGGCCCACTATACTTACAACATGGTTAATGATGTTTCTATGATGGACCTATGCAATACAAAACAAAGGCCCGGAGAAACCTTTGCCAATTTCCTACAAAGATGGCGGCATCTTATTAAAAAATTCCAGTGGGACATGCCAGAACAACACCAAATTGAGCTATTTCAAAAGAACTTGGTGCCTGAACTTTCGAGACCCTTAATATCCCAATGTATCAAATCCTTCAAAAAATTAATCGATAAGGGCCTCGCCCTCTAACGTGTCTTGATGGAGGAAGGAACCTTGAAACATTACCAAAAGTCAACACAAAGTTCTCCCTCTTATCATAACGACAAGCCAAGATTCTGGTCTAAAAACAAAAACGTGGTCAATGATGGTGTAACTGATGCAAAGCGGGTCCAAACCGTGGTCGCTCCCCCAAAATCCAGCACCAATAATCATCAATTCAATAATCAAAACAATCAAAATCAATCCCAAAAACCTCACAACAATGTCTCAATCCAGGGACAACCACCTCGATCGAATAACTGGAATCCAAGAGACTTCACTCCTCTGCCTGAGCCTATTAAAATGGTGTTTCAAAAACTTGTCCAAGCAGGTGTAGTGGTTTTTCCAATCACTTGCCCGTTTGACCCCAATCAACCTAAACCAAGATGGTATAATGAAAATGAGTATCGTGAATACCATCGTATCAAGGGACATGATACACAAAAGTGTATGAAACTGAAGATCTACATACAAGATCTCATTGATAGAGGTGAGATTGAAGTAGCAAATGCAAAACCTGGTAATAACAATGACAAACTCAAAATGTACCAGGAACCCTTCCCGAAGCATGATAAAGGAAAAGGCTCATCATCTAATGCAGTGGGTTATGAATACGCTAATCACATAACCGGCTTTGATTTTTTAGTAGGTCTCATTGAACCTGTAGACAATCATATCAATGTCATAACCATCCAAGGAGTTAATCCTCCTTCTTCCCAAAGCAAACCAAATCCTGCTAGGATAGTCATTCAAGGCGCCACGCCTTCCACCTCCCATTTCCAGAATGACTGCAATGTAACTACACGCCGAGGTAAAGTCACCGTCCAAGGAGTCCCTCCCCCACCAAATCCACCGCCCATGTCTTCCACCCTTCGATATGACCTCCTAGACCAACTTGGGAAGACCCCCGCTCAGATCTCCATTTTGGAACTTCTTAAAACTTCCCCAGTCCATAAAGAAATTTTGGAACAAGTCTTTCTCGAATCACGCGTTCCTGATAACATCAACGCAACCCAATTCCAAGCCCTCATTGGAAACCTTGTTTCCAAGCAGCACCTTATATTTACCTCCAAAGATATGCCCGCAGATGAAGACTATGACAAACCTTTGTACATCGAAGCTCTTATCCACAAGCACAAGGTCAAACGTATCCTGATAGATGGTGGATCCGAGCTTAATCTGTGTACATACAAATTAATAAAACAATTGGGACTTTCTGAGGACCTGGTAGACACATCAGGAAGGATCACAATAAAGGAATATGATGATGCGGAAAGAGTTTCAAAGGGCATGATCACCTTACCTCTTCAAGTGGGCCCCATTACAATTGAAACCCCTTGCCAAGTACTAGATATTGATCTCCCCTACAATATTCTCCTTGGTCGGCCATGGATTCACTCCTTGAAGGTTGTACCCTCCACCTATCACCAATGCATCAAATTCCCCTTCAATGGAAGAGAGATAACTATCAAAAGTGATCCACAATCCTTCCAGTATTACAAACTCCCAGAGGAAAACCATCCATATCATTGTCCATTAAATAGACCCTTGCCAACACCTCCATCTGACACATCTAATGTTGCCTCCACATCATCCCAACCAGATAATCAAATCAAGATCTTGGACAATGGTTGTGGAGAATACAAATTGGAGGATGTCTTATTAATAGGCAACCTCCCTCTCTCTCCTAAGTCATTTGGCAAACCAAAAGAGATAAAAAAAAAGGACCCAAAACTAGTCATGCAATGCCAAAATACCACCTTCCAGCAATGGGACCCACTTAATGAGGAGAGCCTTGAAGCAGATGTCTCTTCCTGGTTGTACCGGGAAGAGGATGATGATCCAGCAAGAATATCCAAAAAATGTACCCAAAAGCATCTGCCATAGTTGAAAGAATGGGTTACAAAGGACACGGCCTGGGACCAGAGGAGAAAGGAATAAAAACACCCATAAATCCTATCTCCTACAGATACAACAGAGGCTTGGGGTACACCCCAGTGCCTAAGATTACTATCGTTGGTGCCCCTTCTTGTCCTTCTTCGGATATCGAAAGCGCTGACAAAGAGGAATTCCACGAAATGTCTTATGAATACGAGAAAGATATCTTCTTTGAGACTTACATCAATACCATCACCCATGTAACCCCTCCCACTTCACACGAGCTACATCTTGTCCATCCTGAACTCATTGATTGGGGCCAACGAGACAAACCCACTTTAAATATCTGCGTCGACGATAATGCTCTCATTGCTCGCTTGACGGTGCGAAACCTGGAAGATTGTAACAGAATCGAGGGTATTCAACTACACGAAAAGGGATACTTTGGTAGTCAGGTCAATGCCCTTAGCCACAAAAAAAACAATAAAAGGAAAAGACATGATTCCCTAGGTGAAAACCCCCCTAAGGCACCTTTGGATGAACAAAAAATAAAAACAAAGGGCGTATCTGAAAGTGAAAACTTGGAAAAGGCACTTGACGATGAGGGACTTGACTTGCCTACCATTGGTTACCTTCCATAGGAAAAATCAAATTTGCTAATAGAAGAAACATACAACATCAACATGGGCACCGAAGTCATTCCGAAAAATATGCTCATTGCCAAATCCCTCGTAGAAATAGAGAAACAAGACTTCATCAACTTCCTTACAAAGGTAAAAATTAATTTTGCATGGTCCTATGTCAATATGTTAGGGTTGGATCCTGCCTTGGTGGTTCAAAATCTTGTTATCCGCCCAGATGCAAAACCTATAAAACAAAAACTGCACAAAATGCACCTGCATACTGCTCTCCTAGTCAAGGCGGAACTCTAAAAGATGTTAGATGCAGAATTCATCAAACCCATAGACTACACTGAATGGGTCTCTAACATTGTACTTGTCGGCAAACCTGTCAGGAGCATCCGCATCTGCACAAATTTTCAAGATCTAAATAGAGCTTGTTCTAAAGATGATTTCCCGCTCCTCAATATAGACATGATTGTGGACCTTATAGCACGACATGAAATGCTATTGCTAATGGATGGGTTTTCCGGATACAACCAAATCAGGATAGCAGATGAGGATCAACATAAAACCACATTCACAACACCATGGGGTACTTTTTGTTATTGGATCATGCCTTTTGGTCTCAAAAATGTTGGAGCTACATACCAACGTGCCATGACAACAATTTTTCATGACCTCTTACACAAAATTATGGAGGACTATGTGGATGATCTGCTAGGCAAATCTAAGACAAGACAAGAACACATTCCCATTCTAAAGCAGATCTTTGAAATATTAGAAAAATGCAAACTACGCCTGAATCCCAAAAAATGTGTGTTTGGAGTCACATCGGAAAAATTATTAGGATTTGTGAGATTTTGCCAAGATCAAGGGCACAATGAAAAGTATTAAAATAGAGACAAAAGAATGACAAGAACAAACTGTATTCTCATCAATATGAAAACGATCAACTGGATTCACCAATACAATGAATATAGGTCTGCTTATATAGGCAAGGCCATATGGATGTACGAGCACACAATCATGACATGTGGCTCAATGAGAAACAAGGGTAGGTAAGAAATACTAGGGGTAGGTAGGAGAAATAATATAATATTCCACAAGAGGTGGATGAACCACCGAATGTGGAGTGTAACAACAAAATAAGACCACAAAAAGGTGGAATTTCTCCTACAAGCTCTATCCCTATGTGCACACTTCCCTAAGTGTCTCAAATCCAAACTACGAAGAGATGCATTATCCTAAGTTAACTTAAGTAAAGTGTAATAATATCCATAATGAATATTTATTTACACCAACACCCCCCTTAAGTGCAACTTAGGGGAATGAAGACTCAAGTCAACAATTCAAGATGGGTCTCGGCTACTAGGCCATGATAGGTACCCATGTACAATATGCAAATGCAAGAAAAACTATGCAATGCAATCTCTCACAAATAGAGAAAGGGAGAAAACCTAGTGGGAAAAAACTCCCCCCCAAAAGAGAGATGAATGTACAAAAGACTCTAAAAGAAGATGGACAAAACCTCAAAGAGGAAAAAGTCCCCCCCATAAGAGAGGAAGGAGAAGTCAGCTGACCCCCCCTAATGACACATCCTGCACCCCAAAGAGAGCTCGCAACTGTTGGAACTTACTCTCAGTTAAAGGTTTGGTGAATATGTCAGCAACCTGCTCCGCTGTAGGACAATACTACAAATCAATGACCTGCTCCTGAATCAGCTCTCGGATATAGTGCATATGAATCTTGATGTGTTTGGTCCGCTGATGCTGGACCGGGTTCTTCGAGATAGAAATAGCACTCTGATTGTCGCAATGTAGAACTGTCGGTCGTGGAGTGGTGAACCCAAACTCTGTGAGAATCTTCTGAAGCCAAATGGTCTCAGTCACTGCGTTAACAATGCCTCGATACTCAGCCTCAGTCGAAGAGAGAGCAATAGCATGTTGCTTCTTGCTCTGCCAACAAATGGGGCTTGAACCAAGGTGAAAACTGTAACCAGAAGTAGACTTATGATCATCAAGATCGCCAGCCCAATCGGAGTCTGTGTAACCAACCAGGCGAAGTCCTGTGCCTACTGCATAGTGAATCCCATAGCGATGTGTACCCTAGATGTAATGAAGGATGCATTTGGCGGCTTTCCAATGAAGCTCATGTGGTTCCTTCATGAAGCGGGAAACCATGCCAACTGCAAATGAAATATCAGGGCGTGTATGGGTCAAGTAGATGAGACTACCCACAAGCTGACGATACAAAGTGGCATCAACTGGTGGAGAAGAACATCGAGTCTCAAGCTTGACTCCTGAAAGAAAGGGAGTCGATGCGGGCTTACAATCAGCCATATGAAAGCATGCAAGTAGATCAAGAGTATACTTGGGCTGCGATAGTGTAATCCTGAAAGGTGACTGTGAAATCTCTATCCTGAGAAAGTAGTGCAAAAGACCCAAGTTAATCATAGCAAATCTGTCATGCAAAGCAAATTTGACCCTACTAATGATGTATGCGGTACTCCCTGTAATGATCAAATCATCAACATAGAGCACAAGTATCAAGTGAGAGTCATCCTGTCGCAAAATATAGACATTCGGATCAGAATGACATCTAGTGAACCCTGCAGAGAGAAGAAAGGAATCCATCTTGGCATACCAAGCCTTGGGGGCCTTCTTAAGGCCATAGAGAGATTTCCTTAGTCTGAAAACCAAGGAAGTATCCTGGATGAAACCCTAGGGCTGCTCCATATAAATCTCCTCATCAAGATCACCATGAAGAAAAGCACTCTTCACATCCATCTGACGTACAACCCAACCATGAGTTACAACAATAGCAAGTGTCAAGAGAATGGAGTTCATCTTGGCTACGGGCGCAAAGGTCTCAGTATAGTCAACACCTGCTACCTGGGAGAAACCTTTCATAATAAGCCGAGCCTTGTACTTATCCACACTACCATCCGCTGCATACTTGGTCCGATAGATCCACTTACATCGAACCATTTTTTCTCCCCTTAGGGAGATGGACTAGATCCCATGTGTTGTTCCTCATCAAGGAACTATACTCTTCCTCCATAGCTTGGTCCCACTCAGGAACCCCTGATGCTTCCCGAAATGTCTGTGGATTGGAAGCAGTAGCAATAAATGCATGTGGAAGATCCTGATGCTGTGATTGAGTTATTTGTGTATTTGAAGGATCCCCAACAAGAGAACCCGCAGACTCAATTATCTGTCAAGCCCAACGAGGTCTAGGTGGAGGTGGAGAACAAGGCTCCTCAACTGCAAGTGGACCCTATGGAGATGTAACCCCGTGAGTCGAAGTTGAAGGAGTCTCATCATCTGAATCACTAACATCACTATCCACAATGGAGTAAGGTGGAGGAGGTAGAGAGGCTAAGCTAGGAGAGATTTCCTCAAAGTGAACACTCCTCTCAATGAACACCTCATGTGTCTCAGGATCCATCAATCTATATGCCTTAACACCCTCAGGATATCCAACAAATAGGCAAGGTCGACTCTGTGGTTCCAATGCCTTGCGTTTCTACGGAGGTATGCGAGCCCATGTTGGACACCCAAAGACTTTGAAATGTCTCACAATCGGTTTCCTACCAGCCCAAGCTTCAAAGGGAGTAATACCTTGCAAAGCTTTGTGAGGAACCCGATTCTGGATGTGTGTGGCACAACTGATAACCTCGGCCCAAAAAGTGGGATCAAGAGAACGTGCATGAATCATACAGCTAGCCATTTCTTTGAGAGTTCTATTCTTGCATTCTGCAACTCCATTCCGCTGTGGAGTGTATGCTACAGAATGTTGAAGATCAATCCCCTCAAATGTACAAAAATCCTCAAGTCTCTTGTTCACATATTCTCTTCCATTATCTGTACGAAGAATCTTCACCACTTGCCCAGATTGCTTCTCCACACGAGTCTTGAAGTCCCGAAATCTGTCAAATACTTCACTCTTATGAATAAGAAAGTAGACCCAAGTGATGCGGGAGTAGTCATCAACGAAGGTGAGGACATAACAAGCCTTACTAAATGAAGCTATTGTAAATGGACCTGCTACATTGTTGTGAACAAGTTGAAGAACTTCCAAAGCTCTCCAAGCTTTCCCCTTATCAAACTTTTCCTGGGGATGCTTGCCCATGGAATAACTTGAACATACACCCTCTGAAAAACTGATTCGAGGTAGACCTGTGACCATGTCTTTAGTGCTGAGCTGTTGAAGATAGCAGTAGGTGAGGTGACCAAACCGCTCATGCCATAGCTTACTTTCAGAATTTGAATGAGTAAGCAAGGCCCTAGAAGGTGAACTTGGCACAAAGTGGGAGAATGAATAAAGCCTTGAGTTGTCATTGACTTGTCCCACTGCTACCAAGGCATCATCATCAAGTTCCTTTACCACAACTGAATCTGGTGTAAACTCAACCTTTTTCCCATTCTCATAGTGAGTGATTTGGTAGATAGAGAGAAGGTTGGTAGACAAGTTAGGAACATAGAGAACATTCTCAAATGTTCCATCATCCATGTCAATTGAACCTTTCCCTTCAACCTCTACTTGTGTATCATCACCTATGAAAATGTGAGGTACCTTAGATGGCTCCAATGAAGAAAACTGCTCCTTTGTAGAACCCATGCGATATGAGGAACCCGAGTCAAGTATCCACTACTGTGAAGAACTTGTTGTAGCCACAAATGCTTGCCCTTTTCCCTTAGACTGTGAGGAAGAGGAAGGAGATGAATCCTTCTTTGTGTAGGCAGATGGCAAGTTGATATTGTTTTTCTTAAGAAGATTAGTTAACTCATCAACTTGCTTTGTGTGGCATCGATGCTCATCATGACCATACTTCTTGCAATATGCACAAGTTGGCTTATCCTTCTTAGGTGGTGTCCCCTTCTTGGAAGAGGATGAAAAATCGCCTTGTGATGGAGAGGATGATTGTCCTTTTTCTTGCTGTGGTTGTGACTTAGATTGCTTCTTCTTCTTGTTGGAATCTTTGTCTTGACTTCCTTGATTCCTTTGATTAGACACCAAAGCCTTGGACTTTGAAGACTTGAGAAGCCCCATGTTAAACAACTTAGATTGTTCCAATATCAACATTTATGTGAAAGCATCAAACGAAGGCATAACATAAGAACTCCCCATTGTCAAATGATGAGTTTGGAAGCTAGACACAAATGTTGCATATTCTGATGCAAGCTTGTCTAACAAGTTGAATATCAACTGAGCATCCTTTTTGTCAATTCCACAATCCTTAAGCTTTGCTCTTAGCTCATTTGCTTTGGTGACATAATCTTAGATTGTATCAAAACTCTTGGGATCCAAGTTGGTGAGCTCATTGTCAATCTTATAACCTCCGATTTCATCAACTTAGCCATACAATTTCTGAAACATATCCCAAGCATCTTTGATTGTGGTACACTTCTCAATATGAAAGACGAGGTCATCTGATACATACTTGCGCAAAGTTCCAAGAGCCATGCAATTCTTAGTGAGTCATTCTAACTTGGCATTAGGATCAACCTTAGGATCAGATGGTGCTGCTATTGTTCCATCTATGTAATGCGTGAGACCTTTTTCCATTAATTTGCTCCATACTTTAATTTTCCATGATGCATAATTATGTGGAGTTAAAGGTGGAAATTTATGAGGACTCATTGCAACAAAAATGAAAGAGCACAAGGAAAGAGAGGCACAATCACACAAGACACCCCCCCAAAAGTGATGTTTTGGCACTTTATACTTAGTGTGTGTACAATGGGCCACTTGCAAAAAATGACAAAGTGGATTTCTGATTTCATTTTTACAATTGCCTCAATAGGGCCAAAAGAGACTCAAACTAATAGTGCAAGAGATCTGAACTAAGATCCAAGCAATTTACAAGTATCAAATAGGACAAATAAGACCAATATCTGAAAGTATAATGTCTACTTAAAATATCTGAAATCTTATCATAGATTATGAAAGTAGATAAAAAAAACAAGCACTTTCAAAAAAATGGCACCTGAAAATGAGGTCGTATGAGCTCAAACGAGGCCTTTGAAGTTGCAGAATTGAGGATTCGACAGGTACAGCTGAGAGAATCTAAAAATTATGAAAACCCTGTGCACCAAAACTAGAAAATAACCACACCACTATGAAGAGCACGAAAAATTAGCCCAAATAAAAAAAATTGCACCAAAAAAGGAGCAAAATTGAGCAAGTTATGGGTCTCCAAAGTTGACCCAAAAATCTAAACTGTTCAACGGAGAGGGGTCTAAAAATTTCCAAAGAAAATGCTAACTAGGCATCGACTGGGTGCTGACTGTGCGCTGCTGACTGGGCATAAGGTACGGATCCCAAAAATAATTTTCAAATTTTTTTATTTTTTTATTTTTTTCAAAAAAAAATTTCAAACTAGAAAATAAAAATAAATATATATATATATATAAATCCAAAAATTTCGTACCGTACCGTCCGAATTGGGCAAAAAATTCCCTCCACACCCAAAAATCGATTTTCGCCCAAATAGGTCGAATTTATACTCGATTTTTATTGAAACGGCCTCTCGGACGCAATGGTGAGGTCGAAAACGCTCTAAGATGCCTCCAAAAAATGCAGTCCCTCAAATCCAAAAATAGAAGCCTTCCACGATGTCTCCAAAAACCAATCAATGAAGCCCCAATGGCTCTGATACCATGTGAGATTTTGCCAAGATCAAGGGCACAATGAAAAGTATTAAAATAGAGACAAAAAAATGACAAGAACAAACTATATTCTCATCGATATGAAAATGATCAACTAGATTCACCAATACAATGAATATAGGCCTTCTTATATAGGCAAGGCCATATGGATGTACGAGCACGCAATCATGACATGTAGCTCAATGAGAAACAAGGGTGGGTAAGAAATACTAGGGGTAGGTAGGAGAAATAATATAATATTCCACAAGAGGTGGATGAACCACCGAATGTGGAGTGTAACAGCAAAATAAGACCACAAAAGGTGGAATTTCTCCTACAAGCTCTATCCCTATGTGCACACTCCCCTAAGTGTCTCAAATCCAAACTACGAAGAGATGCATTATCCTAAGCTAACTTCAGTAAAGTGTAATAATATTCATAATGAATTTTTATTTACACCAACAGGATTCATTGTTTCCCGCAGAGGCATCGAGGTCGATCCTGCAAAAGTAAAAGCTATCATGGAAATGCCTCCACCAAAAACTCTTAGACAACTGCACAATCTCCAGGGAAAACTCCAATCTGTTAGATGTTTTATTTCATAGCTAGCAGATAAGTGCCATCCATTTGCACACCTCCTACGCAAGGAAATGAAATTCAAATGGGATTGCTTATGCCAAAAGGCCTTTGAGAAACTAAAAGAATATCTAGCATCACTTCAAGTGTTGATGCCTCCTACTCCTGGAAAACCCCTTATTTTGTATATATGTGCTACTGCAGTGGCATTGGGAGCATTATTGGCACAGATAGATGACCAAGAGAAATAACATGTCATTTACTACATCAGTCGAACACTAGTAGGATATGAACTCAATTATACCCCCATTGAAAGAGCATGTTTGGCATTAGTGTTCAGCACGCAGAAACTACGACACTATCTGCTAAACAACAAGACAAAATTAATTGCTAAAATTGATCCACTTAAATATCTCTTGTCAAAAGTTGCTCTCACTGGTAGAACCACCAAATGGGTCATGCTCCTAAGTGAGTTTGACATCGAATATGTGAACAGAAAGGCAATCAAGGGACAAGTCATTGCAGATCAGTTGGCTGAAGATCCACTTCCAGGTGACCATCCTATTCTCACAGAATTACCAGATGAGTTCATTATGACTGTTTCCACATCCTCCACATGGCAATTATACTATGATGGCTCCTGCACCTAAAATGGATCGGGGGCAGGAATATTATTGGTCACACCTCAAGGAAATGGCATCCCCAAATCATACAAGATAGCCTTTGCATGTACCAACAATATAGCAGAATATGAAGCACTCATCATAGGTTTGCGCTTGGCTATCCACTGGAAAATAAAGGAATTACATGTCTATGGCGATTCCTAGCTCGTCATAAAACAAGTCAATGACGAATAGCGGACAAAAGATGATAAACTCCTTCCATACCATACCATGTTTGAAGATCTTAAGCAACATTTCATGACAATCAAGTTTGATCAAATTCCACGAACAAACGAGAGGGCTGCAGATGCAATGGCCACCATTGGCTCCCTCCTTCAAATGCCAACACATAGTCAGAAGTGCGAGTTTTTGGTTGAGCAATTGTTTATACCGACATATGACCTACCAGAGTCTGAAATGGTGTGTGTTCTCATTGGTCCTGAATCCCCTTGGTACCAAGAAACCTTCGCTTTCCTCAAAGACAACACCATTCCCCCACATCTCACCAAAACCCAACAACAAACATTCATTCGTTGATGCGCTCGTTACACCATCCTTGGAGACACCTTGTTCAGAAGGCATTTTGATGGTTCCCTCCTAAGGTGTTTAAATAAACAAGAAGCATAATGGGCATTACACGAAGTACACGAGGGCATTTGTGGGGCACACTTAAGTGGGCTCACATTGGCTAAAAAACTTTTAAGAACATGATACTATTGGCCTAAAATGGAAGAAGATGCATACAACTATGTGAAGAAATGCATCCCTTGCCAACAACATGGCGACAAGATTCATGCACCGTCACAAGAATTGAAGCCATTCATTACAACATGGCCCTTCTCGCAGTGGGGGCTCGATCTCATTGGGAAAATCCACCCCTCATCTTCCAACGAACATAAATTCATTATCACTGCCACCAAGTATTTCACCAAGTAGGTAGAGGCCATCCCTCTTACTTTTACCACTGGTAAGCAGATATCCAAATTCATCCTAAACTATCTAATCTGCCGGTATGGCATCCCAAAAGTTATTATCACAGATAATGGGAAACAATTTAAAAACCAAGATGTCAAAGAACTCTGCCAAAAATTCAACATCCAACATCACTTCTCCACCCCATATTATCCCCAAGGCAACGACCAAGCTAAGGCTTCTAATAAAACCTTAATCAAAATCCTCAAAAAGACAGTCAATGAAGTTGGTCGTGATTTGCACCTCCAACTCGATCCCACTTTGTGCGCCTACCGCACCTCCATCTGCACCCCCACAGGCGCCACCCCTTATTCCCTGGTCTTTGGCTTTGAAGCCATCCTTCCCCTTGAGATCGAGGTCCCCTCTCTAAGGGTATTGTTGCAAGACATCCTACCAGAGGAAGAATACAAAATTGCTCACTTACAATAGCTAGAATTGTTAGATGAAAGGCACCTCAAGGCCTTGAACCATCTCCGGGTATATCAGAACCGCTTGCAGACGAGTTATCACAAAAGAGTCAGAACCCGGGAATTCCAAGTTGGTGATCTTGTCCTCATGGAGAATCAGAAAAATCTACAAGAAAGAGAAAAGAAAGGCAAGTTCGAACCTAATTGGCTTGGACCATACGTAATCACAACAAAATATGGATCAGGAGCTTATCAGTTGGCTACTCCTCAAGGCGATCCTTTGGATGATCCAATGAATATCATGCACCTCAAAAGATTTTATGCTTAGTCATCAGAAAGTCTTAAATTGTAAAAAAAAATCAAAAAATCAAAACAAAAAAAAATCATCCATTAGTGAGAACCACCTTGTGGTGCTATGGACAAGTACCTTGGTGAAAACCTCCATGCAGGCGCCAAGGTAAATAACCAGATCCATTGTCTATCCGATCGACACTGCAAATCACCCACCATCCAGTCCACCCATTCGCAGCATTCCTTCTCTTCCGCCTCCTAATAAAACGCGCGTATGATGATGAGTCTTCACCTGAGTCATGAACAAGGAATGTCCCATTAAATTGAGCTTCTATGCCTGTCTGTAAACTTCAAGAAGTCTTGAGAAACAATCCCAAATCCACTAGTCACTCTCCAAAACCATAGAATCACTTGCCTAATCCAAAAGCCCACTTTGCCCTAGGGATGACTCCTTCCCTCGCCTGGCAACCCAATCCTTCATCCTATTTGTACTCTTGGCAAGAGGTATCATTTGGTCGCAAGGAAGTGACTTGTTAGATTTTGTTAGATCTTTTCATTTAGACTTGCATCTTTTGCCCTACGACTGCCACTATTTACGACTGGTTGGGTTCTTCCATATCCAGGTACGTTATGATAGGCGCATACTGGGGCATATTTCATAGTATGGCGTGTTTTGGATCCCTCTTGTATAAACCGGCGACCTGGTACTAGTGTTTATCAACACTTACCTTCTCGTGTACAAGAGGTATCAATGTGTTTGAGGGTTTCCTTGCACGAACCCACAACTTTGTATCAGTGTTTCTTAACACTTGCATTGTTGTGTGCAAGAAATTCTCGTTTGTCTACAGAGTTAGTCCATGCCCTGAGTTTCTCATGGCATCCTGATTTCTATAATTAGTGGTGCAAGCCACTCAGGGCAACATCAAACTAGGTTGGCTCTTCACATTTGTTGTGCATAAAATCTCACCATCATTCCATCAAATCCTAAACTCAATAATCCCATGGAGTTCTCAATTTCCCCCACTTCCCATCTATTCCATATTCTTCTATCGAAGATCATTGTGTTATTATTGGCATATTCCCTCTTTTTATTAATTCATTCACATCATGTAGAGTGCATTTCTTAGACAATCATATTTTTTTTTCCACAAAACATTTACCATGTAAGATTGCATCACATAAATAAAAGATACACTCATCCATATAGCATTACATTCAGACTACATCATAAATCATTCACTTTATACATAAAGCATAAAAACACTCATCCTGCATCCAAAAACTATGTCAGCAACACATCATAAACATACATACATAAGCATCACAATAAATGCTACACATCATCTGTCACCAATCGAATCATATATATATATATATATATATATATATATATATATATATATATATATATATATATATATATATATATATATATATATATATATATAAAGAGGAAAATATGTTTGTCATGATACAATGACCCCTCATTGGGTCCGTTGTGGCGTATATGGGCCCCCGTGAGTGCCCATCTTTCCCTGCAGTCTCGCCTCTCCTATTCTTCTTTCCAAATTCTTCATGACTGCTTCATATTTCTTCCTCATTTATCCCTTCCACCCTGATTCTTCTTCCTCTTTTTTTGAGAATTTTTCGTCCTTTTTTCGAAAAAATTCTCGAGGGGGCATACACCTCCAATGCTTTACTCTGGGACATCCTTTTCTTCTTCTATCTTCTACACATCTCCAAAATGTAGACACTTAAAAATAATTATCTTAGTTATTTTTAATTCCTCACATAATTAATTATGATTCTGATCATGTCTTATACAGGATGAATCCTTCCTGAAACCAGACGTTGTGCTTTGATCATGTCTTATACAGGATGAATCCTTCCTGAAACCAGACGTTGTGATCAGTCATGTCTTATATAGGATGAATCCTTCCTGAAACCAGACGTTGCGCTTTGATCATGTCTTATACAAGATGAATCCTTCCTGAAACCAGGCGTTGTGATCAGTCATGCCTTATACATGATGGATCCTTCCTGAAACCAGATGTTGTGATCGATCATGTCATATACAGGATGAATCCTTCCTGAAACTAGACGCTCTGATCATGTCTTATGCATGATGAATCCTTCCTGAAACTAGACGTTATGATCAATCATGTCTTATATAGGATGAATCCTTCCTGAAACGAGACGCTCTGATCATGTCTTATATAGGATGAATCCTTCCTGAAACCAGACATTGTGATCAATCATGTCTTATACAGGATGAATCCTTTCTAAAACCAGATGCTTTGATCATGTCTTATATAGGATGAATCCTTCCGAAACCAGACGTTGTGATCAATCATGTCTTTTACAGGATGAATCCTTCCTGAAACCAGACTAAATCTAGATCTTACCAATCGAATCAAACAAGATGTTTCAATCTTACCTACCTGAGCCATCAAGCTCATACTAGAATTTAGTAATTAAGAGCTGAGGCATCCTATCAAATCAATATCATCATCAAAGAAACGATATTATTAATTGAATCAACGCGTCATCACACCTCGCTTCAAAGAGGGGCAAAATGTAGACACTTAAAAATAATTACTTTTAATTATTTTTAATTCCTCACATAATTAATTAATTAA
Source organism: Cryptomeria japonica (assembly GCF_030272615.1). Taxonomy (NCBI): domain Eukaryota; kingdom Viridiplantae; phylum Streptophyta; class Pinopsida; order Cupressales; family Cupressaceae; genus Cryptomeria; species Cryptomeria japonica. The sequence continues at coordinate 5,837,239 of NC_081415.1, read as the reverse complement.
ATATGTTAATTGAAATTCTCCTCAATATTAATTAAATATAATTAACATTGTCACTATAGTATGTGACTGATTTATTTAATAAATCAATCCCTTTCTTTATTCTTCTAAAAAATTATATCCTCGCAAATCTTCCTCTTGGCTAATTAATTTCAATTAATTAGTTAACCTACATGATTCCTACAAATCATCTTCTTAATTCATCATTAACCTAATAAAGTCTTCTAGAAACACCCTAAACTCACTTAACCTTATTCTTCTAATTTTTAATTCCCTCCACTCCTTCTCTCTCCTAATCAAATCCTCCTACAACTCCTAATCCCACCTAACATTTCCTCTAATCCCCTTCCTAATGAGTTGCTAGTGACTAATCATCATGATTAGTCACAAAGTCAACCCCTTGTCCCTTCCATCCAACCACTAGCTTTAAATGCTCTTTTCCCAAGTGAATGTGAGATTTTCAAAATCTCACATTCCTCTAGGCATCCCCTCTCCCAAGGAATTTTTAATTCCTTCTTATTCCTCCAATCCCTATGATTATCCCTTTTTGGAGAATTTTTAATTCCTCCTCTCCATTCTTCAAGGAATGTCACATCCCTTGCTCCTCTCAAGGCACATTGGGAAGCCTTCCCAATGCACTTTGCTCCTCCCAAGGCACATTGGGAAGCCTTCCCAATGCACCTTGCTATTCTCAAGGTACCTTGGGAAATCTTCCCAATGCACCTTAAGGAGTGTGGAGACAAGAAATGCCTTTAAGGCATATCTCTTGGTCTCCACACCCACTCTTGGGCCTTGTGTGAGCTCACAAGCAATCTTAGCCCTTCATCTTGAATCCATCCTAGCCATCCATTCTTCCTCTGCTCTTCTTATAAATTGAGGACTCCATCCCTCCATTCTTCATCTCCAAGTTTAGTAATCTTATGTTGTCCTTTTGAGCCCAGGAAATCATCTTGGTAACCTTATCATGTTCAAATCATATCTTATCCACACTCGACCATCTCATCCTTATCATCTTCCAAATCCATTCCATTTGTGCACAACATTGGAGAGTCATCCACATCAAGCAAGCAAAAGGAGCGCATCAAGTGGAGCATCACCAAGGGGCGCCTTCACTTCATCAAGCTCAATCTGAGGGAGAGGTATAAGGTTTTGTGAGATATATGCATCTTATTCATGTTTTTATGTGTTTTGGAGTTATGTATTTGATTTCATATGATTATATGTTTGACTTGCATGTTTTCTGACTAGATCCACTTCACAAGTGTTTTCCCCTCTTCAATTACACTTTACTTAAGTCGACTTAGGTACGTGCATAACATTACAGTTTGCATATGAGACACTTAGGGAGATGTGCTACATTGGGAGTGTGTATGTAGGAGAATTTCCACCTTTTATGGTGTGATCTTATTGTTACTTTATCATATCCACTATCATGGAGTGATAATTCCACCTTTGGTGGGTGATCCACTTCATATGGAATATTTTACTATTTCTCCTACCTACCTCTACTTACCCTTGCATCTCATTGAGCCATGTGTCATCATTGTGTGCTCTCTTAACTCTTAGCCTTGCCTTTATAAGAAAGCTCATCATACGTTGTATGTAATTCTTGATGATCCAGTTGTCTTTTTGCATCTTGATAGAAATATAGTTTATTCTTGTCATATTTTATCTCTCTTGTTATTGTGGTATCTATTGGTCTCTTTGATCTTGGTTGCTTCAAGCATAATCTGACATGGTATAAGAGTGGTTGGAGCGCCATTGCATAGCCTTTGGAGAGATTTTATTGTGTCGTTAAAGGAGGTCAAGAGGTAGATATGAGTAGCAGAATCTCTTAGAGGCATCCTAGATCAGATCCGACCTCACCATTGTGTTCGGGTGGCCATTTCCATGGATTTTGACTATAAATTCGCCTATATTGGGTGAAAATGGACTTTGGGGCTTTGGAGGAAAAAATCAGTCTATTAGATTGTACGGTATGAATTTTGCAAAAAAAATAAAAAATAAAAAATTTATATTTTCTACAAAATAATTTTTATTTCTATATTTAAAAAAAAAATTCGCAAAATTGTAATTGCAAATTTTTTTTTCCAAATCAAAATTATTATTACGGGGATTGTACCCCTCCTCTGTAGTTGTACTGTGTGGTGTATCTCTGCAGGGTTATTCGTAGGCCTGTACAGATCTGGGACCACCAAGTAGCCCACCGTCACTGGTCCCACTGTTGTCCTTCCAACCACCATACCTCCGGGCTTCGTCTCCCCCATCGACCGCCCACTGCTACTATGTTCCCAGCAGTCAACCGACGTCGGCTACCCCTCCTCCGACAGGCCCGATGTCTCCTTAGCCTATCTGTGTTCCTGACCACAATGGTCCCTACCGACAATCAAGTTGTCATGAGTCCCTCCTACGTCGTCGACATCTCTTGCACCCTGCCACATGCGCGCCACATGGCAGTCCATCACTAGCCCACACGGCATATACTCTGCGAAGCCAGCATATTACTATACCACCACCTCAATGCCACGTAGGCAACTGAGTCATCACCACGTCATTGGACACGTCGACTATCCGTACAGTCCAGTTAGCACCATACTGCCACGTGTCAAAATCTAGTTCGTACACATCAGCAGGTTCGTACAGTTAACAAGTAGGGTGGTGAAGTTCTGGCGATAGCCATACAGTCGTCAAATATAAGCTCATAGACTTCTGACATCATCATTTTTGAAAAAAAATTACCCCCTCTCATTTGGCTTTATGTTTTTGCATTCCAACTTCAAGAGGCCATATCTTGCTCATATTTGCTCCTTTTTGGGTACAATTTATTTTGAAATGGGCTATTTTTTCGTGTAATTTCACGTGGTAGTGTTATTTTCTAATTTGGGTGGACGTGTTTTCAAAAAAAAAAAGTTATTAGTGATTGTACCTGTCCAATCCTCATTTCTGCAACTTCCAGGACTCCATTTGGGCTCATACGAACTCCTTTTTAGGTGCCTTTTTTTTAAAGTGCATGAGTTTTTGTCTACTTTCATAATTTGCTATCATCCTGCAATGATTTTGAGTGAAAATTGTACTTTCATCCTATGGTCATTTTTGGCCAATTTGGCACTTGTATTGTATAGATCTATCTGTTTGGTCTTTTTCATTGTACTTCTAAGACTATTGTGGCACGTTGTAAAACAAAATCAGAAGTCCACTTTGTCATTGTTTATGAGTGGCCTATTGTACACGCACTACATATAAAGTGTCAAAATCATCATTTTGGGGGGGTGCTTTGATTGGGTGATTTTTTTTGGGGGGGGGGTGTCTCTTGTGCTTTTGTGTTTTTTCCTTTTGCTGCTATGGGTTCTCCTAATTTTTCTCTCTTAACTCCACATAATTATGCCACTTGGAAAATTGATGCATGGAGTAAACTTATGGAAAAGGTGCTAACTCATTACATTGATGGAACTATTGTTGCTCGCACTGATCCTAATGCTCACTTGGATTGGCTCACTAAGAACATCATGGCAATCGGTACCTTAAGAATGTACATATCAAAAGATCCCATCTTTCATATTGAGAAATATATTTTAATTAAGGATGCTTGGCAAAAGTTTCAAGACTTGTATGGTCAAGTTGATGAGATTAAGGGATGTCAAATTGATAGTGATCTCACCATTCTAGATCCCAATAACTTTTATACTATACAAGATTATGTCACCAAGGGAAAATATTTGAGGGCACAACTCAAGGATTGTGGCGTTGATAAGAAGGATACTCAATTGACCTTCAATTTGATGGGCAAACTTCCACAAGAATATGCAACATTTGTTTCTAGTTTTCAAACCCATACGATGACAATGGGTTCAAGATACACAATGCCTACATTTGATGCTTTCACCGACATGTTAATGATGGAACAAACTAAGTTGATAAGCATGGGCATTCTTAAGACTTCTAAGTCTCTAGCATATGTGGCAACTCAAGGGAACAAAGGAAATCAAGGAAAGGACAACTCAAACAAGAAGAAAGGGCAATCAAAGTCTAAGGACAAAGTACCACCTTCTCCACAACAAGGAGATTCATCCTCTTCCAAGAAGAAAAATTCACCAAAGAAGGAGAGACCTACTTGTGCCTATTGTAAAAAGGTTGGTCGTGAGGAGCATCGTTGTCATTCTAAGAAGATTGATGAGCTCATACATATCCTAAAAAAGAACAACATTGATTTGCCTAATGCCTACAAGAAGGAGAATTCATCACCTTCCACTTCCTTTCAATCAAAGGGGAAAGAAAAAGAATTTGTGGCCTCAACAAGTGGGAAGACTCACTCTTTTTGGGACAAGAAAAGGACAAGCTCTTTGTGCTACTACAAGTCATGATTCGAGGAGATGGCTTCTAGGTTCAGGGGCTTCTCATCATATTGCATCTTCGTAGTCTATGTTTTCTACATTTGGGAAAGGATCTATTGCCATTGGGGATAACTCCTTCAATGATGTGTTGTGTGTACCCCATTTAACAAACAATCTTCTTTTCATCTATGAAATCACACATGGGGCAATGAGGAAAACTATGGAGTTCACACCTGAGTCAGTTGTCATTAGAGACTTGGAGAGTAGAGCTATCATTGCGACTAGGGTTGTAGATCATACAACTCGGCTATACTCCTTTTCAAATTTTGTTCCTATTGATGATGATGATTCTTCACATGATGATTTAACATATGATGATCACACTTCTTGTGATGATTCAGATTTTGAGGAGAACTTTGGGTACTTGAACTTGGGGATTCTCACACGTGATCTCATTCTTGAGCCTTGAATTTCATCTCCTCCTATTGATATCACATCACCTATTGCACCCGATGATGTGGATAGGGCGACAATTTTGCCTTCTTGTGATTCAATGCAGCAGGATATACCTCGTTTTCTAGCTTCGGTTTCTTGGGATGACTACTTGACATACATTGCAGGTTTGTTTGTGGAATCCTACATTGCAGCCTTGGGAGACATCATTGATGATGTTCATCTTCTCTTTGATGAAGATGATCCTTCTTCGATTGTTGCTAGGGAACACTCTAACCCTCTTGTTCATTGATCATTCTTTTCAAGGTTGACATGATCGTAGATTCTTATGTGTAGTAGTTGGAGGATGTCTCTTTATCTTTAGAGGAGACATGTGAGTCTTTGGATATTGTTCTACATTCATCTCCACTAGATCTTGGAGTGCCTTTTTTAGCAGTGTGGATTAGTACACCACCTTTGGAGGGGGTAACTTTCAACATTGACATGGGGACACTTGAGCAGTTTTCAGAGACTTCATTCATCATGAGTTTTTTTCCTACATCTTCCCTTCGTGATTGGGGAAACTTCATGGATACACCTTTTGTTTTGTTTCTTCCTAAAGGGAGGAACATTGTTCGACATTCATGGAGCAATTTCTTCATTTGATTTTGAGCTTCTACCATTGGTGCAGATTCTACATTGAGGGGGGGCTACCTAGTCTCTCTTCTTTCTCTTCTTCTCTCGTATGGGGGGGACATTTTCCTCACATGGGGTTTGGTCCTTCACATGCTTCTTTGAGAGTTCTTTGTATAGTTTTCATCTCTCTTTTGGGGGAGGGTTTTTTCCCATTGGATTTTTCTCTCTTTCCCCGCTTCATGGGAGATTGCATTTGGATTTGTACATGGGTAACTAACATGGCCACATAGTCGGGAACCATCTTGCATTTCTTAGTTGCATTGTAGACTTAAGTGCATTCCCCTAAGTTGAACTTAAGGGGGGGTGTTGGTGTAATTATTTATTCATCTTGGATATAATTGCACTTTACTTAAGTTTGCTTAGGTACACACACAACATTGTAGTTTGCATATGAGACACTTAGGGAGATGTGCTACATTGGGAGTGTATATGTAGGAGAATTTCCACCTTTTATGGTGTGATCTTGTTGTTACTTTATCATATCCACTTATTGTGGAGTGATAATTCCACCTTCGGCGGGTGATCCACCTCATGTGGAATATTTTACTATTTCTCCTACCTACCCCTACCTACCCTTTCATCTCATTGAGCCACATGTCATCATTGTGTGCTCTCATGTCTCTTAGCCTTATCTTTATAAGCAGGCTCATCATACATTGTATGTAATTCTTGATGATCTTGTAGACGTATAAAAATGACCATATTCCTAAATGAATATTTAATGTTCATTTTATTCTTATTCCTCTATTTAGTTAAATCTAATTTAATTAAATCACCCAGATTCCTCTATTTAATTAAGTAAATTATTCAATTTATTTATTTAAATTCACTTAAGCCCTTTACATCATTTAATTGAATAAATCATTTTATTTAATTAAATCCCTTTTCTATACTTTTTAATTAAATTTACATTTAATTAAATAGTTTACCCCAATTAAATAAATCTAATTTATTTAAATCCCCAATTTGCAACCAAATTGAAATAAAGCAATTTATTTTAATTAATCCTATTCTCCCTCGTCCACTTGAATTTTCCTACATCTCGCACTTGCATCCTAACCCCATTCCTAATTTCTTCTAGAATCCATCTAATCATAATCAATTAGCCTGAACCTATCCATTATCCCTTTTCCCTAAATTTGAGGAGGTCACTTCTCAAATTTGGAGTAAAGTCTTCAAAAGGCATCAAAGCCTTTATGCCTTCAACAAGCTAACTTGTTGAATACCCCCAAATTTGGAAGGACTCTTACAAATTTGTCCCCAAAGTCTTCAAACCATTAATGGTTAACTAACCCTTAGTGGCATGGTTAGAGACTTCTTGACTAACTTAACCCTCATTTAACCCAGGGGTCTCATCAAGCATTCATTGCTTTGACCATGGTTATCCCTTTAACCTTTGCACGAGAGTTTACCCTTTGGGTAAAAGCTTTATCCATTGGATAACCCTAACCTAACCTTAACCCTTATCTTCTAAGGTAACCATGAGGTCTTCTCAAGCATTTAATGCTTCTTACATCTCCTCTCAAGCAGTCTTATGTTGACAATTGTCACCATTTCATTGGTGAAAATTTTAAACATGGATTGATAACTTTCAATCCCGATCCTTTATTAACTCCTTCAATCCTGACCTTCCATTGCCCTATTTTTACTATAAATAGAGCTCTCATTCCTCCATTTCAAAGATCATCCAAGCTTTCAGTATCTCATTTGTGCTCAAATTTATCAATACATCTAGCTTCTCTTTGTAATAGGAATCAATCTAATAAACATTTTAGAGTATTTCCTTTATCATTAGCTTAAATCATTAACTAGTATATCATGTTAGGATAGTATTGCTACTAACCTTGTCATCTTATAATCTAGTTTACTTCATTTGTAAAATCATGCATAGATAGGATGCATTTCATGTTAAAATTAATCTAAAGCATCCCTCGTTCTTGCATTCGTCATCCCTAAGTCACTTTGCTCAGTGATCTGAGAGCAAAGGCATTGGCTCGAGGGACCTTGTGAGATAGAGAACCATGGAACCTACCTTGGGAAGTTGAGTCATTCTTCATGACTCTATAACTTGCACCAAGAAGTCTCGTGGGTGTGTGGACAAGTCCCTTTGAACATATTTTTCACATTTTAAGTTTCATTGACCCGCTTTTCCCGCACACAGATCCAATTGATCTTTTTTGCATCTTGATAGGAATACAGTTTATTATTGTCATATTTTATCTCTCTTGTTTTTGTGCTAGCTATTGGTCTCTTTGATCTTGGTTACTTCAAGCATAATCTCACACATACTATAATGGCTCTTAAGTCTACTATATTACTATTTTGCTATAATATATGTTTATATTATATTGTCATGCTATTATGGTCTTTAAACTATTTTGTTATCATTTGATTATCACTCTTTAAATATTAGATTGATATATGGCATGCTATAATTTACACTTAATTTAACATATAATATTATTTTTGTTGTTACTTTAAAATTCAATACAATAAAAAATTATAATCATATAAACAAAATTATTTGATTAGTTGATAGGCTCTCTGTGCGGGCTTTTGCCCACTAAAGTGTCAACCTTCCGGCGAGGAGCGTTTCCCGACAACTTTATGGCTAGCCCTTCTTTCCTCGACAATGACAAGACAACTTATGCCACGTCGTGTACTGGATAGGCAATGGCAAGACAACGAGTTCCATGTCGTTTGTTTATGTTTTTGAGAGGCACATGGCGGTGAGGTGATACGATACCTACCACGTCCTCTATTGATATCTTCAGGGGTGACGCGAAGAGCCTACATTAAATGCGGCTAAAGACTTGGTTGCTCTCAGGCGTGTTGTGTGTACTTGAGGCTGCCCTCAGGCATGTTCTGTGTACTTGGGTAGTGTGTCCATCACTTCTATCATTACGAACGACATATGACCATCATTTATTTTGGGTTTCCATTCTCAGCATTTTTATCTTTGTTGTGGTCGCACACATAGTTCATAATTAATTTTGGGTTTTCATTGTCTGGAGACTGTTTCTGTTTTCATTATGTCTGAGATTATTGAGGGTTTTGGTGGGTTTCAGTGAAACAATGGTTTTTGGTTGTGTTTGGTTTAAGCAGTTGTTCGTACAAAAGGGAGGTAATTGTTTAGAGTTGTTGAATTCAAGTACCTTTTCAATTTGGCATTCTATGCTTCTACTGTGTGCATTTTTATTGTCTATGTTTTCTCGCCTATTTTTCGTGTTTATCTCTTGTAGTTAACATTTTTGAGTTGAAAATTTAGTGTTTGGTTCTGCATTATTATCGAAGTTTTAGGGTTTCGATATATACCTATGATTAAGTCATATAATTTTTTTTTGTTCAATGTGTTATATATATATATGGATTTCTTTTAAATGGTCTCGTAGTTAATGAAAGTATATTTCAGGCTCGCAACATTTGTAGGCTTTTAGGCTTCCATTATGTGCATCTGTTATGGGTTATTTTTTTTTAGGGTTTCAGGGTTGCACTATTTGCATCTGTCGTGGACTCTAGGTTTCGATCATTTTTTTATGAACGTGCATTTTACGTTCTCCGTGTTATATATTTCAATATCTCTGCATTACTCTCGTGGTTAATGAAAGTTCATCTTAGGTTCTTTACGTTTTTTAGGCTCTCATCATTTTTACTTTCAATTTGTATGCCACTTCTCTGTTATATATGTGTGTGTCTTTGTGTCTTTGAATATATATATATATATATATATATATATATATATATATATATATATATATATATATATATATTTGTATTTGTATGCCACTTCTCTCTTCTCTATTATATATGTGTGTGTCTCTGTGTGTTTGAATGTGTGTGTGTGTGTCTGTTTATAGCCCTGCATTGTATTTAAATGTAACTCTCTTTGTCCTCTTTTCTGTATAGGTGGATTTCGGTTTCTCACAATTAATGGAAGTGTATCCCAAGTTCTTTACATTTTTTAGGCTCTCATCATTTTTGCTTTCAATCTGTATTCCACTCCTTTGTTATATATATATATATAAACACACACACACACACACACACACACACACACACACACACACACACACACACACACACACACACACACACATGTACATATACATACATACATACATACACACACACATATATACATACACACACATATATGTATGTACACACACACACACACATATAGATGTGTGTGTGTGTGTATATATATATATATATATATATATATATATATATATATATATATAGAGAGAGAGAGAGAGAGAGAGAGAGAGAGATGTGTGTGTATGTCTATACATATACATATACATGTGTGTGTGTGTATCTATGTATGTACATGTATATATGTATACATGCATATGTCTCTGTGTGTGTATGTACATACATATGTATACATATACACACATATATATACACATATACACACATATACACATATATACACACATACACATATACACATACACACGTGTGTGTATATATATATATGTATATTGTGTATGGTGAAAAGTGAATAATGGAAACAACAATATTGAAAGACTAAATAAATTCAACCACAAAACCCTAGCCTAACAGCAACAAAGATCCACCATAACATATATACACATATACACAGGTTGTGGTTCCTAGCCACCACAGATACAACTTCAGCTATTGCTCTTTCTACCCTTGAAAACAAGCTCCCCAATGATTCTTCTTTTTTCTTGGAAGATCCTCTTGTTTCTCTCCTTCTAGATCTCTCATACAACAAGGGAGGGGGCTACTAGCCAGAGGCTAGAGAAAACAGTCTTGCGACTGGGTAGATTCCAACTTGAGAAGAGGTCAAAATTTGAATTAGGTAACATGACAACCCAACGCAGCTTACCTAGAAGGAAGCTCCATACCTTTTGTGCTTCCTCACATTGTAGAAGCAGGTGATCCAGAGATTCTTCTGCCTTCTTGCACATTATGCATTTAAAAGGACCGAGGAAGCCCAATCTACACAATCTGTCCCTTGTCAGAATGCATCTTTTCAAAACCAGCCAGGAAAAAGCTCTTGCTTTTGGAAGGATAGGGAAATCCATAAAAGTTTAATTGGCCAGTCCTTTCTTTCTTTCAATTTTTCTAAAATACTATAACCAATCTTGACCGAGTAATGCCCCAATTTTGATCCACACCATCTAAGAGTATCTTCCTTGTTAGATGAGGTGGGCATGTACTCCCGCATGATGTTCTTCAACAGTTCTTTGTGATGTGTTGTTAAGGAAGGTTATCTACCTCTTCCCACTCCCACATGTCTACCCCATGGACCATACTTTTCGTAAGAAAATCCCCTACCTTCTCACCCCGTTGAGATTTGGTGACTTGTTTGATATTCTCAAGATCTTGTCTATCCGATAGAGTTGGCCTCCCATCCCAGGAATCCGTCTAGAACTTGGCCGATATCCCATTGCCTGATTCTCAGGTGATGTGCTCAGTAATAACATGTCTACAGGAAACAATGAAGTTCTAGATGGTAGAGCCTTTAGGTAGGGCATTGATGGTGAACGTGTGTTCTCTTCTCATTTGATCGAGATACTCGTGTTTTAGGATTTGTGTCCACTTCTGATTCAGGTGAGAATAAATCTGCCATATCAATTTTTCCCCTGTTGCCTCATTTAGCAGACTTCAGTTCTGCAATCCTACACCTTCTGCCTGTTTAGATTGGAAAAATTTGTCCCATGCAACCAAAGGGACTTTGTCGGTTGCCTCTTTGCCATTCCATAAAAAAAAAATTCCTCTGTTTATGCAGTTAATCACTTTCTCTGGAATCTTTAAGGTCGTCATGGAATATATGGGAAGAGCCGAAAGAACTGATTTAAGGAGAATAATACACCCAGCCAGAGTGGGCCATTTACTTTTCCAACCCTCAAGGCGATTAGCACAACTATGAATAAGGTTGTTCCATAAGGAAGTGCGGTTTGGCCCACCAAATAAGGGGATACCCAACAATTTTATAGGTAAAGAGCCCATTTTGACTCCTAGGATGTTGGCTATTTCTTGTTGTCTGCAACCCCTTGTATTGAAAAAAAGAACTCCAGATTTTGCCCAATTGACCTGTTGTCCAGTAGCTCTACGAAAGGTATCCATTGTCCTTTTAATTACTCTGGCCTCTTGGAGTGAAGACTGCCCATAGAGCAGGGTATCATCCGCAAATTGTTGGTGTTTTACCAACTTCATTCCCTCCTCAATTTTAATTCCTTTCCAGGATCCACTTGCTACTGAAAACAAGCACCTAGAGCTTGGTATGCAAGGTTGGATAAATATATTTTGAAGCTTGGTTTTACTAAGGGTGGTGCTGCCAGTAATTTATATTATAAAATCACTGATGATGATATACTGATTATTGAAGTATTTGTTGATGACATTATTTTTGGAGGTGAAGATAAGTTATGCATAGATTTTTCTAAGAATATGGAGAAAGAATTTGAGATGTCTATGATTGGTGAAATGAATTTTTTCTTAGGTTTGCAGATTACTCAGACTGACAAAGGTATTTTTATCTGTCAAACTAAATATGCTAAGGAATCAATGAAGAAATTTGGTATGGGAGATTCTAAATCGGTAAGTACACCTATGGTTACAAGTGAGAAATTGACAAGAAAAGATGTTTCTGCACCGGTAAATCCTACAAGATACAAATCTATGGAAATATGTTTTTGCATTTCTTGAAGTCTGGTTTTCTTGATATCATGAAATTTTATCTTGAGAGGGGTGATTGAAAATTTTTCTTGGGCTTGAATGTCATATATTTCTCTCTTAAGATCTTGAATTTGTTGGGCCAAGGTAGCCATGGAGATTATGACAATTTTGATTTGCAAGAATGGATTAGTTTGTAATGAGTAAGATTGTCCCTTACCTTTGTCAGAATTTTTAGAAGAGCTCTTGATTCGAACAAGCATTTACAATCTACACGACCGAGAGCTAGGAGTGATACAGAAGTCAAGATCAAATTAGAGCTAGTTGTTCATTTTAGGTAATGATTGAGTAAAGTGATTGAGACAAAGTCTGGTTTCAGGGACGATCTATCTTGTATAAGACGTGATCTAAGCATATTAGGTTGATTAGATTGATGAGTGGTTGATTGAACTAGTTGAGATATGATCAACAAAATCATGTAACACAACGACATAGGTATGCTATCGAGATTGTTTATGCTTAGGATGAAAAAGACTAGATATACGCTCACCGTAGACTGATTAGGCAAGTATGACAGATCTAGAAAAGTACGCAAAAAGATAGAATTTTGGACTGACAGAATCAGAGGCTCATACGATAAAATAATGTGAATTAGACGACAGTTTACTGACCTCCAGATGACAAAGATAGTTTCTCGTACGATTTGTTGTTTAAACTCGCACGACAGTTTAGACTTGGTTAGATGACAAACTGACAGTAGTAATAGAGACTCCTATGACAATTTAGTGTTTCTCAGATGACAATTCGTGGCAGGTAGTACGACAAATTGCCAATGATGACTCTCTAAAGTGGTGACTCGTACGATAGTTTACTGTTAACAAGACGATAACTATTAGAGAATATGACAAAAAACTAGAAAGTTCATATGACACAGGACTGGACAAGGATGAGTTTCTGACAAGGGCAGAGTTTTGACCCCTCAGTTTTTAATTTTTTTGATTGTTTTCCAGTTTTGGGGGTTTCAATTTCAGTTTCCGGGACAAAAACACAACAAACACGCAAGATATAAAGTGACTTCAAGCACAACACGCTAATTCTAAGGAAGTTGGCTGAGAGAGAAAACCTTTGCTGGTAGACTCAGGCACACACCCAATATCTAATTAGAATACGACCGCTGAGTCTCACGCAATGGATTCTCAACGTCGTATTAGCCGACTCCAAACGCTAATGGGGGCACAATATGGCAAGTATCTTGAGAGAGTTACTATCTCTCTTGCACAAAGATTATCCCCCTTTTGGAGGTGAACCAGGTAGCTTCTATTTTAAAGTTCTTACTAAGGATTTTCGTTCAAAATTACCCCTTGAAGTCGCACAAGCGTGATTGAGGCCTATAGCCCAACAAGGTACCAAAACAAGATGTAGTCACGCAAGTGTGATTGAGACCGCGAGGCCCTACAAAATGCCTAATATGAGAGATCTCAAAGAGAAAACTCAAATAATCCCGTCCTCCGAGACTTTAATCCCGAAAGGCCTATTTACTATAGTGAGTCAGAATGCTTGGGTCTAGTTGTACTCACTTGCGTTGTTCTCAAAGGGTGATTACTTTTTACCATTGTGACAGGCCTGCTAAAGGAACACAAATCTCAAAACTATAAAAGCTTCAAGGGTTTGGATTTCTTATTGTTTGTGCAGACAAGAGCATACTCTCCTACCTTTTAGAATTTTCTCAAACACGAAAAAATAGACTTGTTCATTAACCATATCGCACTTTAAGTGCCTAGAAATGAATTAAAGAATACACAATGTTCAGTTGATTCTCCTTAGGCAACCTGCAAAAACAATGCATTAGTAGTCATGTTGTTTTTTATCAATGGATTCTTTGACATGCATAAGTTTGATTGATAGATTCTTTGACAAGTGTTCTGCAAAAGAACCAGTTAGGCTGTAAAATATCTCTCAGGCAGACAAAAAACAAGCCAGGGTTAGCGTTAGTAAAATCAAATTCAATTCAAGAAAAACCCTAAAAAATCACTCTGTTTTTAATACGCGAAAATAGAAAATCATACAAGTATTCTCACCAAGCAGTATGACAATTCACCACAGACCGTACAATATTCCTTACAAAGCCATATGATAAAACATTAATTCGTATAAGTTTTCTCAAAAATATTCTTAGCGAACCAGACGATAAAACTTAGAATGAAACGACAGAAATAAAATATCATACGATAATTCCCACCAACCTAGACGACAAAAATCAAAACTCGTACCGTGTGCTATATAAACTCGTACAATAGTTTGCAGAGACTATATAGATGAAACCTGGAAAATAAAAAGAAATGATTGCAAGGCCAAAAAATTGAATTCTTGAGCCCCACGGTGGGCGCAAAAAATGTGTGTGTGAAAAGTGGTAATTTGCAAGCTCTAAGGCACAAACACTTCAATAAATCATTGCATGCATGGTTAGACACATATAATCATGAATATAAAAAACCATAACAAATCGATCTATTGCCTTCTAAAAGATGTGAGTATAGACTTGCTCTTAGATTTGTCTAAACAATACCAGTGTCTAGACTACACCAAGACGAAGGATTTAATCTATATGAGCACAAAAATGAGCTAAAGGGATGCAAGATTAAGCTAGATGGATGTAAGATTAAGCTAGATGAATTCAAGCAATCATGATTCAACTATTATGCAAAAAACTAAGATACAATAATCTCAATGACTCTAGAGAAAAATCAGCATAATAACAATAAATCTCCAGGGTAATTTGATTAAGAGATGAGAGCCTGAATTTATAGAAAATCTAGAGAGAGACCAATGGTCAAGATCGATTAATGATGAGCGGTTGAGATTCTCCAAGAGGAAGCGCAATCGAGGTGAATTGATGTGATTGGCTGCTTTTCTCAATTTTAAAGGAAATTGAACTAAATTTAAGATAAAATCAGAAAAACTGATTTATTTCATATTTTTATTCAATTTTGATATTTAATTGATTTAATTGCTTTTCTAAGATTCTTCAATTTATTAGATTTTTCAATTTATCTCACTTTGTTTCCTTTTTCTAAATTAATTTATTTTTGTAAATTAATTCCTTTTTGATGATTTAATGGCAAATTTATCTATTAATTAAATATGCTAGGATATTTGTACAACTCGAGTTGGCCTAGTGGTGGAGAACTTGTGCTCTTGAAATAGAGGTCACAAGTTCAAATCCCACAAAGGTGGTAGGGTATGTACACCTTATCGGCTTCGACCTACTACTTATCAAAAAAATAAAATGCTAGGATATTTAATTAAATAAATAGGATAATTGATTAAAATGATTTACTTGGAATGATCAATTAATTAAATAAACATTTAACTAATATAGAATGATTTATTTGCTATGTGACATTGATGATTGAGAATTAATTAATTAGGTGCTCATGGTTTAGATGACCATTTTTAGGGTATTACACTTCTTATCTACGAGTCTGATATCAAGTCAAATCACTTTTTTTGCAGATACAAGGACATGTTGAACCAAGATGAACTCAATGTGCTAAATCAATTTTTGAAAGACAAAGGAATCTTTAGGGAAGATATTGATACAATGAATATATCCCAATCTTTAGGGAATATATCGATACAATGAACATATCCTAATCTTTAGGGAAGATATTGATGCAATGAACATGATAGATCCCAAGTGGGATGTTACTCATGAGTTGTACATTGAGCCCCAATTGGGGCTTATGAATGTGATGGAGCTGATTCTAGCAATAACATAGTTGGGCCATGGGACACTTGATGATTCATACTCTTTAGATATATATGAAATCTCTTGGTGCTATATAATTTTGTTGCAATATGTTATTCTTGATTAGGGTGGTTGATTGTAACTAATAGGTATTTATATTATGTTTAGACTGCTTATATTTGATACTCGAACAAGTTCAAGCATATATGATGTAATTTTGTTAACTATCTTTAATATAAAAAAAATCCCCAAAATTACAAATTGGCTAAATAAGAACCCTGGTAAATTTTCATTGCAAGAGCATGTCTAGATTTGAAAATATCAAATTTTCTATTTTTGAAAGTTTCAAAGTCAATTTTGAATGCCTTAGAGGCATTTTTGGGCCTGAGTATTTGTAAAGGACGTAATCAACTATAGCTTGATAGATCACTTTATGAGCTTTTTGACACTTCAAATAGTTCATTAATCAGAATCCCATATCAAAAGTTATGGCCTCTAGAATTTGTGTCTCCTAGAATGAGAATTATAAAAAGGCGTAGGACACATAAATGAGTTGTAAAGAGGAGTTACATGTGTTAGTTTTTTTTTTGACACATCAAAGGGTGTCTTGGATTGGGGATAATTTGGGCACCACTGTTTGGGTGGTTTTATAATATCGTTTAACGATTAAATGTATTATATCCCCTATATATTAGATGTGTGAGATAGAGGTTGTGTGTAAGAGACTTATAATTATCGAGTTACCTCCATATCTCTAGTTGGTGATACTCTTATGAGAAGCTTTCTCTCCAATTATATTATATTATGTTGGTGATTTTGAATAATATATTAGGCGTCTTTTAGAGCATGGAATTTTTATCCAAAAAGGATATTTCCCACACAAATCACTTTGTTGTTGTAGTCACATAAATCTGTCCACTTAATTAAATGAATACTTAGTATTTATTTGATTATTTAACCATCAATTAATAATTAATTAAATTAATATTTAATTAATTCATCTTAACCCTCTTCTCCTATTAATTAAATAAATTATTCAATTTATTTGATTTAATTCACTTAACCAAATTCAGACCATTAATTAAATAAATAAATCATATTTATTTAATTAAATCTTCTCTCACATTTAAATAAATTAATATTTATTTAAATCCCCCAAAATCCCACCTCTCACATTTAAATAAATTAATATTTATTTAAATCCCCCAAAATCCCACCTCTCACATTTAAATAAATAAATCATTTATTTAAATCACCTTTATCCTCCACCCACTTGTATTTTCCTACAAAAGCAAGTTGCACAATTATTTTAAATAAATAATTTATTTAAAACACCTTTATCCTCCACCCACTTGTATTTTCCTACAAAAGCAAGTTGCACAACTATTTTAAATAAATTATTTATTTAAAATCCTATTTATCCTCACCCACTTGAAACCTTTAATGGTTTCCCTTAAAGTATTCAAACTTGATGGCTTTAAAGTCTTCAAACTTGATGGCTTCCTTCTATAGTCTTCTTAAGACTTTAATGGTTTTCCTTAAAGTCTTCAAGCCTTTAATGGTTCCCCTCAAAGTCTTCAAGCATTTTAATGCTTTATCTTCCTTTTTCTCATTTAAATAAATTAATATTTATTTGAATATTTATCCAAATACAACTTGCACACATTTATTGAAATAAATGAATTTTTATTTTAATAAAATCCTATTTTCCCTCACCCACCAAATCCACTTGCAAAATCTAATCCCCTTCTAGATTCTTCTAACCCCTTCCTAATTAGCTTAATCCATCCCCTAATTATTGTCACATTCCTAAGCAAAATGGAGTCACTTCTCAAAGCCTAAAAGTCTTGGATAACCTTTGAAAGCTTCCAACCTTCAACCACTAAATGGCTCAAAGTCTTTGATAACCATTGAAGGCTTTCAACCTTCAACCACTTAATCCCCAAAGTCTCCAATAACCATTAATGGTTAATTCAACTCTCCCACATGGTTAAAACATTTGTTTTGACTCAACCTCTACCCAACCCAAGGGTCTCATCAGGTCATTAATGCTTTGACCATGATTATCTCTTAATCATTTGCACAAAGGTTTATCCTTGGATTAACTCCTAATCCAGTGGGTAATCCTAATTTAGACTTGACCCTTACCTTCTAGATAACCATGAGGTCTTCTCAGGCCTTTAATGCCTCCAACCTCTTCTCTCAACCCAATCCTATGTTGACACTTGTCACCATTTTATTGGTGCCAATTGTGCACATGGATCCCCAACTTTCAAACTTGGCCCTTGATTAAACCATTCAATCTTAACCCTTCATTTCCCCATTTCTTCTATAAATAGAACCCTTCTCCTCAAGCAAAGAAAGGAAGCATTTAGAGTATTGTTGTTATACTGGCATTAGCATAGAGCTTTCTCATAGCATCACTATCTACTCTTGCATAGTATTTGCTTATCATATTCAACCATCTTGAATCTCCATATGGCATCCATGGCTAGTGCTAAAAGCTGAGAGCTACACTCATTTGGGACTTGGAGAGGAGAGGAACAAGGGAGGAACAACTATGAGCATCTTGATTAGCTATTTCATTCTATGTTTATATGCTTTCTATTTCATGCTTAATATCTCTCTTGATATGCCTGTTTAGGATAATCTTTTGTTGCTAACACTAACGTTTGTTTCTTGTGCTCTTGTGTGTGTTGCCATCAAACAGATTTTCTAATCCTTTTTGCAGAGCATCAGTTGTTGTATACATACCCTTTATGTTTATTTATGTTAAGTTTATATAACTATTGTAAAGGTCTATTTTTTTGCATAACCCTCCTTTCAAGTTTTGTATATGTTACCCTAAATTTTCAAAAAAATTGATCCCCTTGAAACCCTATCCTTAGTATTTAGCCACCTTCATTCTGTCATTGAGTCATGTTTCCTGGTTTCTCCATTGTCCAAGTTTTGTACCTAGTCGTCAAAATTTTAAGTTTATGAACCTAATGTTCATGGTGTAAAAGTTCATAGAATTGTTGACTACTTGACCATTCTATATGTTTTAAGTCCTTAATATTGGTCATGCATGCTAAATAAATATTTGTGTCGGTCAATGGGGTGATTTTGAACCTTCATAACTCCTTCATTTGTCTGGTTCATAAGTTCCTAAATTTTTCGATCATTCGACTACTCTTTGGTGTGTCTTGTCATTGGTTGCCCATGTTGGCGTTGTCTTTGTAGTTGACCAATTAGAAGATTTCCTAACCCCGATACCCTTTGATAGTTATGGTTCAAGAGTTCAAAAAGTTACCAATGTCCTGAATCAAGAGATTTCTCATTCTTTAAGGAGTAGTCATTCCTAGGTACTATTGAGTACGATGCATTAATAATTGGTTAAGTAGTGAAAGATGTGGAAGTATGTTGGCATGGTTTTTGGTAGAGAACGAGGGCACTCCCACCACTGAAATTAAATTAATTTAATGCTCCTCCTTAAAAAGGATAATATCACTTTGAAATCTCATTTCATCTTGAGGAGCTAATAGAGAGAATTTTCAAGTTTTTGTGATGAAGGAAAATTTGCAGGCACAAATAGGGACAAGTTAGGTTAAAGATTTATTTCCATTTCCTCTCCCTTTAAATTATAAGTGAATATTTTTTAGAAAGCTAGCCATTCCATTGTGGTTAATTGGGAGTCTCCTAATGAGTCTGCTCGATGGAATTCTAGTGTATAGCTATCCCTTGCCAACCAAAATTACAAAGTGTTTAATAAATTGTTTTTTATACCACTAATTTTGAACCCCATCCTTCTCAATGTCACCTAGTATAGATAATGGTCTAGACGATGTGTTGGACATAGAGTTAGGTGATGTGAGTCTTCATAGTATTCTTAGAAGAATGAGGGAAGAATCTACCTCTCCCATTGCAAAGAAAGTCATAGAGAGTGGCCTCTTGAAGCCGATAGTTTTCCACATGCCAATCCCTATCGTGAATTAATTGTTTCTTGTGCCAACCATTACCATCCTATGTCCCATGAAATTTGAACTTCCAGTGGTTCAGTATTTGCCAAAATTGATCCCAAAGTTGTGTCCCAAGTGCTCAAGTTTCCTGAATGGGAGCAATTTGTAAATATATCTATAGATTTCGGGTGGGATTATTTTTATGACAAAAGAGAATGGTGCCTTAGTCAAATTGCAACTGGTTGACTAAAAATTAAGAGCATGGGTGAGTCTAGACTCCCTTCACTTCTCAAAAGGGACCATATCAAAGATGAAATTTTTGATGCAATCACCATTTTGCACCATGTTGTGGGAAGTGCCGAATCATAGAAGTTTCCTTTCTGGATGTGCCAATTCATGATAGTCAAATTAGTAGTGATGATAAATGCATTGACTAGGCGAGATTAATAAGCCAACATTTACATGAACAACTAGCTAGTTATAGCCAGAGATGGAGGGGTCATCATCAATTAAATCTTGTTTTATTGATGTTTTTATATTTCTTTCCTAGTTGGGCACCAAAAACTATTCACTCTAGAGGGCCGTTATCTTATTTATATCATCTTATGACTTTTAAATTGCTTTTGAAACAACCATCTTTAAGAAATCATTAGTTTCAAGATAGTTACAAATGGATATCTATATATGTTAGATAGATGATAATGAACAAAATCTTTTTTTACCGGTTTTTTAATACTTGATTGTTTTGAATAATAAAAGAAATCTGAATGCAGTTTCATGGATCGTAAACTTTGAGTTATGGTTGATAGATTGTTTATTCTTCCCATGTCAAATACTTTATGTAGTCACATAAATCTGTCCACTTAATTAAATGAATACTTAGTATTTATTTGATTATTTAACCATCAATTAATAATTAATTAATTCATCTTAACCCTCTTCTCCTATTAATTAAATAAATTATTCAATTTATTTGATTTAATTCACTTAACCAAATTCAGACCATTAATTAAATAAATAAATCATATTTATTTAATTAAATATTCTCTCACATTTAAATAAATTAACATTTATTTAAATCACCTTTATCCTCTACCCACTTGCATTTTCCTACAAATGCAAGTTGCACAACTATTTTAAATAAATCATTTATTTAAATCACCTTTATCCTCCACCCACCTGTATTTTCCTACAAAAGCAAGTTGCACAACTATTTTAAATAAATTATTTATTTAAAATCCTATTTATCCTCACCCACTTGAAACCTTTAATGGTTTCCATTAAAGTATTCAAACTTGGTGGCTTTAAAGTCTTCAAACTTAATGGCTTCCCTTAAAGTCTTCTTAAGACTTTAATGGCTTTCCTCAAAGTCTTCAAGCATTTTAATGCTTTATCTTCCTTTTTCTCATTTAAATAAATTAATATTTATTTGAATATTTATCCAAATGCAAATTACACCATTTAATTGAAATAAATGATTTTATTTTAATTGAAAATACCAAAATTTCTCCCACTTGCATTTTCCTACAAAATCCACTTGCATGCTTAAACCCCTTCTAGATTCTTCTAAACCTTTCCTAATTAACCTAATCCATCCCCTAAATATTGTCACATTCCTAAGCAAATTGAAGTCACTTCTCAAAGACTCCAAAGTCTTTGAAAATCAATTAATGCTTTGTGTGTTCAACAAATTAACATCTAAAGTCTTCCAAGCCACTTATGGCTCTTACATGACCATTAATGGTTAATTCCACTTACACCCATGGTTAAGGACTTTGACCCCTAACTTAACCCTCATGTAACCCATGTGTCTCTTCAAAGCATTTATTTCTTTGACTAGGGTAACCATCATGTCTCCTCAAGCATTTAATGCTCCTTATCACTCCTCTCAAGCCTCCTCATGGTGACACTTGTCAACATGGGATTGGGTTGAAAGTCTCACATGGATTGAATATCTTTCAATCCTAACCCTTGTTAAGATTACTCAATCTTAACCCTTCATTTTCTCATTTCTTCTATAAATAGAACCCTTCTCCTCAAGCAAAAGGAAGCATTAGAGTATTGTTGTTATACTGGAATTAGCATAGAGCTTTCTCATAGCATCACTATCTACACTTGCATAGCATTTGCTTATCATATTCAACTATCTTGAATCTCCATATGGCATCCATGGCTAGTGCTAAAAGCTGAGAGCTACACTCATTTGGGACTTGGAGAGGAGAGGAACAAGGGAGGAGCAACTATGAGCATCTTGATTAGCTATTTTATTCTATGTTTATATGCTTTCTATTTCATGCTTAATATCTCTCTTGATATGCCTATTTAGGATAATCTTTTGTTGCTAACACTAACGTTTGTTTCTTGTGCTCTTGTGTGTGTTGCCATCAAACAGATTTTCTAATCCTTTTTGCAGAGCATCACTTTATTATTTGGATTATCTTTTGGGTATTTGTTGAATGGTTTATGAAAATTGTATATGCACATTGCTATAAATGTTTTGGCTTTGGATAAATGGAACAATGATGTCTTAGATGTTATAAATCCTAATAGTTTGGGGTATAATCTTTGTATTCCATTCAATTATAATTTTTACCTTTTAAATCTTTCTGGTTAAACGATCTGCCCAATTTTCTTTCTAGTTAAAAGCATACGTGAGGTTTATTCCTTGTATATTATTAGAAGGTAGTTGCGCCTTGTAAAATAAGCAAAGAGTTAGGTGTAAATATCATTACACCTGGCTCAATTGTTTCAGTTGTCACCTTTTTGGGTGAGAGAATATAGAGTTAGTGACAAATATGTTAACCAATAGTATATGAAGTTGTTATATTACATTAGCTTCCTTACAGTCGATAGTATAAAATACCACATGTCTACGACAAGTGGACCACTAACTTGAGTCCTCTTCGTGTTGAAGATGTAATTCCACCTCACCATGTTGATGGAGCCGATGGAGAGGTAGGACGTGGACACCTTGAATTTTCATATCCCTAAACGAGATATGACATTGGCGTTGATTAAAGCCTATCACACCCTTCAACTACCAATTCATAGTCGATGGGTCATGTACAGGGAGGCCCATACATTGATTGATTTTCAAGACACACAATAAACTATTTCGTGCTTGAGGATAGGACAAGACACACATACATGCATTGGTTGGAGCACATATGGGTTGTGGTCCCTATCATTTTTCACATCATGATAATGATGGTGGCATTGAGAGTCAATATAGATGGACGAGGCTCTCACCTCCATAGGGGCCGAGCCCACATGATTAGGGAGATGAAGGAATGATAAACATTATATACTTGAGAAAGTGTTGTTTTTGACACTGCAAATTGATGAGAGTATGTTTTATTAAGGGTATTTGTTTGTATCATTTGAAAATAAATAAATGAGGGTTTAGATAGGTTTAAATAATTAATTTTATCTTAATTAAAGCCCAACAAAACACTTAGGTGGATAAACCTAATATACTACATAATATTATAGTTGACATAATCACACTATTTTTAGAATATGAACCTTATCAATGGTACCAATATATGATAAATAACAAGTAATGTCAAGTGCTTACTTGGAGAATATTTAGTAATGACTCTGAAATCCACCATGAATAACCATGGAAGGGAAGTTATTTCACTCAATTGATAAATTTAAAAGAAATAACGTTTGTAGTTGATCATATTATTTAGAATACGATATTGGTGGTCTTGGCTCATGATGCAGCACCTTATCAAAGGTTAAAGCTCCACACCAATATAATTAATAACCAAGTTATGCATGACTTTTATTTGTTGGAACCTTGTAAAGTTATGAAAACTTTAAAACAAGCATTTCATATAGAGCAACAAAACTCCACTGCCACAAGTTCCACACACAATTAAATTGTATGATGGAAAGGTAAAGATATGACTAATATTTTTGATAGAAATAGGACAATTTATTTAACCCAAGATATATAAGTAAGCTCTCTCCTCAATAAGAGGCAGAGAAAAGAGAATTTTTTTTTACATTAGAATTATTATAGCAAATAATTTAGGGATCATAAATGTGTTATCAGTGAGAAAAGGCTAATGATTATAAC
This sequence comes from Cryptomeria japonica, assembly GCF_030272615.1. Taxonomy (NCBI): domain Eukaryota; kingdom Viridiplantae; phylum Streptophyta; class Pinopsida; order Cupressales; family Cupressaceae; genus Cryptomeria; species Cryptomeria japonica. The sequence continues at coordinate 5,813,356 of NC_081415.1, read as the reverse complement.
AAATGAGATTAAGATGAGGGATACGTAGCTACAAAAGAACCAAGTGTGGACTTGAGCACGAGAATTCAAAGGAAGATGAAAGTGATATTATCTTTGTACATGTGTTAAATGGTACAAACACACCACAAATACTCAGAGTGATTGGTTATATCAAAAGGTGAAAGGTCACAATGTATTGATAAATGATTGATCAATGAGATAAACTATTTTGTGTATTTAGTCTTTGATTTTTAGGTAGTGATATAGGTAATGGGAGACAACTCTCTTGTGATCACCTAAATTCCGGCAAACAAATTTCTATTCATGAGAGATTGTCAACTAGATTAAAAATATTTCTTATATTCTAATATAGGGGGAACATATATAGCTCTGGGTGTGCAATGATTTAAACAACTAGGGACTATGTCTTTCAACTTTTAGGGCCTATTCACGTTTTTTAGTATAAGTATACAAAAGTACATATTTTATAGGGATAACGTAGGTTTTTATTTTCCTAGTGGGTATTTATTTCCCTTAGACATAAGTTTTTCGTAAACTTTTATCAAGCTTGCTTAGGTTAATAAATTGAGTTTAATTAATTAAAAACTAGGATACAATGTTGAGGCACACCCCCATCCTTAAAGGGTGGGATATTTACTATTTTGATTAGTTTATTTAGAATTGGTGGTCACACCCTATTGGTTGGATTTGCCACCTTCGTCCTCTCCCTAGTTTTACATGAACTCACTATACAGCTTGTATTTGGAATTCTATTATAGACTTGAGATACTCTTTCAATGTTGTAAGCATTCAAACTTTTGTTTGAGCTCCTAATACAATCTTGTCATCTTGACATTTACACATGTTTTGGAATCACAAATCTATACTTGCTTTATTTCATTTATAATTTTAAAGCTTATTCCTCTCATAGAGAGATCTTGGTTATTTAATTTGTTGCAGATTTCTGACAATACGATCACCATCAAATTAATTTATCAACTCCCATAAGTTAGAGAAATTAATTAAGAAATGATAAATATGACATAGCGGTATAACTATATTTTGTAAAAGAATAAGATGTTAAAATCAAGATCTACTAGAGCCTCAAGAGATCATTCAACACTATCAATAGAAGTTAAATGTGAAAAATGGTAAAAAAAATATTGGATTTAGGTATTGCATGCCCCAACACATGAGGGTCATTATGAAACAATAACACCAATGCCTGATCAAAATTTTGAAGTTTTCTGAATTCAATCTTCCTCTCATTTCTTTGAATATCAGTATTGGTATTCCTTGACGCCATCGTCATCCATATTAAAATATGGATTGATAAATAACAATTCATACAAAAGATTCTAGAGGTTAAGTTTTGAGGGCAACACTTTTTTGAAGGGGATGAGAATGTTACGAGCTTAATATTCTATTAATTTTATCAAATTTCCACAATCCATAATCAAATCATTAAGTTGCTTCTTGATTTGACCGTGTCTATCTTTTTTGCATCAATGTTTCGGATCACACTATGTGATCCATCATCAGGATGAGAGAGTGTCAAGAGATTAACAATTAAGGGGGTATTTGAAGGGGGAGGTTAAGGAGTAAAGAAGAGATGCACAAGGAATGAGGAGGATAGGGATAAAAAAGCTAAAGAAAGAAAGAAAAAAAAGATAAGTGAAAAAAATAAAAAATAAAAGAGAAAAAGGAGGAGAAATAAAGCAAAAGGAAATTAAAAGAGCCTAACAACCAACAAAGATTAAAAGATAAAAATAACCAAGAGAATAAATAAATAAAAAGAAAGAAGCAAAGAATATATATATAACCTAGGATTTAAATAGAAAAACAATACTAAACAAATGAAAATCTATATATGTAAATATATAAATATCTCATATATCTCATGTATTTATTTATTTTCATTTGTTTAGAAATGTCCAAAAAATAAAAAATAAATAAAAAAATAGAAATGTTTTGTGCAAGATAAACATTTAAATAAGATATATCTTGAGATATATATCTTATTTAAATGTTTATCTTGCACAAAACATTTCTCATATATCTTATTTATTTATTTATTTTCATATGTATAGAAATGTAAAATAGAATAAATGTTAAAATAGATATTTATTTATTTACCAACTATGCACACACACGCGCGCACCCACACACACATATACCCACAAATACACAAACAAGCAGACAAACAAATAGATAGCTATTAATATATAGATACATACACACATACACACCCACAAACATATATATGCATGTATGTATGTGTATACGATGAAAATGGATAACAATAATGAAAATATTGAAAGACTAAATGAATTTAACCACAAAACCCTAGCCTAACAACAACAAAGATCCACCATAACATATGAAGATTACCTAAGACAATGCAAATCAAATGAAATCACAAAGATTATACCATCACATGTCTAATAAGGTTTGGATCTCCATTCTTCCTATCTCCATTGATCTTGCTTGATATATTTGCTCTCAGATTTTATATGTGCACAAGAGCTCAACAAAGAACGGAAATGTGGTTGCAAGTAGGTTTGATTGCATATGCAAGTTCGAAAGCGTAGTCGGGGTTGAATGAATAGTGAGTTAGTCTAGGTCTGATAATGAAGGAAGCATCTCCTTATATAGAAGACACTCTATGAAATGGAGGGATAAGATTGAGAGGTGTAAAAGAGGTCGGCTATGATTAGAGGGTAGGTAAAGAAAATAAGAAAATAATGAGAGGGGTAGGTAGTGTATGAATTAAGAGATGAATGACATGTGTCATGGGTAGAAAAGGCTAATGAATTAATTAAATAAATAAAGATTTATTTAATTAATAGAGGAAGTGGGATCAAATTAAATAAATAAGATATTTATTTAATGTAGGAAAAGGATAATTTAAATAAACAAATGTATTTATTTAAATGAGAAACAAGGCTAGAAGAGGATAAATGAATTAATTAAACAAATAAAGATTTAATTAATTAATAGAAGAATTAGGCTAAAGTAATTAAATAAATAAAATATTTATTTAATTAGACATGACAATTTTAGGTGTCTACATTTTGCCCCTCTTTGAGACAATGCAGCTTGTCGCGTTGTTTCAAAGAAGATAAGATGAACCGATACAAAGTTGCCCCAAGATGGGAATGATATGCCCCCTCAAGAGATTGGATGAATATGGAGAGGTCGACGAAGGAGACGGGGTGCTGTTGGAGAGAGGAGGGTGGCTCCACGGAGAGAGGGTGGGGAGGAGAGACAGGCTCGGGTGGTGAGAGGTCGCGATGGATTGCCACTACAGGTGCTAGCAGCAAAGGGTCCTAGATAGGTGCAGGGACAGGGGCAGAGGTAGGTACAGGTACAGGCACAGGTACCAGTACAGGGGGAGCCACAGGTTGCCGAGGAGGAGGATGAGCTGCTAGAGCTGAGAGAGATCTGCCAGGGATAGGCAGATGAGATCCAGGACCTGGAGAGGGAGACAGCTAGGCTTAGGAGATAGCTGAGGGAGACAGAGCATGAGCGAGATCAGGCTATCCAGCTCTATACTGAGGCTGAGACAGCGTTGAGGGTTGAGAGGCAGGCGACAGAGGACACAGGGGCTGGATATGCCTATGTTCTGCGGGTAGGGGAGGAGATAGGTTACTGGCGAGATCTATATTACGGGGCAATGCCACTAGAGCAGCGGGCGAGGAGCTTCCGCAGACCATCACAGACAACGACGATTACGGGAGGGAGTCAGAGGAGATAGGCGTCTAGTGGTGGGGTTATGGATCCTCCACCACCACCAGATAGAGGGGGCAAGAGAGATGATCCTGGGGTGGGTCCTTCCAGGGCTCAGACTCCGTCGAGGCCAGGCGGCTCCGAGGGAGGGAGTTCATCATAGCTTAGAGGGCTCCCTATGTATCAGTTTTGTACCATTTTGTATGATGATGTAGACACCTTCGGGTGATTTTGTAGCCATATGATTTTGACATCATTGTATCAAGACACTTATGATTATATATATGAGATGATTCATCTTTGCAGCAGCTATATGCATGTGTACCTATGTGATGAGATGTTTCATGATGTATGTTTCGATGTGATGCTTATGATATGGATGCAAATATGTACATGATGAAATGCCATATTTTTGTTCTTTTATGTTTTTTAATATGTTATGTCAATGCAAATGTGAATGTATGAAATGCAAATGATTATTTATATGATGAAAATGTAAGATGCGCTAACATGTGTGGTATGCAAGATGTGATGCAATTGTGATATCTATATGTATGTATGAAATGCTTGATATGTGGTAATGCAGGTGCAACTACATGAAATGCAGATGTTTTTGGCGTGTCATTATACTCAGTCATGTGATAGCAGGCTACACGGACTCAAGAAGGACGATAGAAGTCAATCAAGAAAGGGGGATGGAAGATAGAAGATATGAAAGTGAAAAGAGCTTCTTGTGTGTTATCATCATTGAGCTTTATTATGACAAGTAGGTTATGACAATCGAGGCATATGTTCGACCCATAAAGTCATTGTACCTATTTGCATGGAGATAAGACAGTCACAAACACGGAATGCCCCAGTTCATACTAGACTCACAGTGTCCTCATATCCTTGGACAAGTCATAGCATTACTAAGAGACAATCCACAGACAACAAAGAAAATAGGTGACGATACCCCATCCTTGCCTTTCTAGTCAAAGACATCCTAGAGATAGAATCTCTAGTCAGAGACATCCTAGAAAAGCTAAAAGACATGTCACCAAAAGATAAAATCAAAAGAAAACCAAGACTCGACACCAACATCCACTATAGTCCTCAAGTTTAGTGTCTCTTGTCACTTGTATAAGTCTTATTTGATTGTGGTCACAATGTTTACTTTCACAAAAAGGATAGATAGCACTGAACCATATGTTGTCTGAGTCTGTTGAAAGATTTTATTTGTTGATGCCCATTGTTGTTGTTGTGTCTCATCCGAAACTGACTGAATCCATGAAGCTGATAATTTATTGCGAAGAAGATGAAACTTTATTGCAGATTGGCGATGCTAGTGCTACTTTATTGTGGATTGTGCGTGCATAGACTGAAGAAGAGTGGAAGAAACTATACTCCTCGAAACATGTGATGTTCTTAGTTCCACACCCATTACTAGACATAGGATTTGCCTTAGCCACATATAGGAGCTGATTTATTGTGGATGGAAAAGGGGTGAAAAGGGAGGTTTATTATAAATGGTGAACCAATCTTGGGTAGATCAATAACAAGCCATGATGGGAATGTGTAAGTTTATTATGGACGAATAGGTTGTGAATGTGTGCAAAGTGAAAGGATGAAAGTGAATCCTGAAGGAGGGAGGAGCAATGTCTCTACACATGGCGCCGATAACCCATTTTTCACCATGGTACTTGCCCAGGGCGCCACCGAAGTGGTTGTCACCGTTGGATGAAATGTTTTTCTTTACTTTTTTTATTTTTTTTGTTGTCACAAGGCGCCTGTTTGCCAGGTTTTCACCAAGTAACGATTTTTATGTTTTATGATTTTTTTGATTTTTTTGTATTTTTGAATTGGGGTACTCTGAAGAGCTATGTGTAAAACCTGCGAAGGTGCATGCTATTGATAGGATCCTCCAAAGGTTCGCCCTTTGTGGTTGAGAGTTGATATGCTCCAGATCCATATGTTGCTGTGATGATGTAAGGACCAAGCCAGTTTGGTTCAAACTTTCCCTTCTTCTCTCTGTCTTGTTGATTTTTAGGATTTTCTCTGATAACCAAGTCTCCTACCTCAAATGTACGAGGCTTGACTTTATGATTGTAGCTGTGACTCATTCGTTGTTGATAAGTCTTGAGATGGTTAAAAGCAGTTTGTCTTCGTTCATCCAATAGCTCAAGTTCTTGCAAGCGAGAGATCCTGTAGTCTTCATCACTGATAATGTTTTGTAAAGAGACTCGTAAAGAGGGTAACTCGACCTCAATAGGCAAGATAGCTTCAGCATCATAGACAAGTGAATAGGTTGTAGCTCCTGTAGGTGTGCGGACGCTTGTGCGGTAGGCCCAAAGTGTGGGATTAAGTTGGATATGCCAATTACGACCAGCGTCGTCGACTGTCTTTTTTAAGATTTTAAGGATTGTTTTATTAGACACCTCAGCTTGATTGTTACCTTGGGGGTAATATGGTGTGGAGAAACGATGGATAATGTGGAAGCGATCACAGAGTTCACAAACATCCTGATTTTTGAAGGGACGACCATTATCGGTGATGATGAAAACAAAAATACCATATCGACAAATGATATAGTTGAGAATGAATGTAGCAATTTGTTTTCCAGTGACTTGTGTGAGAGGTACGACTTCGATCCATTTTGTGAAATACTTTGTGGTAGTGATTATGAATTTATGATCGTTGGAAAATGGAGGGTGAATCTTGCCTATGAGATCGAGTCCCCATTGACAAAAGGGCCAAGGAGTCGCAATTGGTTGAAGTTCTTGTGCTGGCGCATGGATGAGGTCTCCATGAAGTTGACATTACTTACATTTCCTGACAAACTGATATGAATCTTTTTCCATACTGGGCCAATAATATCCATTCCTGATAAGTTTCTTGGCTAAGGTAGGACCACTAGAATGTGGACCACATATCTCTTCATGTACTTCATGTAACGCAATCTGAGCTTCATCGCTTTCTAAACATCTAAGAAGAGTGCCATCTAGACCTCGACGATATAGGATATCGGCTAAAATGACATATCGAGAAGATTGGCGATTGAAAGTGCGCTGTTGGTTATTGGATAGGTCAGGAGGTAGGATATTGTCACGAAGGTATGTGAAAATGGAACTGTATAACTGGGACTCAGGACCAACAACACATATCATCTCAATAGGAGTGATTTCATATGAGGGAACCAAAAGGTTATCCACCAAGAACTCATAGCGGGTCTCATTCCGAGGTAAATCGATTAGTGAAGCAATTGTAGCCATGGCATCTGCGGCTCGATTCTGCTTTCTTGGTATCTGCTCAAAGTCTATCTTCATGAACTGTTGTTTCAAGTCATCCACCATTATTTTATAGGGCATTAATTTCTCATCTTTTGTTTGGTAGTCATCAGTTGCTTGACGAATTACAAGTTGAGAGTCCCCCAAAACACGAAATTCTTGGATCTTCCACTGAACTGCAATCCGCAATCCAGTTGTCAATGCCTCATATTCCGCTATGTTATTAGTGCAGGGAAATGATAATCGATATGATTTTGGTATGGAATCCCCTTGAGGAGTTATGAAGAGGGTGCCAACGCCTGCCCCATGCTGTGTGTATGAGCCGTCAAAGTATAGTTGCCAAGGCTTTGCATGTGACACTGTTAAAATGGATTCATCTGGAAATTCTGAAATTAGAGGAACATCATCTATCATGGGGGCATCTGCTAATTGATCTATGATGGCTTGTCCTTTTATTGCTTTTCTGTCCACATACTCAATGTTGAATTCTCTTCGGAGCATCACCCATTTGGCTAGTCGCCCAGTAAGTGTTACTTTAGTGAGAAGGTATTTCAATGGATCGATCCTTGCAACCAACTCAGTCTTATGAGTTAGCATGTAATGTCGTAATTTCTGCGAAGCAAAGACCACTGCGAGACATGCACGCTCAATTGGTGTGTAGTTTAGCTCATATCCCACCAATGTGCGACTGATATAGTATACTGCCTTTTATTTGCCCTCAACAACTTGTTGCGCTAAGAGTGCCCCCAGTGCTGTAGAAGTAGCTGATATGTATAGTAATAGAGGTTGATATGGAACTGGTGGCATCAAAACTGGCGGAATCAGAAGATAATCTTTGAGTATCTGGAAAGCCCATTGACAGTTATCATCCCATTTGAATTTGATGTTTTTATGTAGCAAGTGCTAAAAGGGATTACATTTATCTACGAGCTATGCTATGAATCTTCGTATGGACTAGAGTCTCCCTTGCAAAGATCAAAGTTGACTGATATTTCTTGGTGGTTGCATCTCTAAGATGGCCTTGACTTTCGCTGGATCAGCTTCAATTCCTCTTTTTGAGACAATGAATCCCATGAGCTTCCCGGAGGTCACTCCAAAGACACATTTATTGGGGTTTAATGTTACTTTATATTTTTCCAACCGATCAAAGACAACTGAAAGTATGTCCAAATGTGTATCTCTGTCTATTGATTTGCTCAAGAGGTCATCAACATAATATTCCACAGTATTGTGCATGAGATCATGAAAGATAGTAGTCATAGCTCTTTGATATGTAGCACCTGCATTTTTTAGCCCAAAGGGCATGACATTCCAACAAAAAGTTCCCCACGGACAAGTGAATGTTGTTTTGTGCTGATCCTCAGATGCGATTTTTATTTGATTGTAACAAGAGAATCCATCCATCAAAGATAACATCGCATGACCTGCTGTGAGATCGACAATCAAGTCAATATTTGGTAATGGGAAATCATCCTTAGGACAATATTTGTTGATGTCTCTGAAATTTGTACATATTCTTATGCTATGATCTGGTTTACTGACAGGCACTAAGTTGGAGATCCATTCAGGATAATCAATTGGGCGTATGAATCTGACATCCAATAATTTCTCAAGCTCTACTTTGACTAATAATGCAACTTGTGGATGCATCTTTCTTAATTTATATTTCACTAGTTTTGCCCCCGGTTTAATTGTCAAATGATGCATTACCAAATCCGGATCCAATCCAGGCATATCAGCATATGACCATGCAAAGTTGATTTGTCATTCTATGAAGAAACTTATGAATTTTAACCTTTCTGACTCTATCAAAGATTGAGCTAGGAATATGGTGTATGGAAATTCTTTTGTACCAATGTTTGTTTTGATAGTCTCTTCTACCAACATGGATGACTTTTCCTCATATGATGCTGGGAGAATGTCGAGCCTTCCATCTTCGGGTGCCTCTGAGAGGTTTTCGCCCTCGGATACGTCCTTTCTTTTTACTTTTTTGGGGTCAGACAGCGCCAGAACGTGGTTTTCGCCATAAGACCCTTGTTTTATTTTTATTTTTATATTTTTGCGACTGGAAGGTCCGACACCCTCACCAAAATATGCCACGCTGTTGAGTTCTATAGTGTATCCCGCTTTATGGTCCCTAGGGGGAAGATCCTCTCGTATGCCAAGATAGTCAATAAAAGCTTCATCGTTTTGGAATGTGTCAAACTGTGCAGGTCATTCATGGTCCCAGTCAATGAGTTGGTGGTGAACAAGGGGAAGGCCTTTGATGTCTTCGAAGTTAGCGGGACTAAGAGTGAAGATGTGGTTATATTCAAGTATGTCGAGGTAGTTATCGAGGTCATTGTTGGCACTCTCCTCATTAGTCTCGATCGTGAGCGAATCCAAATTATCATCACTAGTAGCGCTTTCTGGGATAGGTGTTCTCATTCTATGTTATTTCAACCTAGGATATAGAGGCAAGGACTGTATGGGATCCTCCGAGATTATTTCTCGACCAACTTTGAATTTTCTATTAAATTCCTCTTCTTCTGTTGGTTCACCTGATTCTCTGAATGTCTCGGTGAGTTCATAGTCACTAGAGGATTTGTCTGAACCCCATTCCCATTCATTTGAGTATGTGGAATAGCGATTCTCTTGTTGAATTTTGGCATGTTTGATTTGTAATGCTTCTTCTGTCTTTTGAGTATGAACCTTGGAAGTCATGAAACCAAGTCCTTTGGTGCGTTCCTTTTTGAATGTCAATTCAAGTTGTAAAGGTTCAACGATGCCTTCTTTTCTTAAGCCAAGAGGGCTTTTACGATCATACCCAAATTTTTGTAGGATCTCGAACCCTTTACCATACTTTTCACATGGTATGCTGATATGATCTTGTGTATCATTTTCAGGGTCTCTGTAAAGCATTTTGTATAAGTCTTCTTCTTCTACTTCTCCCCATTTTTGGAAGATTGTAGGATCCCATTTAAGTGTAATGATAGATCCCGCTTAGTAGGATGTGGTCGTCCATATTCTTTTGGTGAACTCATGACTTGTCATAAGTACATGGTTTGATTCAAAATGTATTCACCCATGCCCTTGTCCTGGAATTTGCCTTTAAGCTCACCTTGTTTTGATGTTGAAGGTTTTAATGACTCAGGATCGATGTATGCAGAAGAAGGAACAACTTCCCGATTACTTGGAATGATCGTCTCAATTTTCAGTCTCAAGTTATTGCAGTACATGAATGGATTAGGATCTCCATTAACTGTTATTTCAACTCCATTGTGGGGAAACTTAATGCATTGATGATATGTAGATGGGAATGCCCTCATTTCATGAATCCAAGGATGTCCTAGCAATATGTTGTATGCGAGATCAAGATCTAGGACTTGACAAACCACATCCTTTGTAGCTGGCCCAACTCGAAGAGGTAAGGTGACTATGCCTTTGGATGAACACTCTTCATCATCATATGCCTTAATGGTGCTTTTGTTTGTAGAATTCACAGCTTTATCAGAATATCCCAATTGTTTAATAGTGCTCAATGTACAAATGTTTAGACCTGCTCCTCCATCTATCAGGACTCGTTTTATTCGATGTTTGTGTATGAAGGCTTCAATGTGTAATGGTGCATTATGTGGCTGACTTATGGAGGCGTCATCGGCTTCTGTGAATGTAAGAGAGTGTGGAATGGAAAGGTATCCCACCATGGCTTGAAACTGGTCCACATTCAGATCAATAGGGACATGAGTGTCTCTCAAGATTTTGTCAAGAATAGCTTTGTGTGCAGGAGATATGCGTAAAGCTCAAGGATTGAGATAAACGCGGGTGTCTTCCCCAACTGTTCTACAAGGTCATACTCATGTTTGGTTGATGAGGAAGCGGTATTTTTAGCCGGAGCACCTTGTAAAGTGAATTTACCTCGACGAGTTGTGACATTACATTCAGAGGTAGGTTCAGAAGAAGATCCAATGCCTTTTAAGACAATTTTGGGTCTTTGGGTAGAATTCTCAGGCGTTTTGTCCTTGATAATAATGGTAGAGACATAATTGTCCATCAAGATGTGGTTGATAGTTGAATCATAGTTATAGGATGCTCTGGTATAGTTGGTCTGGTCATCTGTGGCTGCAGCTTTTCCCTTGTCATGTTTTGGGAATGATTCCTTAAACATCTCATGTTCTTGATTGGATGAGTGTCCTTCAATATCAATGCCACCTCTATCAATGAGATCTTGTATGATGCTCTTCATTCGGTGACAATTTCTTGTCTTATGACCCTTGCTCTTATGAAATTCACAATATTCATCATCATTCCACCAATTTGGTTTAACCTTTGGCTCATATGGAGGAAAATCTGGAATAGTGATTACTTTGTTTGCCACTAGCTTTTTAAAAAATGACTCAAGTGGTTCTCCCAATGGGGTGTACTTCCTTCGTGACTTTGAAGTTGTTTGAGTATTCACTTGATTGTTTGTAGAACTTGATCCAGAAAAAATGATTTTTGGTCGCACCGTATTGGCATCAACAACACCATCATTGACTGTGTTCTTGTTTTTATTCCAAAATCTTGTCTTGTCTTTTCCTTTAAAGTCATCTTTGTTTTCCTTGAATATCTTAATGACTCCTTGTTCAATTAGGACCTTCTTTATCACTAAGCCTTTTTCAATGACGTCCTTGAAGGTGGACAAATAAGCTTTTCTTAAGTCATAACCAATGTCTTTGTTAACATTTTGGGTGAACATTTCTACCATTTGTTTTTGTGGAATTTCACAAGAGCATCTGCTAGCTAGATTCCTCCATCTTTGTAAAAATGATGAAAAAGATTCTCCATCCTTTTGTTTGGTGTTGCACAAAGTAGTGACTAATATGTTTGTCTCCATGTTGTATGAGAAATGTTGGATAAATGCCTCTACTAAGTCACCCCATGACTTAATTCCAGGTTGGAGTTGAGAGAATCATTCCATAGCTTGATCACCTAAGCTTTGTGGGAATAATCTCATCAAATATGTCTCTTCTGCTGCTACCTCAATGCAAGCTGTGAAAAATTGTCTTATGTGTGCCTTAGGATTCCCTTTTCCTCTATATTTATCAAACTTAGGTGTCACGAAATGTGTAGGAAATGGAGGCATTGGAATGCTCTTGTCAAATGGATAAGGACATATGTCTCTCATTGTGTAAGTTGGCTTCGGTGTATTTATGTCCTCCATTTTCTTTTGTAAGTCCCTGATTTGCTGTTCCAAATTGCTCTTAGGTGGAGATCGACTTCTTGGACCATACCCCATGCTTGAGGCACCAATTGGAGGAGGAGCATGTTGCATATATGGATGATATTGATCATACACATGTTCATGTGGAGGAGGTCTATAATGATGCTGCGTATATGGACCACTTGGTATAGAGTCATGGTGAGGAATGTAATATCTGCTTTGTCCATGTATAACGTACTCTATAGGAATGTCATGAGTTTGTTCTAGTGTGTTGCCCCCAAATTTGACGTGGGGTTTCCTTGTGTCCAAATTTTGAGCATGCCTTCGAATATCCAATTGCTTTGGTGGTTGATCCTTAGCATTGGTATGTGATTCAGCATATTTTTCTGCATAAGACTTCCATAATGGTCTGCGAAGGTGAGTATCATATGCTTGACCATGTGTGTATTGGACCTTTGGTTTTTGAAACAAAGTTGATGGTGCTTTAGGCACAAGATGTGATCCTCTATTGCCTCCACTATTAGGTCTCCTTTGATCCATGTTGAGGTGAGTTTGTTGCAAATGTCAATTTTCCATTATTTGAGACATGTCAAAATCATGAGGTATCTTGGCTCCACTTTGTGCCATCATTTGTAAGAAATATTGTCTATCCCTCCTTATTATTTCCTCAACCAATTTATTGAAATGAGGATCCATAATGGATTCTTCCACATCTGCTGAATGTATGGAGAAGTTGTCCATATTGTCATCGTGTGTATCATTGTTGTTTGTAGTGTCCATGTTCTCAACATTTGGAATGTTTCTATAGGCATCCATGTCAGGTAATGTAGTATGATCTGAATTGAAAAAGATATCATTGTCATATTCATAAGAACTCATGTTTGCGGACTCTTGAGCCTCTTTAGTTTCTCTCCTAGATTTTTGTGAACGGGTTTCAACCATGAACTAGGTATTGACCGAGATGTGTGAGACTAGATGAAAATGGAAAGAGTATGGAAGACCAAGAGTTGGATGGAATGTAAATGAATCTGAAGTTTACTTGCAATGTCCAAAGTGTAAGACCAAGTATGTATGTAGCAGAGTAGGTGTGGCTTCCAAAGAGATGATAGTTTCTCTTGATGAGGTAAGTTGACCTTGACTCTAAGTAAGACCAAATGAGACCCAAAGGTGATAGACCTTGATGAGGGACCACTTAGCAAAATGTTGTTGTATGTAGTGTGTTGACAAAGTATGATGAGGACAAGCAAGTGACCGTTTGACTCAAGTTTAGACAAATGTGTATGTAATGTAAGGTGTAAAGCAATGATGGACTTTGTGAGACCCAAAGATAGGTTGAATGCTAGATGAAAACCTGAAGAGATAGCTTAGGAAGCTCAATAAGTCTGAATCTGACTGTTCTTGTTTGCTGAATTATGAAAGTTTTCAATCCTGAACACAGACGTGCCTGTATACTTCACAGACGCGCTTAAATTACATAGACGCGGTTCTGACAAACACAGACGCATTTCTGAGATGTTGTAAATGCAAAGTTGCTCAGAGACATAGACGCGCTTAAATTACATAGATGCGGTTCTAATAGACACATACGCGTTTCTGAGATGTTGTAAATGCAAAGTTGCTCGGAGACACAGACGCATTTTTGCCCTTCACAGACGTGGTTATATGACACAAACGTGGTTTCTGGACGCAGACGCGCTTCTGCAAAATTTGTGCAATTTTTTCCAATCTGTGAAGTTGCTTTGTTGTGACCAAATCTGAATGTTTTGACTGTATTTTCCGTGACAAGAGGACACGATGCTGTTGAAGACTCAATGTTTGCAAGTGTTTAAACTCAAAATCACTCAAAGACAAGTGTGTTGTTTGATGTAAAATTTGTTCTGCATACACTTGAAGACACAAAAGACACAATGTTTTGATGTTTGGTCTTGAATGTTTGATTGTTCAAAATAAGTCAAGCACAATTCTTATGGCTGGCCATGACAATAGTTGTTGATCCCACATGGAGTTTCCCCCGAGGCTACGCTATTTAGAGCGGATACTTAGATGCTTGACCCCACTGGCTCCACCCTCGGCACTCACTTCTCGGGGCAGCCAAGCATCAGTCCCCACGAAAACTCCTCATGGCGAACTTTGTATCTCTACTAAGAACCGTATGTGTGTGGGCCGCTACCAGAGGTCCGACCTCCTCGTCCCAACAACTAGAAGGATTTTGGCTTCCAAAACAAAAAGGTGCTAGTAAGGGCATCCACTCGTGTGGCCATACATGCAACACTTTCAACTCTGTAAATACAGAAGGCTCCCAGCCGGTAGGGGTTACGCCCTACAAATGATCAAATAAATTTGATCAAACGGGTTTATGGGGAGACATAGTGTCGGTATGAATTAATCAGCACACGTTATTCATAGTTTTCACCATGAATATAGTTATTTATAGTGGTTTGGAAGAAGATGGCTTTTCTTTTGCTACCACTTGGGTTGTTCTTTCCTCACTAGTAGTCCTAATGACCACCCGGGGAGACAGGCCCTCTAAAGATTAAACAAAAAGAGCCTATTGCTCAAGACACAAAAGACAATGATTCAATTTTAGTGCACCAATTGAAGTGTTTGCTAGTCTATGAAAACAAAGCACACAATAAAGATCAAAACACCCTTGCCAAGGTCCTGCAACAAAGATTTGTTAGTAGTTTGGATTGTTTCAAATGATCACCCCTTCTTGCAAGCACACAAGTTAGGTAAATTTTTAGACCCAAAAGACTTTGTGAAATAGGGGCCTTCAACAAAACGATTTTGCTTTCAAGACAAACTGCACCAATTTCGTTAGCTAGATCTGAAAATGTTAACTCCAAATAAACCAGATCTGAAAAAACAGAATGACTAAAAACTGAATCAATGAAAACCCAAAATGAAATAAGTGCACACAGACGCGGTTACCATAAACACAAACGCGGCTTCTCGACGCAGACGCGCTTAGATGAGACACAGACGTGGCTCCAGAACGCAAACGCAGCTTCTGGACATAGACACACTTGAAAACCCCACAAACGCGACTAGGGAACATAGACGCGATTTCTAGAATCTGAAAAAAAAAAAAAAAATACTGTCGAGGATGCAGACGCAATCCTAGATGTCGCAGACGCGGCTAAAAACCAAAAACACGATCCGAAAGAACGCAGACGCGAAAATATCAAAATGCTGTCGAAAATGTCAGATCTGCAACTTCAGGACACAAAATCTACAACAAGGATGTTAAATGTAAAAGGGACAAGAGTCCCACCGGGCGTGCCAAAATGTATACGGTGAAAATGGATAACAATAATGAAAATATTGAAAGACTAAATGAATTCAACCACAAAACCCTAGCCTAACAACAACAAAGATCCACCATAACATATTAAGATTACCTAAGACAATGCAAATCAAATGAAATCTCAAAGATTATACCATCACATGTCCAATAGGGTTTGGATCTCCATTCTTCCTATCTCCATTGATCTTGCTTGATATATTTGCTCTAAGATTTTATATGTGCACAAGAGCTCAACAAATAACGGAAATGTGGTTGCAAGTAGTCTTGATTGCATATGCAAGTTTGGAAGCTTAGTCGGGGTTGAATGCATAGTGAGTTAGTCTAGGTCTGATAATGAAGGAAACATCTCCTTATATAGAAGACACTATATGAAATGGAGGGATAAGATTGAGAGGTGTAAAAGAGGTCGGCTATGATTAGAGGGTAGGTAAAGAAAATAAGAAAATAATGAGAGGGGTAGGTAGTGTATGGATTAAGAGACGAATGACATGTGTCATGGGTAGAAAAGGCTAATGAATTAATTTAATAAATAAAGATTTATTTAATTAATAGAGGAAGTGGGATCAAATTAATTAAATAAGATTTATTTAATTTAGGAAAAGGATAATTTAAATAAATAAATGTATTTATTTAAATGAGAAACAAGGCTAGAAGAGGATAAATGAATTAATTAAACAAATAAAGATTTAATTAATTAATAGAAGAATTAGGCTAAAGTAATTAATTAGACATGACAATTTTAGGTGTCTACAATATGTACACACACACATATGAGTGAGTTTAAAATAAAAGGAGGAAGGACAAGAAGAGAGACGACACAAGAACCAAACAACAAGAGAAAGGAAGATCGAACAAGGCTCCAAAAAAGGAGGGAATTGGGTGGAGTAAGAAGAATAAGTGCTTATGGCATTTCTAATCTAATGAGTTTCATCTTTTTGTTTTAGTTATTCCTTAAGCTAACTTAATTAGGACGAGGGGGGTGCCCTTACATAGTTATGCTTATAAATAAGAAAGATCAAGGCACTCCCAAACAACCATAAATTTTTATATTGAATTCGTATCATTATTTTTTTGTTTCGAAAGCCACCTCTTTGATGTGGTCTTCTCTTTACTATTTTTTTGCATTTACTTCCAAGAAACACTATAACATAATTTTTGGCCAATGTGCTAGAAGTTATGATTATTTTCTTCTTGTATTTTTTTAATTTGGAAGTTAATTTATCCTTATCTAGTTATCCATTTCAACTTTCAAGGGATGATGTGATCATATCTACTCTTCAATTTTTGATTGGGACCATAGTTTACTAGTCTTAGTAAGTTTTTTAGTTTGATTCATAAAATGTATAAATTGATTGAAATTGAACTGAATGAAATAAAGTTGAAGGCATGCATCTCTTTCACATAATTTGCCATACATAGTATAAATTCTCTTGCTTTTCAATAATTATTATTGCTTCATATTTACTTTTATCACAATTATTACTTATGATATATCTATTCTCTCAATAATATATTATTATCTAATCTTTTAATATATATGCGTATATCTAACTTACAAAATTATTGAAGTTAAATAGGCTTATTCATCTTCAAATGGGAGCCCATTTGGTCAAGGACCCTTGATTTGGTAGCGAAGTTGAAAGATTCTTAATGAGCCACAAGAAATTAAGTCTTGTTAAGTGTAAGACTCCAACATAAAAAGAGTGAAGAGGAAATAACAAAAATAAATTTATAGACAAACCTCCATAAAATAAGAATAATAAAAATAAACATTTGATAAAGGAAAAAAACGAGATTTAAATAATAATAATAAAAAAACTGATTCTCTATATTAGGTCCACCTATAAATGGCGCTCTCCATAGGTATCGGATGATAGATGCACACATTTTTATACATATAGAGGCCCCCAGACACATATAGAGAGCTATATATATATATCAGTTTGCCTATACCAAATTCTGCGTGGAATTCTAGTGAAACAAGTAAACAATTGCAGGCGGAAAATTTCTCTTGAAATCCTAAGTTCGTTTTCTCATCTCGTAAAAATTTCGGTCCGATCAAGAAAAAGTGTCGCAATCTCAACTCCAATTGTTTAGTTTTGTCACGTTGGCATTCGATCGAGTCGTGCTAGACAGTTGAATGTGATCGCCATGGCTGTTGATGGAACCGAATCGGGTATTTTCTCGTTTCAAACTATTTTTCAAAATTTAGTTTCTGCATTTTCACCTTGAATTGAAATTCCCTACAAAGATTGGAGGAAACGTAACTTTATACGTGTGTTAAAAAAACAACTTCTGCTTATTTCATCCAACTGTGATTACTATTTATAAGAATTCAAACGAAAATTGTGCGCGTGTTTTAATGAAAAGGATTGCTTTTATTTTTGTCTGCATATTTCGTCAAAACTTGATTACCCATCAAGAGATTTGAATAAAGCCTTCATTTTTACCAAATTCTTTTTAAAAACATTTTCTTCTTCCATTTTTCATCAATAACTAGGAGCCGTTTTGAAGATTTCTATCAAGGGCGCTTGTGTACATCTTGTTTGTTGAATGCTGGTAGTTCTCTGTATTTTTTGATTGGGAAATTGAGGACCAATTTTATGATTTGAAAAAAGGCGCCATTGTACAGGTGCATTTAAAAAAGGTGTTTTTATGGGAATATTTTAAGGGGATTGATATTTAGCCATTAAAAAAAATTCCTGAAATTTTAACACCATCTTCATGTGCACCCAATTTTTTTTTAATGATTTTGGTGATTTGTGGTAAAAGTGGGTGCTTGGTAGCTTTGGATTTCGGTGACGTTAAATGTCATTCGATCTATTTCTTTTGGCCGGCATGGCGGAAATTCAGTCCAAATTGATATTGAAATTGATTTTATTTAGAGTCTATTGCGGTACATGAGACAATCACATCAGTTTGCATGTATTTAATATATCTGTTATCTTTTCCTTTGACATGATTGCAATTGAAATTGATACGATATATAGAATCCCTAGTGGTCTATGGGACTGCTATATCAGTTTAGTTGTATAAGAGAACAAAAGTGTTTTTATAGCTAGATGTTCAATCTTGAGAGGCTAATTGTTGGCAGAAATCTCTCGTCTTTCTACTCTGTATAGAGTAAATCTTGTGATGTTAGAATATCTAGCTTGGACATCACAATAAAGAGTATCATGCTCGGACTTCTCTATAAAAAGCAAGCACAGAGTCAACTTTCATGTTATCAGATGTTTAGTTTGAATGCTAAACATTCCAAGATGAAGTGCCACTCTCTCCCTACTATCCTCTATAGTCTGTACACAGAATAAGCACGTCCATTCCTTCCACTCCTCCTAATTTGTTGTCCATCCAAACCTGTCTCTCATTTGAATTGGCATGCAATCTGAACTATTACTCATTTGAGCCATGGGCCTCTTTGCCATCTGTTTGACGTTCTAATGGGTAATGCTTGGTAGGCTTAGTTGTAAGGTTCTTCTTTAATGTTTTTGTCCCTGGTGCGATTTGGATCTTGGTTTTCTTTGTGAATATTATGCAAGTGTGTAGGAATGTTTATGTAAGAAAACAGTGGCTGTAATAAAATGAGATTTTATATGCAGTTGTATTCTGTATATATTTTATAAGCGTATTTATAATTTTAAGAGTTAGAATAATGATTGCGATTTAGTGTCTGTATATATTGTTTTCAATTTCTAGCAAAAGATTCGATTTTTATTTATTTATATCCCCTCTTAATCTGTTATTTCGTATCTAGCAATGGTTTTGTTTTCTAAACGTTTTACTATTGTTTTTGTTTAACTTGGGCTTTCCATGTTTGTTGAAAGTTGAAATTTTCGAACATATTCTTGTGAAATTTGGGCTAAGCTGTTTTCCTGAATTAACTGGCATTCTCTGCGATGTTGTTTTGTAGTCTCGCCACTTGCCACTTTTTAGATTTGTAGTTGCCAATTAATGGCTCAATATGTTAAAAATAAATGATTTCATGTTTCCTTTGACTATCATGTTTTCTTTTTGTTTTATTTCAGGGATATACGGCGAAATGTCTGCACACCCCAGCTCCATGTCCTTGTCCCCACTACTGTCTCCAGGACATGGGGACAGCAGGGACGTCTCTAGGAAAATCAAGGACAGATTTTCTATCTTTAAATCGAAAAAACATAAACAGTTTTTTCATTGAAACGTGAAAGTGAGCAGGGAGCCATAATCTGGTCCATGCCACTTATGAAATCCTAAACACATCCTATATGTAACCCACTCGCCCATTTACATTGCCTCTCAAAATTACCATCATTTTTTGCACTTGCAGCTGTGAACTTGAAGAGGAAGAAATGAAGAGGAAGCGAGTATGCATGGTTAATAACTAGTCACCCTTGAATATTCACATTGCTCACACAAATAAAAGTCATGGCTTGAAGGGATGGAATTTAAAGCTCACTCTGCTTGATGCCAAATATGATTATTTTCTAAAAAATATGTATTATTGCTCCCCCAAAACAATATGTTATAGGGATCATATATTGACATTCTTATTCTCATTGTATTCCAATTTGTAAACATGGCGGTAGGATTCTTCAGTGGTTTATTTATACAGACTAAAAGATTGGGTATATTATAAGTTTAATGCTTCTGTTTCTTTGGCTAAATCCAGGGGCCACCGTTGTTTTTTAAAGGGTTAAACGCTTTTGATCCAGAGCTATGAATCAGTGAGGTCACAAATGGGGGACTTGATCTTCAATTTGAATAATCATTAATAACACCCCAACGGAATTTGAACTTTGATGACAAGAACAACAGCACCACAACTTAACCATCACACTATGTCAATGCTGACAGAGACCATTATTGTTACTAAGTAAACATTATTTTGTTTCTTTAGCAATTTGTTAAAGTATACTATGTACTTCTGTATCCTGATATTTTAGATCTTTATGAACTGTAATATTTGAGAAATGCTTTAATTTTTAATTTTTTTATATATATACTGCTGTCTCCCACTATTCCCCAAAATCGGCCTCCGGTACTACTGACCCCACAATGCCTCCTGCTGTCTCCATCCTGTAAACTCTGTGGAACATAGTTTTATTTTCATGCATATAACGGGGGTTTTTAAATATGGAGTTTTTCAAAAGGCACTGGAAAATATTCAGAAATAAAAGCATAGACTAGAGGTACTTGAAAAGTCCTGCGTATTTCTTGAATATAACTTAGTTCCCTTATTCAATTCCCAAGGTCGAAAGGTTCGCTTCACTCTTGATTGAGGAATTTTGTTTTTTTCAAAATTATACCGGCTTACAACCTGATGTAAAATATTCAGGGTACTTGAAGCTGTATTCACTGTCACTTAGCAGAAACTCCCGATTATATACATTTTTTGTGCATCAATATATAATGAATCTTAGCCTTCCTTTCTATGAATTCCCCCAGTCTTGACATTGAAAGTCTTGGGAATCTTCCTTTTTTCATGAATTCTAATAGCCTTGATTTTCAATTCCTTGAGAAATGCATAGAGGTCTTCCATGAATTTCTCAAAGGATATTTTTTCTTCGAAATGAAGGATCGTCTCATTAAACTATTTTAATATCTTCTTAAGTTCTTAGTTTAAGTTTGTGGTTAATCTGTAATTGACTTGGAATAAATTATTTGATTAAGACAAACAGACTGATTTTCACTTTAGATTTTTGTAGCTAGATTTCTCGTCGTGGTGCTTCTGAGGCTGGTAACAATCTTTAAAATGGGCAGCTGCTTTGGCTTGTTAAATGGGCCTTGGTTGATTGGATTGCTAAGAGTGACTGAAATGGGGAAGAAAACGATGGGTGAGTTTAAACTTTAGACCTTACAGGTGCAATAACGTTATTTAATGTGGCGTCTTGATGAATTGAGGGAGAGCAAGGAGGGAGGCCTTGTCAAGGAGCAGAGAGGATCAACATGAGAGGTGTTTAATTCAGACATAAATGGCATGGATAATCATGGGGCAGACTCAAAATAATAGGAGTGTCGCCAAAATGTTTCCATTGTGAGCTCTTGCCATAGGTCCTTTTATTGTACCATTATGCTAAAGCCTAAAGGTGGTAATGAAACAGATCGAGCGGAAAATATAGATACATGAAAAAAATATGAGTCTTTTTCGGCTCTTGTGATTTCACCTAGACAGCATTCTCTCCTCTATTTGCAATAACTGTTTTGTTTTTGCAAGATAGAGTGACAGAGTTGGTTTTGAAGTCTATGGGCTGCTTTCTCTTTGGCATGCTTAATATTTTTGGGTATAGTATTGACAATGCATGCTTTTTGCCTCCCATTAGACAACATATTATATTTGAAGTTATTGTCTTTGCGTATTTGATAGTATAGAAGAGCTGTTGGCTTGAATATCTGCATATAATTTTCCATGGACAATACCACTACTATTGTAATGGAGATAGCTGAAAAAAATCTGTAAAATCTCACAATCACCAGAGATAATCAAATTCCTCATGCATTTTCCTACAAGCATATGTGTAGTGTTGGTGCTTAAAAGTAAAACTATCTTATTTGTTAAGAAATGAGATTCTGTAGTTTTTGTTCCTTTCAATTTTTGCCAGAATTGTGCACCATTGGAGTATCTCTTACTTATGAAGATTTTTCTAACTTGACTATAGGAAGCACAAATAGGAGAGACGATGAGGTTCTGATTACAGGAGCTGCTCGAACTGGGAACATGGCTGTAGACCCACTGGCACAAGTTAAGGCAGATGGTATTTAAATCTTTCAACTTTTTCAAAGTTATTTCTATCCTTACAATTTGTTAATGCATAAAGTTTGAATATTATTTTAACTGTATCATATTTGCAACTTATGATGATTGACCAGCTTGTATGAAGCTGATATTTTGTCCAGAATAATTGATGCAAGTTTCCTAATTACAGGCATGATCAACAGTTTGAAAACTATGTCTGATTCCAAACAAACATTAATTAGTCAAACTTTAAAGCTTTTCCATTGGCAATGAGTTTCAAATGGTGAGGAGTTAGCTCTTAACATTTTAGAATCAGAATTTTGGATGAGTTTTCTCTTCATAATTGCTAAGAAGGAAAGATTTTATGTTGTGGTTCACAAAAAGCCAAAAAGAAAAGTAGTGCTATTTTGGAGTGCACAATGCACGTGATCAAAGGATAGTTGCTTTTTGTGTTCTAATTTAAGTGGCTGTGGGACCATGGATGATTAAATGACTAAGAATTGCTAGTTCATAGAATCTTTAGAAAAACATCTACTTTTTGGCCATTTTCATCCTTGCCTGTTCCCTAAGAAATAATAATACGTTGAATTGAAATTATCAAGGCAAAATCTTCAATATAATATCTCCATGAGTGCCCCATGAAAGGCAAATTAGTTTTCATGAAGTTAAAGGTTGCAATCAGCATTACATGCTGTGTGCCATATAGTAAGCAACCTGGCAGCATCCCCCTCTGAGGTGGCAGTGCTGTGGGGGGATGTTCCCCCAAGTCTCCATGTCCCAGAAACCTCAATGTCCCCGGGATGTGGAGGGGGAGGCGGGCAGGGGGGTGTGGACGTGTCCACGTGAAACACTGGTTTTGCCATACTGGTGTACCCTATCCCCCCCCAAAATTTCCTGTACTAGTGTACTTGAACCTGGATCGGTAACTTAGTCTAGACACAAACATAGGCTCCAAAAGTTGTAGGGTCTTTGGTGCACAGACTGCTAATGTTTGTGTACTGTTGCGATAATGAATCTTAAAATCATAGGTGCTAGGAGACTGGTATTGCCGTATTGGTACCAGAGACAGGTACCATTACTAGTATATCATTTTTTGAAAAAAGTAGGAGATGCCGGTTCTTTAAAAATGTATATTGAAACTTTGAATATGTCAAGTTCAATTAGAGGAAAACTAAAACGATCAATTGTTTGTTATTTAATTTTTTTTAACAATCAATATCATGATATTGAACTTTTAAGTTTAAACACAGTAAAACACAAGGACAGATAAAATATATTAAATATGGTGTCAACATTGAAAATGCTTGACGCAATTTTGAAATGCTGATATGCATATGAAAAACAAAAATCAGAAATCTAAATTATCATATTATATCATTCAATGGATGAAGTTCCACTCTTCCATCACCTCTGCCGTCAATTTTCATGGTCTCAGCTATGATGTTCTCTAGATGCTCATCATTGTCAAGCTTAAGTTCCTTTGTGAGCAATCTAACTAGGGGTAAATCATTGAGGTCATCGGCATCAACCACTTCATCCTCCAAGGGTGTAGCTAGCTCATAGGGGGGATAATTTGGTCCCATTTTGTTGAAGGACTTTCCTTGTGCCTAGGCCGTACACAAGAGAGAATGTGAAGCGAGCTATGAATGTGGATTGGTTTCTTTGTGTTCGTCAACCACACAAGAGAGAATGTGAAGTGGGATATGAATGTGGATTGGGTTCTTTGCTTTCATCAACCACACATGAGTGAATGTGAAGCGATCTATGAATGTGGATTGGGTTCTTTGCTTTCTTCAACCCTAATTGGTTCCTCTTCAATGAATGGATGAATAAATGAATGAAACCATAAGTACACCAATTCCTTTCACAAGATGAAGAGCTGGCTGCTTGTGAAAACAATTGTACTGCAAATGATTGAAATTTAGGTCTTTCACTTCCATGTTTCCACGACCACTCTATTTCATTTTTCTTTGTTTGCATATCATATAAGAGGCTTCCAGAGAAGAAACCACTTTGCCCACATCAAAGCTTATTCTGCCATCTTGATAAATGAAGCATGCTCACCTCACCCAGAAATCTTTGTTACTGCAGCCCAAAACCCCTTTATTGCTTCAGAATCCTCATATGGACACCTCTTCTTGGTCACTTCTATATCATACGACTTAGGATTTAAGGCATGAGAAGAACAATGAAGGGGCGTGTTAATTTTGTTCTATCTTTAGTGTGCCTTTTCTTCTATCAAAGGATATAGAGAAGGATCTCCAACATCTCTTATTTTCTTAATTATTTCACACAGAATATATTTCTTCATAGATGTCAATTAAACATGCCTTCTCTGAATCTGTAAGTTTGATCACCTCACCTATGGGTTGAATAAAGGCAACATCAAATTTGACATCAGCCCAAAATGGTCAAGGACCTCAACTGCAGTATTTGATGTAGATTGTCTCCATGCTGTCGATGCATCAGTAACTACTGTGGAACACAAAGCTTCTTTGACTGCATAAAAATGGTTAAGTAATATAAAATAAGTAAACTGTGTATTAGTAGGTTTGAGGAGTTTCACCTTGCAAAATTTTGATAAATGGCTTGTTGGCAGTGATGATTACATTTGAACTCTTGTATTTTTCTGTCCTTTTTAATGAGATTTAGAATCCATTAAAACTTGTAAATATCTTTGAGTGCATTATTTAACAAATGCACACAACTTGGTGGTCAAAATATATGCCTGTACTTTTTTTGTACCATGAAGCCTGTTGCTTTACAAATAGGGGCAGCATCTGTAATAACTTGGACTGCATGTGATGTAATATCCCCTACTCTTAATTGCCTCAAATTAAACCTTGCAAACACAAATTCAGAAGACTAGGGTTAAGGGAATTACTTGTAATAGTTATCTTTCCAACAACTTCTTGACTTTTAAGCCCTGCAATCATCACATATAAAACACAAGTGTGTGTATACACACACACACACACAAATTAAGTTGTTAATGCTGTCAATTGGAACATGTAAACCTATATTCTGCTTAACTATAATCATATTAAACCTATTCTAAGTTTGGGATAGGACATGATAGGAGTGACTCAGCCAAACCTTACTAAGCCCAAGAGCGGAACATTGACCCTCTTGGCCTTGGTGGCAGATCTTAGGCGCCATCCAAGGTGGCCTACTTAGCAGGTTGCTCGTCTTACTGTCCCATCCATGCCTTATCTTCTGAGTTGCTACCAACCTATCATGGTAGGGTTGGTATGAGGAAAAGGTAGAAGAATTCTCAGCTTAACCAGGCTAAGCCCAAGAGCGGAGCATTGATCCTCTTGGCCTTGATGTCAGCACTTAGGCATCCAGCAAGGTGGCCTACTTAGTTTGCAGCCTTAACCCTCTCCCCACATCCCTCATCTTCTCCTCCATGATGAGTTTGAGCATGAAATATCTAGGTACTAACATTGCATCAGAATGATTACCAGTTTCTATTCACATATGAAATGATATGCATAACATGTGAAAAGTGAGATAATGCATGAAAGTCACATCTATTGGCAGTTATTTTCATTACAGTTCTATCAATGACTAATGTTGATAAAATAGGGATACTATTAAAATTTTGAAGTTATAACAGTGATTGTATCACTGTAACCTTATTATTTACATGTATTCTTCCCTTATGGCAACAGAAAATGGCTGTGATTTATTATATCATTACATTGTGTGAATAGGAAATATGATATATTTCAGAATCATAAAACATGGAGAGCAGATTATACCATACCAGTCCCCGAGTATGGCTTCGATGCCCTTGCTTGATTGCTGACTGCCGTGTTAGTCTCCAGCCAGTCCGTTTCTTTTTCTATGCCCAGATTCCTTTTTTTGTTTAAGCGATTCATTTGTCTTTCTTTTCTTATTCCCGTTTCTACCTCCACATGAGAAGTGTTGGCCTCATATTTAAAATGGCCAAGAGTCCCTGCTGCCCTTGGGGAGGGATGTGACTTTATTGAAAGTCAGGACCTCCTCTTAATATTGTTTTCTTTACAATATCGTGACTCTTAGACAATTCAATCATTCTTTCATTAATTAACATTTGATTAATATTTATTTATTAATTATCATTTGGTCACTATTTATTTATTAATTATCATTTGGTCAATATTTATTTATTAGTTAATATAGGAATCTCATAAAAATACTTGCTTATTATTTAAATGTATAAAAATACTTGCTTATTATTTAAATTTTTGATTAATAATCAATAAATACAATCAATACAATACTTCTTTAATAAATGGTGAGGAGATCAAAATAAGGATCATTGGTCATTAAAACATTTCATACATAAATATGAGTGTTTACAAAATGGATTATGGTTGGAACATGACATGTGATGCCCCTAACCTCTGTAGTGGTGTTACACAGTTTTGAGGAACTTTGCATTTTTATTTCTTGCACTTAACAATTTGTTGCCTTCAAATTGCTGCAGGTTACCATGATATTAAAAAATAGACTAGTTTTAGTATCTGTCCACCCATTTTTACAATGCTACATCTCTCTGTAGACCACATTCTTTTCATTGGTGCAGCTTGTTGCTTTAGTTGAACTTTTTCTTTATGAGTAAGAGTATTGTGAAGTTTTCCATACCCTAGCAGTTTATAACCTGCTGGTCCATTATTGATAGGTTGGACCATCTCTTCATAGAAAGGCGAGCGAGCAATTTTAAATGGTTTTCCTTTCCATAAAAGAAGTGTATGATTCCTACATAAGTTGCATCTTGAGCTAGCACATCATATAATTTTCCAATGTGTGTTCTCTTGCTAGTGGACCCTACATCTTTTGTTGTCACAGGTCTAGAAGACACATCCATCTCTGATTCTCTATGTTGATTTTGAGTTGATCCTTTTGTTGAAGCATGAGAGCTCAGATGAGTCAGTTTCCCATCAACCCTTTCTTGATCCCTAATAGCTTCAAGTTCATATTGTTCTACTTCATTCAAACAAGGGTTGATAGCTTTCCCTGATATGTGAAGAAAATGAGCCCTCACCCTTGAATACGTACTATATATTGTGTGATGCCCCCTTCTAGTTGACATCTATCAGCTGAGTAGATTAGCCTATCATTGACCCTCGTAGGCTGATGAGGTTGGTTAGAGGGTCCTCCGGAGTTTGATTCGTCATCTTCAGAGCAAGCACTCCAGGACTGGTTTTTGTTTGAGGTCTCCAGGACTTCGTTTGAGATACTTTCTATTTTTAGCAGTCCTGCTATTTATAGCCAGTGGGTTGGGCAGGGGCAGAGTATGGTTTGGCAGTCTCCAGTTTTGACGACAGGCAATTCTGATGAATACTTATAGAGATATTAATATTTAATTAAATATTAAATGGGCGAACTTTAATGTTTTAATGTTTTAAAAGTCACTTTAAGTTATAACTTAAGTGAGGGTCTATTTCTCATCAGATGGGGCCAGTTTTTATATTAAATGGAAAGTGATTTATTTTTGACACTTCAATAGTCAAAAATAAATAATAAAAGTTAAAACATCATTAAATGCCAAATCGCACCTTTCTTGGGAATCGCACCAAACCCTAAGTGGAGAAGATTAAAGAAGATTTTAGGTCTTCTTTTCATTATGCAGAGTTTTGATATTTTGGATTTGAGCTTGTTTGCCGCATATTGGTGAACCTTAAATGCAAAAAGTAAATACACAAAACATAATTGAAAGATATTAAAGAACTAGTTTCTGTATTAATTCAACAATCCATGTACATCAAGTGCTTATAACATTACACCCCGATACGACTATCATGATGATACTTCGAAGGAAAGGTATGTAATATATAATACCCGAAGGGGTGCGACCAACCGTTGCGCCCAACTGCCCTTCGGGATGACTAACTAACTAACGAAACTCATAATTACCGACGACAACATAACATAATGATTATTCCCGGCAACATCATCCCCCCCAAGAAAAGAAATCGTCTCCGGACGACTTAATACAGAAACAGAGAGGATGTGCATACACTAAACATAATCAAGGTAGAGAAGAAGAAGGGGGCGGAGGGGGCATCCCTGAAGCAACAGGTGGCAGGGCTGATGATGATGCTGGTGTTAGCCATGCGCGCAGGTCATACACCTGCTGTGTCCGCACCTGGAGGTCCCGCTCAGCAACCTTTCTGTGCTCAATGGCAGACTTAACCATCTAAGCAGCTTCCAGGAGTTTTCCTTCCTTGGCATCCACCGTCTCTCGCACCTGTACCGGACTAGTGGTCAGGGTCGCCTGTGCTGCCCTTGCGTCCTCTAACTCTGTAGCTAACCGTTCCTTCTCGGCAGCAAACTGAGCCCTCTCGGCTTCCCACGTCGTCTCCCGGCGGTCCAAGTCTCTCTGCACAATGTCAACCTGGGTGGCCAACTCCTCGCGAGCTCTCTCCGCGGCCGCCCTCGCAGTGAGATGTCCTGTAGACATGGACTCCGTCTGGCGAAGAGTGTGATACACTTCCCTGAAGGTTTGCTCAATCTGCCTCTCGAGAGACTCCACTCTACTCTCCACTAGTGGCGTGCTCACTGCCCATGCGGCCAACATCTCTGCCGTCTCAGTTTCTGGCCATCCACCTCTCTCAAAACAGGCAGCAAATGCCTGCGGACAACCCTCGCGCATAAACCTGAGCAGCCACTCCAACTCCTTAACGGTACTGTTCAGGCCCTCTGACTAAAGGGAAGCCATCACCTCCCGCCCTCGGCGGACTTCCTCCTGCAAATAAGTCTGTACTAGTTCTTGGAAGTAAGTCTCCCCACGACCCACCATCTCTTGGAGGTACGCCTCCACGTCTACCCTACCTGGCTGCCTGCTCTCCGGGTGGCTCTCTACCCTGCCCCGCTGGCTATCCACGGGACTTCAGCTATCTGCTCCAGTGCCAACTCCCTGCCCTGTACCTCCGTCGATTGTGTCACATCCTTGGGAGAACCGTCGCTATCTAAGTCCATCACTACTGCGTCTAAGTCCTCCTGAGGGTCACCACGCACGGGGTATCCCGTGAGGGAGAAATGGTAGTAACCGACCTAGGCGACATGGGTGTCATCTCGAACTCTCTGCTCAACCAACTGTCCTCCTCGAGGGGGTGTAGTATCCCCCCGCCTATTGCTCCTGTTACTGCCTGATCATGCCCCTGCACTTTTCCTGTGGGCTTGGATTCACCTACTTCTTCGGATGGAACTATCTCTGTCCTCCCTTCCTCTGTCCCGGGTGGCAGCCCCATTACTACCGGCGGCCTCAGCTCCCCGAAGGTCGGAATGGACGCAATGCCACCCAGACTCAATTGCACTGAGGTGGTCAGCATGGGTGTGGTGAACAAGACTTTGGGTGAGGGTGTGGATGCTGGTACCGCCTCGACCAAGCTTGCCCCACTATCTCCATCGGAATCACTCGAGGCCTCCGAAGTCTCTCCCCGCCCATTGTCAAAGTCCTTGGACTCGGACGCATCCTGCCTTCGCCTTTTCTGCCTTGTCGTAGGTGCCAGTCCTACATCCAAATGTTGCCAATAAAAAATGGGTGGCTCCCCTGGTGCCAAACTACCTGCCGGTTTGATGTCTATTTCGGCTTCCAGCAGCTGGGAACGCATGGCCTCCAGTAACAACCCAATGGCATAGTGCAGCATATAGAAGGTGCAGTGGTGTAGAGTCATGAACTCACACATCCCGTCGGCAAGTACTGTAGCCCAGTCGTATTGCACCCCATTCATAAGTCCATTCATCCAAACAATCTGCGGTAGGGCGATGTCCGATGCGCGGCTGGACCTGGTAAGCTTGCTCTTCACGACATCCATGATTCAGCGCCATGGTCCTTCAGCTACAAATGATTTTTTCATGCCCCTGTTCTTTGTGGTGCTGGTCACAGAAGCCAGTTCAGCCGGTGTAAGGTTGTGTTGTGACGTATTCACACATCGTCCCATTGCAAATGGGGACCCTACTTTTTGCTTTCTGGGGTTTGTTTTTCTAGGGTCTTTAGGGTTTTGTCTGTTAGCCTTTGCTTTTTGAGTGTTGCTAGGGGGATCACTAGGATGGCAGGCTCTGCTTGAGCCAAGGTTGAGTCTTTGGGGCCCCAGAATTAGGGTTTCTTTGAGAGTCCTCTTTAGGGCTTGGTTTTGCTCTTGTTGCTAATTGTGTCTTGCTTGGTGAGTAAGTGTCATTCTTGAAGGTTCGAGCTAGGTCAAGTTGGTGAGTGATGAAGTTTAGAATGTCATCCTGGTCTTCAAATGCCCTGAAATTTGGCTAAGTTTGGAATGTCGTGATCCTGAAATTTGGCTGTCTGGAATGTCCTGATTCTGAAATTTGACTGTCTGGAAAACTAAAGAATCCTCCAAAAACTCGATTTTGCAATATAACTCCTGGAGGTCCGAAACCACTCTCAAACATCCTGACAGTATATATGGAATATAACTTAAAGTATAAGCTTTCTTATACTTAAATGTTATATTCCATAAAATGATCCCGACAGAGAGACCAAAATGTCAAATTTTTGCTCCTTACCCTTCCAAAGGGTCCAAAGCGAATTTCGCTCCTAACCCTTCCAGAGGGTCCAAAGCGAAATTCTTGAAAACCTCATTTTCTCCCTTGTCTAGACCAACGTTCTAGTTTTGAGGTGATGGGATGTGAAAATGTGAAGGATTTTGGCCAAGATTAGGAATTTCGCTCCTGACCCTTCCAAAGGGTCTAGAGCGAAATTCTTGAAAACACTCATTTTTCCTTTAGCAAGAGTCAGGACCAAGGTGGAGATGCATGAGGAAGGATCTATGTTTGCCTCCCAAAGAGGATGAGAGTTGGAAAAGTCAAGGATCAAACCCAAAACATGATTTTCGCTCTTGACCCTTCCAAAGGGTCCAAAGCGAAAATCTTTGTAGCTCTCATTTCCTTCCTAATTTTGGCTAAGTGTTGGTCTCTAGGGCATGTTGGAAGATGAATTGGTACGTTCTTGCCTTGAGATGGAGTTGGATGATTTTGAAAATCAAGATTTTAACCTAAAAGAGAATTTTGCTCCTGACCCTTCCAAAGGGTCCATAGTGAAATTCACTATAAACCTCTTTTGCTACTTTGTTTGGGATCCAATCCTTGTTCCTGTTGACGTGTATTTTGTACACAATCATACACAGAATAAAATACCATTAGGCATCTTATCCTCTCTTGAGAAAATAGTCTCTAACTGCTGAAGATCTGCAAAAAAGGATCAGTTAGGTGGACTCCAAGGTTCTTTTAGTGGGGTCTCCACGTGTGGACAAGCTTTTTAGTGGTATGATGTGATTTGCTGTTTCCTTCAAGGCTTCTTACGGATTCAATAGTTCGAAGGTTTTACTAATCTAAAAGGAACTTTCAAAAAAAAGGAAAAAGGACAGGGTTTGAGAGGTCTAATCTAGTCTAACCCTATGAACGACTTAGCATGAATGAGATTTGGCAAGACTCAACCAATTTCAATTTTGCCATAAGATAACAACTCAACTGAAATTAGTGCGATCTTCTAAGGTAATAATGGTGTTCAATGCATCAAAGGTCAAGGACACTACTACGAAGGTACATATCCTAGATGCGAAAATGCTTGAAGGTTAAGGACTCAAAATGTTTTCCAGTCGACCACGCAAGGCGTTCCTACAATCAGCAAGAAGCTAGTGGTTTGGATTGCGAATCCTACCAAATATCAAATCTCACACTTAGTCTTTCAAACAAACTACTTTGATTGAGCGTGATTCAAGTACATCCAACAACCATGAAGATAACTCAAGAAACTTGCAACAAAACACCATAACTTCAATATTTTATTGATTTCCAAGTCATCATATACAACAATTGCTTGAACTTCTCTCTTCAAGACTCAATCTTGCTACAACATAAAAATTGCTTACAACTCTATTCTCTATTTCTCTATTGACTATTCTGATACAAATGAAATGAAAAATGGGGGTATAAATAGCATCCCCAGTTACAATGAAAGGTCCAGATTGAAAGTAAATCGATGGACAAGATCATGACACCTAAACCCTAATTAGGGTTTGTTACAAATGACCTCCTTTTTACTGAACAATATTAAATACATAGCCAAATATTAAATTTGGCACAAAAATCTAGGAGGTATCAGCCAATGAGAATTAAGATGTCATGTCATCTGTAACAACCTTTCATCTAGAATCTTATTCCCCTTCCAATTTTCTTTTTTAGCATATGCAATGAATTTTGTCACAATTCCTTCGATTTCTGTGCTTGGAATCTCGGGAAGATTCTTGATACTCTCTTCTAAGTGGATAACCTGATCAAATGCATCTAGAAGAGCTGTGTCCCAGGTAGGTTCAAGTTCCTTAGTTCTATCAATTAGGAGCATGGTGGCATACATCTGATCATACTGCTCATCTGTAACATCTGCGTCCTTGCGAAAGATGATCTTGATTCTATCTTCAAATTCTTGTAAATCCACATCTGTCTCGACCTCGATCCTTCTGCCAAGAATGGTACGAAGTACCTCAAATACTCTGTCCTGGATCGGATTGATCACTTCCTCAACTTGACCACATCTAACACTGATGTCCTCAAAGAGAACACTCTTTATATGGAGTAAGGTTGACCACTGAAACAAACTGTGAGAATCGCCTTCCAAGATCTTCTCTTGTGCTAAAATTCTTCTGGATGTATGTCTTATAACTTTCAAGACAGGAATGACAACGTCCTTGGTGTGGGCAAATGCAGCTACTGTTGCCATCAGTCTGTGGATTATCTCAAGGACTTGGATAGCCTGGTGGGTGATCTTCGACATCCTTGTAATAAACTCAATGGCCACCGTGTGAGATCTATCCATCCAATTACATGTACGCTGGACCATATTCCTGAATCTTTCCGCTTCATTGATTGATTGAAGGGGCAATGCCTGCAATGGTGATCTAACTGGATCCTGACGTCCCAAAGGTTCATTGATGTGACTGAAATATGTTCTCCATGCACCGACCTCTTTCTCAAGCTTTCTATTCTTTTCTACTTCTTCTCTGAACTTATCCTTCAATGCCTCAAATGTGTCGGTGGCATCATCTAAAGTCTGCTCTGCTGTGGATGGTCCTAACTCAATAGTCTGTATATGATAGTCCTCCGCTAGGATCTCACCCTCATATTTGTCTGCTGCCGGTGTAGCTACCTGCAGTTTTCTAGATCCAGTCTCATCTCGAATCATCTTGGACATCTTTGTAGCCTTCTTCTTCTCTGTTGTCATATGTGAACGTCCAACAAGGCTCTCTAGATCGATTGCACTGTCTTCGTCCTCAATTACGATCACCTTAGTCAATCTTTCCTTCAACCAATCTGGGATATTTGATCTTGTCTCTTGAACTCGAATTTCTTTGTGTACTACTTCTTCTTGTCTGGGAGGAGATGTTACTTCATCATCTTCTTCTAAATCATAGTCTTGGAGAGATCCATCGGATGAAACATGCTGTGCCTGTTCTTCCTCCTGCCTGTCATTCTGTACCATCGATTCCATGGATTCTTCCACTCGAACTGTTTTATCTTCTGGCCTGGAAGAAATACCTGGTGTCTGATCTTTGTTGGCACCTTGCTTTTTCTTGGAAGGTTCTTTCTTTTCTGATCTTTCCTTTCTCTTTGAACCTCTCGAATGGAGATTGCCCTCACTGGCACATCGAAGGTTACCTTCACCTGAATTCCTAGGATTAGGATTGCCTTCACTAACACTGGCTCCACCTTCGGCTGGTTTCTCCTCCAAAGTAAAAGACATGGCTATGCCTTGTTCTCTCAACTTCTGGTGCTGAACATCTACCCATCTGCGAGTACAAGACAAGACTGGTGCCATCAATTCATCTAAATCCACGGCCTCGGGCTCATTCCAATTCAAACTTATTGTTTTGCTTTCTCTATCATATGAAGATTGGATGTGCCTGCCGTTGTCCTGAGCTTGGTCGGCTACTCTGTAAATCTTACATTTCCTGATGAAATCCAGAGGCAATCTAGAATGTATCTTACGTTTCACTTCGAGATCATCTAGGAGATTCATCATAAAATCTTCAATCTGGTACTCATGTCTAAATCTTCTACCGACTGTCTCCTCTAAATGTCCATGAGGATCAAAACTATTCCTCCAAGCAAAAGATGAAAAAGGATACAAGGCTAACTCCCTCTCTGCATCATCCATGGCTGAGACACTGGGACATACCTCAACCGAATTACCCAAAATAATAGGTACCTGAACTCCATTCTGATGTCTGTGTCTGAATGCCTTCACATATGCTGCCAACTGCCTTGTTACTTCAAGTAACACAATCCTGTCTGTCGGGTATCTTGGCAACATGTATGGAGGTAAAGGACATCCATACACTCTAATGTAAGTGAACTTAGGAAACTGAATGAACCAAGCACCGTACCTCTTGATTAACTCCTGGGCATCCTGAGATAATCTGTTGTGAATCCCTCCTTGCAACGTCCTGGTGATATTCATCGTGAAAGTATCATTGATTAACTTGTAGTTCTTCCCTGGTGGATGATGCAAGTAGGTATAGGATTCACAAACTCTGACCTCACCGGGTCCTCTTCCAATCACTCCTCTGTGAGGTAGTCCTGCGTACTCAACGCTCCTGATTAAGGCATAGATGACATATGAACTCATGTGGAAGGACTTAGTGGCCCTGAGTCTTCTCAACTGTACGTCTAAGCAATGGCTAATTATCCTAGCCCAATGTATTGTACCCTTCCCTTGAACAATCACCTGGATGAAATAAAACATCCATTTCTCAAAATAGAAGGCATGAGGTGCTCCTGTGACTCTGTTGAGCATGGTGATCAAATCTCTATACTCCTCTTGGAAATCAATCCTGTGCGGTGTGTTCGGTACTTTGCTCAGACGGGGACGACTCTTGAGTAGCCAGTTCTTGTTGATTATGCTTAGACAAGCATCTGGATCATCATCGTACACTGATCTGGCTCCTTCAATGCTCTTGTATATCATGTCCCTGTGCTCTGGAAGATGGAAGGCTTCACTGATGGCCTCCTCTGAAAGGTACGCCAAAATATTTCCCTCATTGGACACAATGGTCCTGGACTGTGGATTGTAATGACGGGCACACTCGATCATCAACTCGTGACACTGAATGGCTGGAGGAAAACCGGCCGCCTTAATGATGCCACTTTCTATTATTCTCCGGGCGACAGGTGATGGCTTGCCGATGTAAGGGACCTCTCGGAACTTCTTCGTGTTAAAGTTCCCCAAGTTTGTATCTCCAATGTTGCTCCACTTGGACACGATCTTGGTCTCCACTTCTTCGGTCTTCTGATCTTCTTTCATGAGGGCCGAGCGACTGGTGGATGCTCCCGCCTTTGGGGTCGCCATACCTACACAACATTTCACTATAAGAAATAGATTTTGCAATAAATAACGTAAATAAGAGAGATAGATTTTAGGAAACCTCATGATAAGTCCCTAGAGTTATCATTTCCTAAAATACAACGATTGAGCTAAGAGATTTAAAGAATCAAAATTTCAAAATTTGAAATATGACGATGAATGAATAAAACAATAATAACTAAATCGCCATACCTCGATAGAGAGCTAACTCTAGAATGCAAAAACAAAATTTGCCTAGTCAAAATTTGAGGTATAAGATAATCTTCAATATGGTTCCCTCAAAATATACTTCGCCACCTCTGGATAGAATGTGATCTTCACTTATCGCCTTGGACGTGGTCTCAAATGGATCTTCAAATTCGCACAAATAAATCTCCAAGTCTTTAGCAAATTCGCCTTAGGCGTGATCTTCAAATTCGCACCACCTTTGGTTTGGAATCGCACCACCTTTGATAGCTAAGCGCGCCACCCTTGGATGAATGAAACTCGCACCACCTTGGATAATATTCGCACTCCACACAAGATGATACTAGCGCCACCTTTGGTTTGAAATCGCACCACCTTTGAACACACTTCGCACTATATTCGCCTCTTCTTGATTCGCATGAAGGAAGGTGAAAATGATTATGTAAAAATGAACGTTTCACTCCCCTTATAAATAGCGCTCATACCCTTTCACCTCTTAGGCCGACTTTGACAAATAAAACCATTTTTTAAATGATTTGCAATAAAATAACAAGGCCGACTTGCCTAATTGGGCGCTTCAAACCGATTTTTATATTAATTAAATAATTAATTATTAATGCCTTGCGTTTTTTTAAATGAGAATTTCGATTTTTAATAAAGGCAAAATATAATCAATAAAAGATAACGCCATATTAAATGCTAAATAAAAATGGATTTTCAATTTTTTAATCGATTTAGCATTTAAGGAAATTTAAATTTGTTTGTTTGGCGCCAAAATTGGAAAACAAAGGGACGTACCTCATCGCTCTGGTCCCTTGGAGAGGGACAGGAGCGATTCACTACCTTTGGCATGATTCTTGCATTTCTTACGTCCAACTCCTTCATCTCCACGTTAAAAATCGATCACCTTGATGGTCCTTCGAATTTGATCGCCTTGTGTGCGCATATGGGTGTCCTTTAAGTGCATATCGCCCTGGTCCTTGTCCAAAGGACTGGAGCGATCTTCTTGTTTTCATGTCCATCTCGCATTCACCTTGCGTCCTTTGACCTTCGAAATATCATTGCTTGTGTCCTTTGCGCTTATTTCCACTTGCTTTTGCAAGGTACTTTCGATGTTATAAGGATCATCGCCCTTGTCCCTTGAAGAGGGACAGGAGCGATCCACATGTTTTCCTTGGCCTTGTCAACTTTGTACTTCGATCTTCATGGTAATGTCCTTCAAACGTCGTCCTTCACCTTACCTAACCTTGCTTCGCTTTGATCTTTGAAGGGACGGGAGTGTTTTAATAGCATCGCCTTGGTCCTTGTCCAAAGGACAGGAGCGATCTTGATTTTTTCACGTTCAACATGCATTTTGACCTTCGATCCTTCATTGTGATGTTTTCCAAACGCCTTCCTTTGTCTTGCTTAACCTCGCCTTGTTTCGATTTTGGAGGAATATGAGCGCTTTTGATAGGATCGCCCTGGTCCTTGTCCAAAGGACAGGAGCGATGTGGGGCCTTTACACCATTTGGCGATGTTTGGACGTTCAACTCTCTTGTTTATCACCTTGTTGTCATACCATGGACCCTCCAGAACATTGCAATGTTTTGTCCTTACGTAAATTTTGCATAAAATGGGCAATGCATCTAACATCGCCCTGGTCCCTTCCTGAGGGACAGGAGCGAAGTTCATCATTATATGCTTGTTCTTGTTTGTACCAACTTGCAATCAACTTCATTGCGTGAAATGACGTCCTTTCGACCTTCTTGGTTGCTCGAAACTTTGTTCGCCTTTTGAAATCTACGCCATTATGTAGATATCGCTCTGGTCCCTTACCAAAGGACAGGAGCGATCTAGGTCTTTAGAGTACAAATCCTTCCATGTGATGACCTTTGTAACGTTTGCGCCTGGTGGAAATGCCTTGAAATGTCCTCGCCACCTTTTGTCCTGGCTTGGATCGGTCTTGAACCTTGGAGGGACGACCTTGAACTTGAGAGGGACGTATCTTCACCCTTGTATCGCCCTGGTCCCTTGGAGAGGGACAGGAGCGATTTTTCCCCTGTGGCTTTCATCTTACTTTGCCATGCTCTAAGTTTATATTCAACGGACTCGTCCTTCTTCCCTCCATTCGTTCATGCCTTGACATCATTTGTAACTTTGCAAGAAGAGCAATTATATCAAAAATCGCTCTGGTCCCTTCCTGAGGGACAGGAGCGAACTAGGCATTTAGCACTGTTATGGACGTCCAAAAATCTTCAATTTATATTCAATGCGTTCATCCCATGTTCTCCTTCGTTTTTGAACGTAAACTTGTCTTGACCCTTGTCTGGTTTTTGCAAAATGGAGGGAATCGCTCTGGTCCCTGGGAGAGGGACGAGAGCTACTAGGTACCTCGCCCTGGTCCCTTGGAGAGGGACAGGAGCGATTTAGTCAATATAGGTCATTT
This sequence comes from Cryptomeria japonica, assembly GCF_030272615.1. Lineage (NCBI taxonomy): Eukaryota > Viridiplantae > Streptophyta > Pinopsida > Cupressales > Cupressaceae > Cryptomeria > Cryptomeria japonica. The sequence continues at coordinate 5,775,204 of NC_081415.1, read as the reverse complement.
TCTCCATTTTTTGCATCTCAAATTATATTCATTTGGCAAAGTATCTTCCTTCGGACGTCCTCCAGTTGCTGAGCTATCAAAATCTTGCATGGGCATGGCGAAATTTGAATTGTAGCTCCGGTCCTTCACTGAGGGACAGGAGCGATTTTCCTTCTGGAGACCTTTCTGTGCTCATGAAAATCTTCAATTTATATTCAATGAAAAGATCTCGTCGTTCTTCATCACTTCAAACGTAAAATTTGTCTGGGCTCTGCAAGGACAATGAGATATTTGAAATTGAGCTCCCGTCCTTCACTGAGGGACAGGAGCGATTTTGCTCCTACAGGCCAAAATAACAAGATTTTTCACATTTTAACACTTCACGAGGCGAAAACAAATCAATTCCAATGCCCAGGATCAAACTTCAAAAAAGTCAAAATTTGGTCAAAATATTCAATCAGACAAAAATTCACATTGACGGTCATCCTTTAGACAAGTTTAAGCTCTGCATGAACATTCCAATTGAAAATTAGACCATTTTGGCGAATTCATTGCATTCAAAAATTTGCTTCTAGGAAAGAAGCTCAAAAAGCTCTCAAAAGCGACTGGATTTTGGCTTGAAAAGGCAAAATTTAAAACCCTAAGGCTTGGCCCTAAATCCAGACAACTAACTAACTAACAAAACCCTAAAAACGAAAGCGAAAACGAACAAAAACAAGCAAAAAGAGGGGGTCCCCATTTGCGATGGGGCGATGTGTGAAATGGTCACAACATCTGGCGACACCACTGAGAAATGTTGCAAAACATTTGGGAATCAATCTTTCTAAAAGAAGACCCAGAAAACCTCCCTCAACAAAACCAGGAGTTAAGAAACACTTACAAGAAGAGACCATCATATTGAGACAAAGTATCAAGTCCACAGTTACCCATGTGTGTGCAAATGCGTTAATTCCCCTCAACAAGACAATCATGATCTTCAGGTTCCCCTGTGATAAGCTACATGGTTCGTCTAAACTCCAAAAGCATCCTGGATAGAGCCTCGCTGCCAGTCAGACGTCCATAGTCCCGACGAGGTTATCGCCGCAAGCTCACGAACATTGCTCCATTGCCAGTCAGGCGTCTATAGCCCCGATGGAGTTACTCGCATATTCCCTTTAGCCAATTTGATATTTCCTTTTAGCTCATTTCTTTTCTTTTGATTTTTTCTCATCTTTTCAACTTTTCTTTTGATACTGCTTTTCAGTTCTGTCAATTCTTTGGCTTGTGAGTAACGAAACTCACTAGGGTTTGAGGATTGCGGTGGCGCTGAAGCTAGACTTTAGATTTTTCACTGATCACAGCTTCGCCTGTAAACCATAATGACTCGGAGATTATAAGTGTGTGAAATATAATAACTGGAGGACAATAATACGTGAGTTCAATAAGCTAATCTACTTCAATGCGAATATGTCCTGACTCAAAGCTTCATTAAAAGAAACTCCCTCAGTAATTCCAAAAGACCTCATGATTTTCCAAATGCATCCAACAATCCAGCAGGAAGTCAGAGCGTTATATAACAAAATCACCCAATGTCAAATGGATACCCCTCAGGACAAAAACAACTAACCTAAAAAAACAAAAGCACCTAAACTAAGAGAAACAAAAAAAGGCAAACCAACGCGAGAAAAACAAACAAACGGAAAACGACGAAAGCAAACTAAACTAGCTATGTACAAGGGAAGGCCTCGGCATTTTAGGATTGGAAATAGTGTTTGAGATATCTCCCATTGACAGGCAACGGAATGTCCTCTCCAGTTAAAGTCTGCAACCTAAATGCATTTTCTCCCAATATCTCTGAAATTTGATAAGGACCTTTCCAAAGCTTATCAAACTTATCATGTTCTCCTCTTTTCTCATGAGCTTTGTCCCAATACAGGACGAGATCCGAAATTCGGAACGCCTTGACTCTTGCTTGTCGATCAAACCATCTCTTCACCACTCCTTGGTGTTTAGCAAAGTTATCTAGTGCTTGATCTCTTTTCTCTTCTAGGTTCATCAACTGTGTCAACCTGGCCTGCACTGCATCAGTGTCTTCTATGTACTCCTGAATGAATCTCAAGGTTGGAATCCTGAGTTGCATGGGGAAGACTGGGTCCTGACCATAGACTAGAAAATAAGGCGAAATGCCTAGTGCGTTCTTTGTTCTGATTCTGTCTGCCCATAAAGCAAATCTCAACTGGGTATGCCATTCTCTTGGACTTCTCTCTAATAATTTCTTGATTACGCTGAGCAAATTTTTGTTTGTAGATTCTGCTAATCCATTACCCTGAGGATAATAATTTGATGAAAACTTGAGGGTTATCCCGTACTCAAAAGCCCAATTTGAGAATCTCAATGATGTGAATGCCGATCCATTATCGCAAACCAACGCATAGGGACATCCAAACCTTGTGATTATGTTCTCTTCTAGAAACTTGATTACAACTTCAGTAGAACAAACCTTAAGTGCCTGTGCCTCTGACCATCTGGTACAATAATCTGTAGCTGTAATGATGTACTTGTGTTGCGCTGAGGATGCGGGGTTGATAACACCAATAAAGTCCATTCCCCATTTCGCAAATGGTCTGGCTTCAATCACGGGATTCAGCGGCATGGCAGGATTTCTCTCTCTTATAGCTGCGACTTGACATGTGTGGCAAGTCTTAATGTGATTGAACGTATCTTTAAAAAGCGTAGGCCAGTAATATCCTGCTCTTAGGATCTGGTGAGCTGTGGCGAGGTTGGCTCCATGTCCGGTTCCAAACTTAGAATGGAAATGTTCAATTATCTGCTTTGCTTCGTCTTTGCCAACACACCTCAGGTATACTCCTTCATAATTTTTCCGGTATAGAACAGATCCTTGAAGCACGTAATGTTGACACTTTAACCTTAATGCTCTCTTTTGTGTAGGTGTCATCTGAGCAGGACATCTGTGATTAAGCAAATATGTCACAATGTCTTTGTACCATTCATCAGGTGTGACATCTTCTAATTCATAAATTTGTTGGACTAATCCTGGCCCATCTATCGCTAATGTCTGTGCCAAAGCTTGTCCTCGGACAAGTTTCATGGGTTGTATCTCAATATCAAATTCTTGGATGATGGCGACCCACTTTCCTCTTCTCTCTCCTAATTCATTTTGCATGAGAAGAGTCTTGACTGCCGCATCAGGTACTATTGCATAAATCTTGGCTCTCAGGAGGTAATGTCTGAATTTTTTAACTGCCTTTACTAATGCGTATGCTTGCTTTTCAACATTTGGATACCTCAATTCTGCATCTTTCAGCGGGGTGCTCATGAAAGCAATGGGATTTTCATCCCTCTCTTCACTTCTTTGGGTGAGAATGGCGGCACAAGTGTATTCGGAGGCGAAGGAATATAAATAAAATGGTTTGAGATAATCAGGACTAATCAAGACTGGCGCCTCCATAATTGCGGTCTTTATTTCTTCAAACGCTCTTCTGGCTTGTGGAGTCCACTCGACCTTTGCATCTTTCTTTAACATTTCATTCAATGGCCTGACAATCTCGGCAAATCCGGTAATGAATTTTCGGACGAAGTTGATTTTGCCAAAAAATGATTTGAGCTCTTTCTTACTTGCTGGCAAATTGATAGTAGATATGGCCTTCACCCTTTCAGGATCAATAGATATTCCTTTCTCTGAAATTACATGTCCTAAAAGCTTTCCTTCTGTGACTCCAAATATGCATTTCTTCGGATTAAGGGAGACACCGTATCTTCTACATCTTTGGAAAACTCTTCTCAAATCGTCCACATGATCTTCTCTCTGTCTAGAGAAAACTGTGATATCATCCATATATATAATAATGCTTTTACCAATTAAATCTCTGAAAGCGATATCCATAGCTCTCTGGAATGTAGCTCCGGCGTTTATGAGTCCAAAAGGCATTCTCTTATAGGCAAATGTTCCCCATTTGGTGGTGAAAGCAGTCTTTATTCGATCTTCAGGTTCGACTAGGACTTGATTGTATCCTGAATATCCGTCTAGGAAGGACATCATTTGTGATCCATTGACGATCTGCAGTACTTCATCTAATGATGGAAGCGGATAGTTATCTTTCTCTGATGCTCTGTTGAGATTTCTAAAATCAACACACAATCTGATCTCTCCATTTTTCTTTCTAACAGGTACCAGGTTGGCGACCCACGTCGAATGTCTTACTGGGAAGATGATTTTAGCAGTGAGTAACTTCTTCACTTCTTGGTATATCAGCGGTTCTAACAAAGGATTGACGGGTCTTTGTCTTTGCCTGAATGGCTTGCTTCCTGGTTTCAACGGGATTGTGTGAGTGATAATCGCAGTGTCGTAGGTCTTGAGATCTTCATAGCTCCATGCAATGACATCTGGGAAGTCCCTCATGTTCTTTAGGATTCCATCCTTTTCAAGTGCTGTGCAAGACTTTCCAATGAAAACATTTTTAACTTGTGTCTCGTCACCTAGATTGATCGCGTCGCACATATTGCCTTCTACACTGTGATTCTTCTTTTCTTTCAACTTGTCAGGATCAAAAATCCTTTCTAATTCGACCATTCCTTTCGGAATAGTGTTTGTTTTTAGGTTCAGGACTCCTTCGGCATCGAACTCGGCTTCACCCACTTCGTCTTCATCTATGATCTGCGTTAAGAAGATGTCTGTGCTGGTTAGGAAGTCTAGAATGTGCTTGTCGTCTTCGAAAACCTGGAAATTGGTGATGTTATCTGGGACTGAAGGAACTGATATCAACTCGATGGTAAACTTCTTTAATCCTTCCATTGCTAATGGAATCAATGAGCTCGCGGCCTGTGCAAGTGAATTGGCCACTTGATTCTGATGTCTATAAATTGAATTGATATTGAAAGCATCGAAACTTTCAATTAGATCCCAGACTCGATTTCTATACTTAGTTAGCCTTTTGTCATGGCAGACATATTGCTTCCTGATTTGTCTTATTGCGATTTCTGAGTCTCCGTATACTTGCAGTATCTTTGCCCCTTTTTGGATGGCTAACAGTAATCCATGAACCAAAGATTCATACTCTGCTACGTTGTTGGTGCAAGGGAACTGCAATCTGTGAGCGGCAAGGTATGTTTCTCCCTTAGGACTAATTAATTCATATCCAGCTCCGGATCCTTGTTTGGACTTAGATCCGTCGAACCTTAGGGTCCATATTTGATTTTCTTGATTGTCTGTTTCTGGACTTTCATGATTTTCATTTGATGTATTGGACGAGACTTCGTCTTCCACAGAACTTTCGGTGTCTGTAAAGCTTTCATTCTCTGAATCCTGAATTTCTTCTATAGTTGGTGTCTGTGGGACCCTTTTGTATACTTGTTCCAGTGCGGTCTGGCATAAAGCACAAGATAATTCTGAGTGGACGGCATTGTGGATTCTACACCAATTCGGAAGAAGCAGATCTCGGACGGATGCTATATTGCCAAGTTGTACACTTTGCTGAATGTTTCTTTGTACAAACCTTCGGAAGTTTTCAAACATCCCTTCGTCCTCTTGGTCGGATCCTTGATCACTTTCAATGACGATCTCGGTTGACTCCATGACCTCTTGTTGGGTATTTTTATCTTGTATATCTTGTATCATTAGGATCTCCTCTACTTTGGGTTTATATGTTCCTAGGTCGGACTCTAAAAATAGAACTTCATTGTCCTCTCCATATTCAGTTATCATCAATCTCAACCTTGGGGTGCTATCAATTTTAATCTGGTTCGGGACTCCTCTCCATGGTAGCCACATGTGTGCGAAATCGGTCGATACATATCCATTCAATTTTCGGGACCAATCTCGACTCAGGAGCATTCCATATGAATCTGGAATATCCACTACTGATATATCTATAAAATTCTGGACTCTTGGGTCTGCGGCCAATTGCATGTGAATGTTGTTCAATTCTCCCATGACTGGAACTTCTGTCTTGTCAAGCTGGGTGACTTTTCTCTTGGTAGGTGCGGGAGTTATTCCCAGTCTTTGACAAACGGCTAAGGGCATGACATTGCTTGAGGCTCCGGAATCATAAAGGCAATTGTGTAATAATTTTCCAAATATTCTGACTGATAGTAGGAACGGGGCCGGTTCGTCCTTTCCTTGAGAAGGCACTGAATTTTCTTCACTTGGTTCTTGATGTTTAATTTGATTGATCTTTGAGTGATTTTCCTTCGCTGGGCTCTCCTCTTTTGACTGACTGGCTTGGCTTGCAGATTTTCCTTTTTTAACCACATCTTTCTTGATTGTAACTTCTTTCTCGGGTAGAACCAAGTTAGTAGTGAGGTTCTCTTTGACTATAGGCTGAGTTTTCTTGGTTTCGCCTCTTTTGAGTAATACTTTTCCTTCTAACATATCTTCCTTTTTAGCTGGGAAGGTTATAGTTTGAACCATGCACTCATTTTGCTCGGGTTGTTCTTGAGAATCGGCTTCCTCTTGAGTCACATTGATAGTGGCTTGAACATTTGACCTCGTTGCACTAGGTTCATTCAAACTATTGATCACTGTCTCTTTAATTTCAGACACTTTGAGCAACTCATAGAGTGGTAAACTCACCTTGACCTTCTTAAGTTCATCTAACACCAAGGCGGCCAATCTTTTCGTTTCATTTCCCGCGGGAGGTGAAATATTTCTTCTTTGTCGGTATTCTTGAGTGTTTTGTGGATATTCAGGGACATTGCTGGCTTGGGGATCCGGTGGAGTTGAAAAATTGTTTGGAGGAATCGATGTTGTTAATGGTTCGGGATTTCTCTGATTCCTGTGATAAACTTTTGGTTGGCACCTCCTGACGATTGGTGGAACACTTCCTTGATTCCTTCTACTAAAACACTGTCGTTCAATGGTGGGAAATAGTATTCTGAATCCTCTACAGGTCCGTTTGCAGATGCTGGCGGAAACTGAGATCCTGGTGGCACCATTGGTCCATTGGCCGATTCTGGAGGAAATCTCTCATTTTGTACTGGACTAATTTCTTCTTGTGAATATCTGCAGGTTTCAACGATCATGGCTTGACCATACTGCGTGGTTGGAACAATTTCGTACCCTGTGGTGGGAGGATTTTCAGGTGGATTGGTGGTGCGCATCTCTTGTTGGAAAATATCGGCCGCAATTTTAAACTCAGGACACTGCAACTCGGAATGTTGGTTCGTGTTGTGGAGTCTGCACCAACTAGACAAGGCTGCTTCGGCTAAAAACACTTTGCCCGAAGAGGGGTTCTCTTGACTTTGCGCATTTGGTGGATTGTCCAAAGGCGTCACCACATTTCCATTGTTTGGAGCCGTGTTCCATGGTCTTCTTTGGAAACCTTGATTGTTATTTCCTTGATAATTGTTTCTGAATCCTTGATTATTATTGCCTTGGAAATTCTGGTTGTTCGCGTGTTGGCCGTGGTTGGCCCTCTGCATGCTCTGGAGTTGATTATTCTGGTTCCTCAGGTGGGTGACCTCAGTTGATAACTTCTTGACTTGCTCAATCAGCTCTTTCATTTCATCTTTCTCTTCTTGTGTCCTTGACGAATTTGTAGCATTTTGCAGGTACACAGGTTGAGCGGGTGGAGCTTGAGAAATTGGAGCTCCTGGGTGAAGGACCAACTGATTCGCCGGCTGTACGTTTGGATAGGTCGCTTGCGGGATTGGATTCATGACTGGAGTTTGGTTGGCTAAAGCCGTGCCAACTGCTTGCATCTGGTTAGGTGCTGCGACGGATCCCATGTGTAGTAGTGGTCCAGTGATGTTTTGTCCCATGTGCTTACTCACTTCAATGGCTCTAGTATAGGCCGCATTTAGATCATTCGGAGCTGGGTGTGTCCTTACGAACATGGCCGTGAGATGATCTAAGGCTCCATAGTAAATTTCCCTTGGATCTGCAATAAGATAAGGAGGACGTAGCATTGTGTATGCTCGGTGAAATCTGTCGTTGAAGGAAGTAATAGGTTCATGCTCTCTCCTTCGAACCTCAACGAACTGTCTATATAACTCTGCTGGTGTAGTTGGGATGCCAAATTTAGCAATGAATGCGTCTTTCATCGCGTCCCAAGTCCTGATGGACCCTGTAGGCAAATGAATAAACCAAAAGTATGCCTCTTCTCCCAATGAGTAGGGAAAAAGCCTACATGCCACATCTCCATATTCAATTTGTCTGTTACGGAGAAGGTCCTCGAACATCTTGATGTGATCTTCTGCTGTGCGATGGAAATCACTAACGTTGAACTTGGAACAAAAGTGTTCGGGATTCTTTGGCATATCATGATAAACTGCAAATTCCAATGGTGATGGATTGTTGACTAGCCACGTCGCGCCATTGAGTACATGAGGAGGAGGAGGTGGTGGTGGAGCACGATGAGCCATTGTATTTCTTGAAACTGAACTTGATGAACTAGCTTGGCTCTTTGTTTGTGAAATTGCTTGGATACTAAATTGGATCGCCGCTTGGACTTGTTCTTGGAGAACTTGTGATGACTCAGGAGATCCTTCCAATCTTAGTTCGAACTCTTTGGGAGTGTCCTCTCTCTTAACTCGCTTTGCTTTGGAAGTAAACTGAAGTTCACTTAGATCTTTGATGCCTGGTGTGGACCTCAACAACCTTTGATGTTTCTCGGGCGAGAATGAACCAATGCGATCCAGCGTGAAGTCTTGCAAGGATTATTGTACGTTCCTTTGATTGCGAAGATTCCTAGCTATGACCCTTTGATGTTCTTCGGCTATATCTTCCTCTTGCTCTAAGATGATTCTGACTCTGTTATATTCGACTTGGCTTCTCCTTGCGTTCCAAGCTACTTGATTCAATTGGGAAATGATGTCTTCTTGGGTATTGCCTACTTGCAAATTGGGTTGCACCACTTGATTCAGTCCTTCATTCGGCAACACCATCGTACTTCATGATCATGTTTGCAATATTTTTCTCTTTTCAAAATCTTCGGACTTCGAACTTTGAAACTAAAGAAAGCCCTCCTTCTAGCGCCAATTCTGTTGACGTGTATTTTGTACACAATCATACACAGAATAAAATACCATTAGGCATCTTATCCTCTCTTGAGAAAATAGTCTCTAACTGCTGAAGATCTGCAAAAAAGGATCAGTTAGGTGGACTCCAAGGTTCTTTTAGTGGGGTCTCCACGTGTGGACAAGCTTTTTAGTGGTATGATGTGATTTGCTGTTTCCTTCAAGGCTTCTTACGGATTCAATAGTTCGAAGGTTTTACTAATCTAAAAGGAACTTTCAAAAAAAAGGAAAAAGGACAGGGTTTGAGAGGTCTAATCTAGTCTAACCCTATGAACGACTTAGCATGAATGAGATTTGGCAAGACTCAACCAATTTCAATTTTGCCATAAGATAACAACTCAACTGAAATTAGTGCGATCTTCTAAGGTAATAATGGTGTTCAATGCATCAAAGGTCAAGGACACTACTACGAAGGTACATATCCTAGATGCGAAAATGCTTGAAGGTTAAGGACTCAAAATGTTTTCCAGTCGACCACGCAAGGCGTTCCTACAATCAGCAAGAAGCTAGTGGTTTGGATTGCGAATCCTACCAAATATCAAATCTCACACTTAGTCTTTCAAACAAACTACTTTGATTGAGCGTGATTCAAGTACATCCAACAACCATGAAGATAACTCAAGAAACTTGCAACAAAACACCATAACTTCAATATTTTATTGATTTCCAAGTCATCATATACAACAATTGCTTGAACTTCTCTCTTCAAGACTCAATCTTGCTACAACATAAAAATTGCTTACAACTCTATTCTCTATTTCTCTATTGACTATTCTGATACAAATGAAATGAAAAATGGGGGTATAAATAGCATCCCCAGTTACAATGAAAGGTCCAGATTGAAAGTAAATCGATGGACAAGATCATGACACCTAAACCCTAATTAGGGTTTGTTACAAATGACCTCCTTTTTACTGAACAATATTAAATACATAGCCAAATATTAAATTTGGCACAAAAATCTAGGAGGTATCAGCCAATGAGAATTAAGATGTCATGTCATCTGTAACAACCTTTCATCTAGAATCTTATTCCCCTTCCAATTTTCTTTTTTAGCATATGCAATGAATTTTGTCACAATTCCTTCGATTTCTGTGCTTGGAATCTCGGGAAGATTCTTGATACTCTCTTCTAAGTGGATAACCTGATCAAATGCATCTAGAAGAGCTGTGTCCCAGGTAGGTTCAAGTTCCTTAGTTCTATCAATTAGGAGCATGGTGGCATACATCTGATCATACTGCTCATCTGTAACATCTGCGTCCTTGCGAAAGATGATCTTGATTCTATCTTCAAATTCTTGTAAATCCACATCTGTCTCGACCTCGATCCTTCTGCCAAGAATGGTACGAAGTACCTCAAATACTCTGTCCTGGATCGGATTGATCACTTCCTCAACTTGACCACATCTAACACTGATGTCCTCAAAGAGAACACTCTTTATATGGAGTAAGGTTGACCACTGAAACAAACTGTGAGAATCGCCTTCCAAGATCTTCTCTTGTGCTAAAATTCTTCTGGATGTATGTCTTATAACTTTCAAGACAGGAATGACAACGTCCTTGGTGTGGGCAAATGCAGCTACTGTTGCCATCAGTCTGTGGATTATCTCAAGGACTTGGATAGCCTGGTGGGTGATCTTCGACATCCTTGTAATAAACTCAATGGCCACCGTGTGAGATCTATCCATCCAATTACATGTACGCTGGACCATATTCCTGAATCTTTCCGCTTCATTGATTGATTGAAGGGGCAATGCCTGCAATGGTGATCTAACTGGATCCTGACGTCCCAAAGGTTCATTGATGTGACTGAAATATGTTCTCCATGCACCGACCTCTTTCTCAAGCTTTCTATTCTTTTCTACTTCTTCTCTGAACTTATCCTTCAATGCCTCAAATGTGTCGGTGGCATCATCTAAAGTCTGCTCTGCTGTGGATGGTCCTAACTCAATAGTCTGTATATGATAGTCCTCCGCTAGGATCTCACCCTCATATTTGTCTGCTGCCGGTGTAGCTACCTGCAGTTTTCTAGATCCAGTCTCATCTCGAATCATCTTGGACATCTTTGTAGCCTTCTTCTTCTCTGTTGTCATATGTGAACGTCCAACAAGGCTCTCTAGATCGATTGCACTGTCTTCGTCCTCAATTACGATCACCTTAGTCAATCTTTCCTTCAACCAATCTGGGATATTTGATCTTGTCTCTTGAACTCGAATTTCTTTGTGTACTACTTCTTCTTGTCTGGGAGGAGATGTTACTTCATCATCTTCTTCTAAATCATAGTCTTGGAGAGATCCATCGGATGAAACATGCTGTGCCTGTTCTTCCTCCTGCCTGTCATTCTGTACCATCGATTCCATGGATTCTTCCACTCGAACTGTTTTATCTTCTGGCCTGGAAGAAATACCTGGTGTCTGATCTTTGTTGGCACCTTGCTTTTTCTTGGAAGGTTCTTTCTTTTCTGATCTTTCCTTTCTCTTTGAACCTCTCGAATGGAGATTGCCCTCACTGGCACATCGAAGGTTACCTTCACCTGAATTCCTAGGATTAGGATTGCCTTCACTAACACTGGCTCCACCTTCGGCTGGTTTCTCCTCCAAAGTAAAAGACATGGCTATGCCTTGTTCTCTCAACTTCTGGTGCTGAACATCTACCCATCTGCGAGTACAAGACAAGACTGGTGCCATCAATTCATCTAAATCCACGGCCTCGGGCTCATTCCAATTCAAACTTATTGTTTTGCTTTCTCTATCATATGAAGATTGGATGTGCCTGCCGTTGTCCTGAGCTTGGTCGGCTACTCTGTAAATCTTACATTTCCTGATGAAATCCAGAGGCAATCTAGAATGTATCTTACGTTTCACTTCGAGATCATCTAGGAGATTCATCATAAAATCTTCAATCTGGTACTCATGTCTAAATCTTCTACCGACTGTCTCCTCTAAATGTCCATGAGGATCAAAACTATTCCTCCAAGCAAAAGATGAAAAAGGATACAAGGCTAACTCCCTCTCTGCATCATCCATGGCTGAGACACTGGGACATACCTCAACCGAATTACCCAAAATAATAGGTACCTGAACTCCATTCTGATGTCTGTGTCTGAATGCCTTCACATATGCTGCCAACTGCCTTGTTACTTCAAGTAACACAATCCTGTCTGTCGGGTATCTTGGCAACATGTATGGAGGTAAAGGACATCCATACACTCTAATGTAAGTGAACTTAGGAAACTGAATGAACCAAGCACCGTACCTCTTGATTAACTCCTGGGCATCCTGAGATAATCTGTTGTGAATCCCTCCTTGCAACGTCCTGGTGATATTCATCGTGAAAGTATCATTGATTAACTTGTAGTTCTTCCCTGGTGGATGATGCAAGTAGGTATAGGATTCACAAACTCTGACCTCACCGGGTCCTCTTCCAATCACTCCTCTGTGAGGTAGTCCTGCGTACTCAACGCTCCTGATTAAGGCATAGATGACATATGAACTCATGTGGAAGGACTTAGTGGCCCTGAGTCTTCTCAACTGTACGTCTAAGCAATGGCTAATTATCCTAGCCCAATGTATTGTACCCTTCCCTTGAACAATCACCTGGATGAAATAAAACATCCATTTCTCAAAATAGAAGGCATGAGGTGCTCCTGTGACTCTGTTGAGCATGGTGATCAAATCTCTATACTCCTCTTGGAAATCAATCCTGTGCGGTGTGTTCGGTACTTTGCTCAGACGGGGACGACTCTTGAGTAGCCAGTTCTTGTTGATTATGCTTAGACAAGCATCTGGATCATCATCGTACACTGATCTGGCTCCTTCAATGCTCTTGTATATCATGTCCCTGTGCTCTGGAAGATGGAAGGCTTCACTGATGGCCTCCTCTGAAAGGTACGCCAAAATATTTCCCTCATTGGACACAATGGTCCTGGACTGTGGATTGTAATGACGGGCACACTCGATCATCAACTCGTGACACTGAATGGCTGGAGGAAAACCGGCCGCCTTAATGATGCCACTTTCTATTATTCTCCGGGCGACAGGTGATGGCTTGCCGATGTAAGGGACCTCTCGGAACTTCTTCGTGTTAAAGTTCCCCAAGTTTGTATCTCCAATGTTGCTCCACTTGGACACGATCTTGGTCTCCACTTCTTCGGTCTTCTGATCTTCTTTCATGAGGGCCGAGCGACTGGTGGATGCTCCCGCCTTTGGGGTCGCCATACCTACACAACATTTCACTATAAGAAATAGATTTTGCAATAAATAACGTAAATAAGAGAGATAGATTTTAGGAAACCTCATGATAAGTCCCTAGAGTTATCATTTCCTAAAATACAACGATTGAGCTAAGAGATTTAAAGAATCAAAATTTCAAAATTTGAAATATGACGATGAATGAATAAAACAATAATAACTAAATCGCCATACCTCGATAGAGAGCTAACTCTAGAATGCAAAAACAAAATTTGCCTAGTCAAAATTTGAGGTATAAGATAATCTTCAATATGGTTCCCTCAAAATATACTTCGCCACCTCTGGATAGAATGTGATCTTCACTTATCGCCTTGGACGTGGTCTCAAATGGATCTTCAAATTCGCACAAATAAATCTCCAAGTCTTTAGCAAATTCGCCTTAGGCGTGATCTTCAAATTCGCACCACCTTTGGTTTGGAATCGCACCACCTTTGATAGCTAAGCGCGCCACCCTTGGATGAATGAAACTCGCACCACCTTGGATAATATTCGCACTCCACACAAGATGATACTAGCGCCACCTTTGGTTTGAAATCGCACCACCTTTGAACACACTTCGCACTATATTCGCCTCTTCTTGATTCGCATGAAGGAAGGTGAAAATGATTATGTAAAAATGAACGTTTCACTCCCCTTATAAATAGCGCTCATACCCTTTCACCTCTTAGGCCGACTTTGACAAATAAAACCATTTTTTAAATGATTTGCAATAAAATAACAAGGCCGACTTGCCTAATTGGGCGCTTCAAACCGATTTTTATATTAATTAAATAATTAATTATTAATGCCTTGCGTTTTTTTAAATGAGAATTTCGATTTTTAATAAAGGCAAAATATAATCAATAAAAGATAACGCCATATTAAATGCTAAATAAAAATGGATTTTCAATTTTTTAATCGATTTAGCATTTAAGGAAATTTAAATTTGTTTGTTTGGCGCCAAAATTGGAAAACAAAGGGACGTACCTCATCGCTCTGGTCCCTTGGAGAGGGACAGGAGCGATTCACTACCTTTGGCATGATTCTTGCATTTCTTACGTCCAACTCCTTCATCTCCACGTTAAAAATCGATCACCTTGATGGTCCTTCGAATTTGATCGCCTTGTGTGCGCATATGGGTGTCCTTTAAGTGCATATCGCCCTGGTCCTTGTCCAAAGGACTGGAGCGATCTTCTTGTTTTCATGTCCATCTCGCATTCACCTTGCGTCCTTTGACCTTCGAAATATCATTGCTTGTGTCCTTTGCGCTTATTTCCACTTGCTTTTGCAAGGTACTTTCGATGTTATAAGGATCATCGCCCTTGTCCCTTGAAGAGGGACAGGAGCGATCCACATGTTTTCCTTGGCCTTGTCAACTTTGTACTTCGATCTTCATGGTAATGTCCTTCAAACGTCGTCCTTCACCTTACCTAACCTTGCTTCGCTTTGATCTTTGAAGGGACGGGAGTGTTTTAATAGCATCGCCTTGGTCCTTGTCCAAAGGACAGGAGCGATCTTGATTTTTTCACGTTCAACATGCATTTTGACCTTCGATCCTTCATTGTGATGTTTTCCAAACGCCTTCCTTTGTCTTGCTTAACCTCGCCTTGTTTCGATTTTGGAGGAATATGAGCGCTTTTGATAGGATCGCCCTGGTCCTTGTCCAAAGGACAGGAGCGATGTGGGGCCTTTACACCATTTGGCGATGTTTGGACGTTCAACTCTCTTGTTTATCACCTTGTTGTCATACCATGGACCCTCCAGAACATTGCAATGTTTTGTCCTTACGTAAATTTTGCATAAAATGGGCAATGCATCTAACATCGCCCTGGTCCCTTCCTGAGGGACAGGAGCGAAGTTCATCATTATATGCTTGTTCTTGTTTGTACCAACTTGCAATCAACTTCATTGCGTGAAATGACGTCCTTTCGACCTTCTTGGTTGCTCGAAACTTTGTTCGCCTTTTGAAATCTACGCCATTATGTAGATATCGCTCTGGTCCCTTACCAAAGGACAGGAGCGATCTAGGTCTTTAGAGTACAAATCCTTCCATGTGATGACCTTTGTAACGTTTGCGCCTGGTGGAAATGCCTTGAAATGTCCTCGCCACCTTTTGTCCTGGCTTGGATCGGTCTTGAACCTTGGAGGGACGACCTTGAACTTGAGAGGGACGTATCTTCACCCTTGTATCGCCCTGGTCCCTTGGAGAGGGACAGGAGCGATTTTTCCCCTGTGGCTTTCATCTTACTTTGCCATGCTCTAAGTTTATATTCAACGGACTCGTCCTTCTTCCCTCCATTCGTTCATGCCTTGACATCATTTGTAACTTTGCAAGAAGAGCAATTATATCAAAAATCGCTCTGGTCCCTTCCTGAGGGACGGGAGCGAACTAGGCATTTAGCACTGTTATGGACGTCCAAAAATCTTCAATTTATATTCAATGCGTTCATCCCATGTTCTCCTTCGTTTTTGAACGTAAACTTGTCTTGACCCTTGTCTGGTTTTTGCAAAATGGAGGGAATCGCTCTGGTCCCTGGGAGAGGGACGAGAGCTACTAGGTACCTCGCCCTGGTCCCTTGGAGAGGGACAGGAGCGATTTAGTCAATATAGGTCATTTTCTCCATTTTTTGCATCTCAAATTATATTCATTTGGCAAAGTATCTTCCTTCGGACGTCCTCCAGTTGCTGAGCTATCAAAATCTTGCATGGGCATGGCGAAATTTGAATTGTAGCTCCGGTCCTTCACTGAGGGACAGGAGCGATTTTCCTTCTGGAGACCTTTCTGTGCTCATGAAAATCTTCAATTTATATTCAATGAAAAGATCTCGTCGTTCTTCATCACTTCAAACGTAAAATTTGTCTGGGCTCTGCAAGGACAATGAGATATTTGAAATTGAGCTCCCGTCCTTCACTGAGGGACAGGAGCGATTTTGCTCCTACAGGCCAAAATAACAAGATTTTTCACATTTTAACACTTCACGAGGCGAAAACAAATCAATTCCAATGCCCAGGATCAAACTTCAAAAAAGTCAAAATTTGGTCAAAATATTCAATCAGACAAAAATTCACATTGACGGTCATCCTTTAGACAAGTTTAAGCTCTGCATGAACATTCCAATTGAAAATTAGACCATTTTGGCGAATTCATTGCATTCAAAAATTTGCTTCTAGGAAAGAAGCTCAAAAAGCTCTCAAAAGCGACTGGATTTTGGCTTGAAAAGGCAAAATTTAAAACCCTAAGGCTTGGCCCTAAATCCAGACAACTAACTAACTAACAAAACCCTAAAAACGAAAGCGAAAACGAACAAAAACAAGCAAAAAGAGGGGGTCCCCATTTGCGATGGGGCGATGTGTGAAATGGTCACAACAGTTCCTTAGGTGGAGAATGATCTAAGTTTGCTTCTTGAGGTAGTTTGGAGTTGGAAAAGTGAGTGATCAAGCATAAACTAAGATTTTCGCTCCTAACACTTCCAAAGGGTCCAGAGTGAAAATCTTCCTAGACCTCATTCCCTTCCTTGTTTGACCAAATTTTGACATTCAAGACATGATGAAAGGGAGATTGGACATGTTTTTTGCCTTTGGGAATGTTTGAAGCGTTGAAGAGAGAGGATTTTGTCCAGGAGGGTGAATTTCGCTCCTGACCCTTCCAAAGGGTCCAGAGTGAAATTCCTTACACACCTATTTTTTGACCTTGCTTAGACCACAAACCTTGTCCCTTGGGTGAAGAATGATGTTAGCTACCTTCTAGAGAGGATTGAAGTGAAAAAAATGAAGGATTCTAGCCTAAAAAGTGAATTTCGCTCCTGACCCTTCCAAAGGGTCCAGAGCGAAATTCCTTACAAACCTCATTTGTTACCTTGTTTGGGCTTGAAACCTTGTTCCTTAGGTGGAAAATGATCTATATTTGCCTCCAGGAGAAAATTGAAGTTTAAAAAAATGAACAATCAAGCCCAAATGGTGATTTTCGCTCCTAACCCTTCCAAAGGGTCCAGAGCGAAAATCCTCCTAATTCTCATTTCCTCCCTAGTTTGACCAAATTTTGAGTTGCAAGGCATCTTGAGGGGAAGAGTGGACATGTTTGGACTTCGGAAATGTGTGAGAGCTTTGAAAAAATGAAGGGTTCTAGCCAAGAAGGTGAATTTCGCTCCTGACCCTTCCAAAGGGTCTAGAGCGAAATTCCTTACAAGCCTACCTTTTTGACCTTGCTTGGGCTTAAGATTTTGATCCTTGCATGAGAATGATGTTTAGTTACCTTCTAGAGAAGATTGGAGATGAAAAGATGAAGGATCAAGTCAAGAATGAGATTTTCGCTCCTGACCCTTCCAAAGGGTCTAGAGCGAATTTTCTCAAAACCACCTTTTTTCCCAATTTTGTGCCAAGCCTAGTGCTGACTAAGGTGAGTTTTGATGGGAGAGGTCCTTAGAAATAACTTTGACTTGTCAATGATTATCAAATGTGAAGGAATTGAGCCTAAAAAGTGATTTTCGCTCCTGACCCTTCCAAAGGGTCCAGAGCGAAAATCCTAAAAACCATCTTTTCTTCCAAAATTTGAGCAAAGTCAAACCTGGACAAGGGTGAGAGAAGTCATTTGGATTGCCTTAGAATGGATTTTGGTCACCAAGAATGCAAATTTTGAAGCTAAAATGAGAATTTCGCTCCTGACCCTTCCAAAGGGTCCAGAGCGAAATTCCTAGGATCACCCTTTTTCCCTTGCAAATCAAGTCAAGTTTTTTGGTTTTTATGGCCTAGATAGGAGTGAGGCGATGTGTCCTTGGTCTTGGAGGTGGATTGGAGTTGAAAGAATGAGGAAATCAGCCTAAAATAAGATTTTCGCTCCTGACCCTTCCAAAGGGTCCAGAGCGAAAATCCTAAAAACCATCTTATCCTCCAAATTTTGTGCTAAGTCAGGCCTAGACTAGGGTGAGAGAAGCTATTTGGAATGCCCTGAAAAGATGTTTGACCTTCAAAGGTGTGAATTTTGAGCTAAAATTGGAATTTCGCTCCTGACCCTTCCAAAGGGTCCAAAGCGAAATTCTGGATAGGTCCTGTCCCTGGCTAGTTTTTTGAGCGAATTCTGCTTTTAAGGCCTTGTGAAGATCAAACCAATGTTGCCAAGCTGGGAAATGAATTCAATGTGAGGGAATCCAGAGGAGATGAAGTGAAGAAAGTCAAATTGGGTGTGAATGGGCAAGCAAAAAGTGAATTTCGCTCCTGACCTTTCCAAAGGGTCCAGAGCGAAATTCATCAAAATCACTATTTCCCCTTTGTGTCAAGATAGGATTTTGATTCCTAAGGCATGAAAAGACTGGAGGGAGGTTATTTAAGCCTGCAAGATGAATTGAAGTGAAGAAAATGAAGAGTTGTGACCTAAAAGGTGAATTTCGCTCTTGACCCTTCCAGAGGGTCCAGAGCGAAATTCCCAATTTCACTCTTGACCCTTCCAGAGGGTCTAGAGCGAAATTCCCAATTTCACTCAAATTGCTCATGATAGAGGTCAAGGTGTAGATCCTTGGGCTCTGGAGGAAGGAAAACTAGTGTGTGTTCGCCTTGGAAGGTATTTTGGAGAGGAAACACGATAGATTTTGTCCTAAAAAGTGAATTTCGCTCCTGACCCTTCCAAAGGGTCCAGAGCAAAATTCTTAAAAACCGCTCTTTTGCCCCAAATTTGCATCAAGATTGGTGTTGGTTGAGAATGAGGGCGTCCTTGGGAATGTATCTAAGCAAGTACGGTTGCAAAATGAGAACAATTTGAGCCAGGAATGCAAATTTTGCTCCTGACCCTTCCAGAGGGTCCAGGGCGAAATCCTTAAATGGCTTGTCCCTAGAAAGAATATTGAGCAAGCTTCATTTTAACATCTTCTTGTTGATGATTTAAGGTAGAAAGTGCTATGTTGAAATGAATTTATTATGTGTCCTTAATCATCTTTCGGTTTGTCTTGTAGTTAAAAGAAGACCGAGCCAAGACAAGGACGACCTTCTCCAGTCCAGCATCAACAAGGACGACCTTCTCCAGTCTAGCATCAGCAAGGATGACATCTTCCAGTCCAGCATTTGAAGGAAAGGTACACCATCCATCCTGCACATCAAAGACAAAAGAGGTTAAAGCAAGGGTCCGCTGAAGAAGCAGATAGTTTCAAAAGAGTTAATTAAAATTATCTTCTCAGCATCATCAAATTGAGCATCTACCAGGTTACAAGTGTTTGACAAGGTGGCATCCCAGTCATCACTCCTTTAGTCAGATTGGTCCATCTCAGCGTGTCCAGATTCAATGTACCTGACTCCTCAAAGATGACACAAACTTCGATGTACCTACCCCGGTTATCCATTGGTTGAATATTCCAGGGAAGACGTGTCCAAATAATGCAATTATTTCATTGGCCAGAATTAAGTTTGTTGTAACAAACCCTAATTAGGGTTTTTATTGTAAAATCTCGGCCATTCATCTCAAATTGATCTGAGCCATTGAATTGTATTGTGGGCACTATATAAGCCTTGGCTCCTCATTTGTAAAGGCTGATAGTTAGTCAATAGTTAGTCATTAGTTAGGGGAATAGTTAGAAATAGTGAATAGTCAGTTGATAGAATAGCAATTAAAGTAGAATAGAAAGAGAAGGCAAAGATTGTTGCCAAGATGTTGTTGTAAAAGACTTGTAAAACTTCATTGAAGAAATGATGAAATCTATGGGTCGATTCAACAATTTGCATGGTCTCTATACTTCTCATATTTGATTTCATGTTATTAGATGAGTGGAAGAAATGTGTTTGATTGATGGTGAAATTCATATATCCATACTACTAGCAGTTTGTTGATTGCAGATTTGCCTTGTGTAGTCAACTGGAATCATTTAGCTTAAGCTTAACTTCAATTGTCGCTTCTTCACTGATATGCATCAGCCTGATGGTGTCTATGCCTGTAGGGATGATCTGAACATCATAAAGCTTTCCTCCGAAGATTGCACTAATCTTGTGGAGATGGTCTTGGGATGTCAAAACAAGACTTACTTAGAATTTCATCAAAGATCATTCCTTGCTCCTACATTCTTAGTGTCAGAATTAGATCCTTCCCTCGCCCTCATCCTTTTTTCCTTTTTTCAAAAAATCTAGGCTAGTGAAATTCTGTGTTCCAGCAATATTCAAAGCAAATCAGACGTTTAGTCATCAAGTGTAAGTCCCCTTGTGATTCCAGCAAAATCACATCATACCACAGAGAGCTTATCCACGAGTAGAGAACCTACATACAAGAACCTTGGAATTGCCTCGACCGATCCTTCGGCGAGATCTTTAGCAGTCGGGAACTTTGTTCAAGAGAGGATAAGGTACCTTTAGGTATTTTATTCTGTGTTCGCATGTGCATGAAAAACACATCAACAGGTTGCAGGAGACCATCTTCATCCAGTGTTCCTTAGTGTCCTTATTCATTTTCTTTGCTTTCAACTCCACTTTCTTCCCATTGCAAAATCTGTTGCTGTGAAGGAAACCCTCAACCTATGGTTGCCGTAGTCAAACGTGCTCGTTCTGGAGGTGGCGTCGAACACATCGACCATCATGCGCAACGGTATCTTGAATTTCTTTATAGGAAACACTGGCATTTGAATAGCCCAATGAACACCTGCTCGCTGCAAACTTTTCTTCACCTTGTGATCGGCAACATTCTCCTGCCACCACTTGCGACACTCGGCTCCATTCACACCCTCGAACATAATATTGTCGGCTACTATTTCATTGTTGTCTCTAAGGAGGCGGAACTCTATCCCGAACTCCTTCTTCAGGTCGGGCCATGTACCGACTTTGGCCTTATCCGTATCTGAGTACCAGTTGATGGCCACTCTCCTTAAGGTTGTTGGAAATTGTGTTACCCATTTGTCCTGGTCGGTAACATCGTTTGCTGACCATATGGATTCGCAAGTGCGCCAATGGCGGACGGGATCTTCCTTCCCGTCTCCGTTGAACTTCGGCAGCTTCTGCCTATTGGTCATTGATGGGGGTCGTGTCCCCGGTGGTGGCTGTGGCTGTGTTTGTCGTGCACCCGCGCCACTCCCTCCTGCGCCGGTGGTGTTTCCTGCTTGAGTGACTGGGGGTATGGTGTTTTGTTTGCCGTGTATCTGCGGCTCCTCCGCACCTACGGTCGTACGGTTGCCCTCACCTCTGTTCTCACCCACGTCCGCTGCTGGCTCCCTTCGGTGGTCCTCACTGCGCAGTGTAAGGGATAAGTTCCTGAATTGATCCGGGTCTCTTCGACCAAATTCCTTCGTAGCCTTGTTTCCTCCAAAAACTCTTCGTGGCTTCTCACCCTACGGTGTTTTGGCGACGCCTAGAAATTTTCCTCGGCTTCTGCACCCTCCGTGACACCTCCTTGGTTCCCTTCGGGCAACCCTTCGGCAGGTCATCCTTCGGCAGGTCATCCTTCGGCAGGTCATCCTTCGGCAAGTTGCCTCAGCCTCCGTCTATGTTCTACTTGTTGTTCCAGAATCAAGGCCCTCTGTGCGGCCTCCCACTCCTCCGTTTGTGCTTTCTTATTTCTATCTTTGTTTAATAGGTTGGGCATTAATTCCCATACATCCCCATAAATAGCAACAATACATGAAAATAGAACACTTCTTTATTAATTCATCCGGTCGGATACAATTTGTGTGAATAATACGACACCATTATTATAATGTAGAATGTTCTTTATTCCTCCTGGGGTTTAGGGTTCAATTTCCCAGCCTCGTGCCATCCCGCTCAGCTTCCTAGCGACGACTGTTTTCTTCGTACTGTTGGAGGACTTGTTGGCGTCGCTCCTCACGGGCAATCTCCTCCAAGCGACTTCGTTGTGCCAGTGATGCCTGTGCAAGCAATCGGGGGAGGTGGTTCGTCAACCGATTTACTGTGGGGCTAACTTCCAGTGCGGTCCACACGGCACTTGTTGGGACTTCAGCCTCCGTGGCCTCTCTTCGGACGTAGGTCTCGATGGCCACCTGAAGGAGGATTGAGAATTCCCTTGTTGCAGTGTCTTTGCCGTGGTAGAGCTCTGTTTGCGTGTCGTCGGCCTCTGGATTAATCTCACCAACAGGTAGGCCCATCGTGTTCGTGCGCCATCTGCTCCGTCCTTTCCCGAGTATGTCTAGGCAATGGCGCCAAATGTTTGCCGCATACAGGTGAACCTTAAATGCAGAAAGTAAATACACTAAACATAATTGAAAGATATTAAAGAACCAGTTTCTGTATTAATTCAATAGTCCATGTACATCAAGTGCTTATAACATTACACCCCGATACGACTATCATGATGATACTTCGAAGGAAAGATATGCAATATATAATACCCGAAGGGGTGTGACCAACTGTCGCGTCCAACTGCCCTTCGGGACAACTAACTAATAGACGAAACTCATAATTACCGACTTCGAAGGAAAGATATGCAATATATAATACCCGAAGGGGTGTGACCAACCGTTGCGTCCGACTGCCCTTCGGGACAACTAACTAATAGACGAAACTCATAATTACCGACGACAACATAATATAACATGACATAATGATTATTCCCGGCAACAGAGCTCTGAGAGGAGTTTTTGGCCAAGGGTTTCAGCAGAAGATTCTTCTGTAGTGATCGGAGGTATCGTGGGATTCTTGTACAACAACATCAGAGACTGTGAAATATCAGTTGATCTTGCTTATTCAGTTGGTTTCATTCAGGGACCAAGTTTGTGCTAATTAATCAGAGAGTCAGTGTTAGTCTTCAGTGTTTTGTTTGCAGCAGCAAGAGGGAAACAAAGGTACACTAAGGGGATATTATTTGGTGGCTGTACGGCTGCTTGGGAGTTGCGCCAATCACCTGAAGGAGGCTGCGATCTGCATGCTGGAGGGTTGCAAAAATATATTAAAATTAAGCTGAAGGTGCGCCTAGCCTGGACTCTTCCATTAAGCTATCATGCAAGCTGTTCGGGCCAGTCTGGAATAAATTACAACATGCTATCATAATGGACTGTGTATGACCAACAAGAAGGAAATTAGGGGTTTCAGAATTTCTTGGTATTTATCAGTTTCCTCTCTAGTATTGTTTGTTTATGTATTGAGGATAAATAAAGGTTAAATAAATGTAATAAGGGTTTGATCAGTTTACTATCGAATTATAATTGATTTCTAGCAATTCCCATAGTTGTTTTTTTGAGCTTGTAATAGTCAAAGTCATACTTGCTGTTCAAAAATTTGCAAAGAACAAACTTAAAACGCAACAGGTTCAACTAAACTTCAGTTGTTAGAGTTGAGGGCCTTTTGAGGTTCTTACAGTGGTATCAAAGCAGATGGAGAGGCTTGTACGCCATGATCAGACTGAGTGGGCAGCAGAGTGTATGATCATGCTCATACAGCAGGATGCTCAGAAAGTTGAATATCATCCTGACATTCAGATACTGAGAACCAAACATAACAAGGTTTTTAGTGACATACCATCAGGGAGGTCACCGGATAGGGGTTTTGAGCACATCATTGAGCTAGAGGAGGGTGTGAAGCTAGTAATGATTACTCCATATAGACATCCGAAGCGCTTGAAAGATGAAATAGAGAAAACCATACAGGAGCTTCTGGCCATGGGACATATTCGGCCTAGTAAGTCCCCCTTTGCTTCTTCAATTGTTTTGGTGAAGAAGGATGGCACATTGCGGATGTGTATTGATTATAGGGTCCTTAATAAGCGGAAGATCAAAAATCGATATCCCATTCCGCATATTGATGAGCTCATAGATGAATTACATGGGGCCTGTTATTTTTCAAAGATTGATTTGAGATCAGGCTATCACCAAATTAGTGTCAGTGAGCAAGATATTGAGAAGACTGCTTTTCTTTGTCATTATGGACATTTTGAGTTTGTGGTTATGCCATTTGGGCTAACCAATGCTCCTGCTACTTTCCAATCCACAATGAACAAAGTCTTCAGACATCAGTTGAGGAAATCAGTATTGGTGTTCTTTGATGATATGTTGGTTTATAGTTGTACTTGGGAGGATCACCTCAGTCACTTAGATATAGTTTTGAGCATTCTGAGTAGGGAGTCCTTGTATGCCAAGGAATCCAAATGTGACCTTGGAATGACTGAGTTATTGTACTTGGGCCATATTATCAGTGCAGAGGGAGTGCGGATGGATCCCGAGAAGATTTGTGCTATTGTAGATTGGCCTACTCCAATGAACCTTACTCAGTTGCGTGGGTTCTTGGGCCTATGTGGTTTCTACCGCCGTTTTGTTAATGGTTATTCACGCCATGCGGCACCTTTGACAGACTTGATGAAAAAGGGTGCCTTCTTATGGACTCCTAAGGCCCAAGAGTGTTTTGAGAGGTTCAAGGAGCTCATGACTTCATGTCCAGTACTTGCTACACTTGACTTCTCGAAGTCATTTGAGTTACAACGTGATGCCTCTGGTGAGGGCATTGGGGCGGTGCTTATGCAGGACACACACCCTATTGCTTATGAGAGTAGGAAACTCCGTGGACCTGAGAGAATTTACAACATTTATGATAAGGAAATGTTGGCCATAATGCATGCACTGGCCAAGTTTAGATAGTACTTAGTGGGCAGCAAGTTCTGCATTAAGACTGACCACAATAGTTGGAGACATTTCCGTGGGCAGCGTGACTTAAATGACAGGCAACAAAAGTGGGTCAGCAAACTTCAGGCTTACAACTTTGATATTTCCTATATCAAAGGCACACAAAATGTAGTTGCAGATGCCTTGTCACGTCGTCCCCACCTGAATTCTATGGTCCAGATAGCAGAGGATTGGCAGCATATTATAGTGGCAGAGTATGCCAAGATAGCTGGGCTGCAGGTGTGATAGAGGGTCAATAGTGGGCAGCAGGTATACAGTTGTAAATGAATTGATCATCTACAAGGGGAGAGTGTACTTGATCCCAGGATCGGAGTTGAGGAGTAGGGTATTGCGGTTTTTTCATGATGAACCGATGGCAGGACATCCCGGGTTTTTCAAAACCTACAGACAGGTTCGTGAGCGCTTCACGTGGAAAGGGCTCAAGGTGGATGTTTTACAGTATGTTAGAGAGTGCCCTGTTTGTCAGCAGAATAAACAGGAGCATACATACCCTGCTGGTTTACTTCAGCCACTTCCAATTCCTGACAGGAAGTGGGAATGTTTGTCTATGGATTTCATCACAGGGTTGCCGAGAGCACAGGGATGTGATGTTGGTTGTTTCACTCGATTCCTTCAACATTGGAATACAGTCACGATATTTTTGTCCCCTCAACATTATAAACAAATAAAAATATTGAATATGAAACAGCAGATTTAAATGATAAACTAATAATAGTAAGGTTATGACAGTGCATTACTGCTACAGATTTTAAATTAAAATAATCCATCCAGTCAAAATGTGCTGGAGTTGCTTTAATGTGACTATGTGACATTGATTGGTAAATTCTTAATGGATGAAACTTGAAACAGGATTTCAGTATTATATAAAATATGCTAAGATTTTAATGTTGTAGAAATTTGTATTTTTTGATTATGTATTGAATACGTGAAAAGCCATCAATGAGGCACCTATTTGAACCTTCCTTTAGATTAGCAGTGTGATCTGTATACATAATGATGTTCTGCTTTACCTATCAAAATATTTGGATATTGTTATTTATATGTCTGCTCTCTATTGGGACTGTATGAGCTAACTTTTTACTAATTAGGTTAAGATATTTCAATTTAATATTAAGATATTAATTCCTGTCATTATCTTAGCAAGGTCTTAATAACCCTTTTATCTTTGAAGTCTTGACATGATTATCATGTCTCCTCAGTTGTGATTCATATTTACTATTAAAAGAAAATATAAATTATTTGAAAATTATTGCTAATCACCAGATGTGGTTATTGCTGTTGAAACTTGAATCCCTGAATAAAAATTGGTCTGGTTGCTGCTCACTGCATCGCAGAATGAAAATCATGATGGAAGTAAACCGTTTTGTTGGTGCCACGTTTGTACAAAATGACATATCATGGGCATTTTAGTTCTTCTTTTGGGTTATTTAATTCTTGTCATTTATTAGGTTGCAGACACTTCAAAGTAGGTTTCTGTAACAGGAGATGGTAGGAAATGCAGGCTGGATGTTTTTGGGAATAGGGGACACCCCAGTACAGTACATGCTTTTAATATTGGAAATGCTCCCAGTACCCGAGATGTGTCCCAGGGGATTAGAGGCGTGTTTCCCTGAAACGCTGCTTAACATCTAATTGGAGTGTTTCTAGTGTATATGATTTTGTAGTTTGGTCGCCATTGATTGTTGCTTGTAAAATTATTTACTACAGTTTGTTAGATATTTTAGAGAATATATCTGCCTATGCTCTTTGTGGTACCTAAAATTATTGATACTATGTTGATATATGCCCATTAGATAAATGTTATTGCATTTTAAGTACAATCACAATCTATGCTATAAAATAAATCCTTAGTTTTTTCTTTTGTGAATAAAAAAGTTGACTGATATTTGTTGTGTATGCATCTTGACAGCAAGGAAGGCCTGGTATAAATGCTGTCTGGGAGCAGTTGAACTGTAATGGATCCAGTAAGGCATCCAGTAGTTTTCCTAAAAAGTCCAAAGTAGGAGAGGACAAGCCCAAACAGCAAAAATCTGTGCCAGTAAGTTTTTTAGTTGTGGAGTACACGAATTTGACTTTTGGGTGTCAGTTTACACAAGCATAAAGATAATGTTTTCAGAATTTGGTTACGATTATAAGATTGAGACTTCAGAGCAGTTCTTCAAATAATGTGCATTTCTCTGGGATACACTAAGTTTTGCCACTACGTGCTACATATTTTCCTTGAGCGATGTATCCATTTGTTAAAAGGCACTCTTATCCTCCCCAGAAGAAATTATCACTGTAAAATATTGTTGGGCAAACGTCTTAAATCCATGAGTAGGTGATTTCTACGTGACTTTCTGGTGAAAAAATTGTGGGATGAAAAAATCCATAAAACAGCTGATTAGAGGTTTTTCTTGAAACCTTAAAAGAATCAATTTTCAACATCATCTATGTAAATTTTCATGTGATAGATTCAGTCTTCCAGTAGCCAACCATTAGATGAGTTGAATAATGGTGTAGGATGAATGGAACACACATTCTTCTGCAGAAATCTATTTTTTAGATATATGCAAATAATCAGGCGTGACAGATAAGCAGTGCACTTTTGGTGCCATATTTGAAGGATTTGATTCTCTACCCTTGAGACATAACGAGTTACAATGTAAAGCGGGACAGAAGAATATAGATAAAGTAATGCCCGCCCCCTGAGACAAGAAGTCGAAATGCAAAGCAAGACAACATAATATAGAGAGAAATTTATGAGAGAATGCAGTTAGACTAGAAATGAATTTGTATTTGTATTGTGCAACATTTCCAAAGTTCTTTACTCATAAAAGTCTCATTGTTGTTGTATCTTGGCTCGAACTAAATGTTGTTTTGAATTTTTTGTTTCCAGTAGACACTTTTTTTGGTCATAAACCACCCTTATTCTGTTGTTTCTTTTTTTGATGTTTTTTGCCATCTGTTTTACAGGGATCGATGGTGAGTTTGGGCATGGCACCAAAGAAGCCGGCATTGATGAATTTGAACAGCAATAATCCACAAGTGCCTGGGGAAGAACTGGAGCTAAAGATGCAGCCAGAAGCACGGTCCAAAGAATCTAATGAAGCAACTGAAGAGGCCAGAAAAATTGCTGCTGCAGCTTTGGCAGCAGTGAAGCAAGCTAATGCAGTTGGCAAAGAAGGAAAAATAGAGGTGAATTCTAATCATTTTGGAACTAATTATTCCATTTTTCCTACTTTGATATGTAAGGAATGGATATGCTGCCAGTAATTTCATATTTAGATAGCGTATGGGCAAATTTTATCATTTTAGAAACCTTGATATATTTGTGACTTAAGCTGATTTAGAATTTTATTTTATTGCATTCCATAACTTCTATTTCTGGACAGATATCTATTTCTGGACAGATACATATCTGCTTTAGCTTTTCCTGGATTGATTGTAATGATCTCTATTTTCCTATTAGCTATTTTCTATAAGGTTTTCTATTTTGTAGCATTAACCATGAAGTATTAGGTGCTAAAAAGTATTGTTTTGGGTATGCTTTGTGGCATTGTTTTTCGTTTCTCAATTTCTAGCATAAAGTCTCTCTCTCTCTCTCTCTCTCTCTTTGAAGTCCACATAAGTGGATACAATGTTAGCCACCACTTAGCGGTTTTAAGATATCTTTGAATTTGATCATTGTAGGTCAGTGAAGTACGTGAATTTGCTGGGGAGCAAGTGAAGCTAAAAATGTTTGTAGATCCCAATTCTAAAGAAGCCCAGATGGCCCAGGAAAAAGCCAGGATGCAAGCATCGTCTTCTTCTGGTTTGGATGCATTACTTGACAAGATAAGTAAAAAACGAAAGCTTAACATACTTGACAAATCAAGAAAAGACTGGGGAGAATTTAAGGAGGAGAAAGGTTTATTAGAGGAGTTGGATGCATATAACAAAAGTGGTGACAAGTACCTCGATAAACTATCATTTCTTCAGAAAGCTGAGCTACGTGAGTTTGAGAGAGAGAGATAGATTCGCTTGGCTCAACAGGCTAAGAGGAGGGTTGATTCTCAAAGAGATTAGCGCTTGAAGCTTGATCAAGACATCAAGCTTGGTTCTTGTCAATCTTGGCACACAGCTAGAGGAAAACTTTGAGGTTTCATAAAGTTATAAAAGAGAAGTAGCTTTTCTTCACTACAACATTTAAATGAGCCTCTATGAGACAAGAAAAGCTGTTAAACGTGCAGTCTGATTTGATTATTCGTTGTACCATGTTTCTGTTGGACCTTGCCATGAAGTTTGAATTTTATTATAAAGAATCAATGTTTGATGGGTCTAGGATTTTTGCTTTCGCTGCCATCCCCTTTTTGGCATATTTTGAAGAATTGAGTGTATTGTCCAAATTTTTCCGAGTAACAGTCATTGATCTTTTGCAAATTTCTTGCATTATTCATGAATCTTGGCCAGGGGAAATGTAAGTTTCTTTTATCATTTTATACTCAGTATATTGATATGTTGTGCTTTTCTGGTACAACAATGTTTTAACAATTGTTCTGAAAATTTGTCCAAGTAATGATCAATCTTTTGCAAATTTTTAGCATTATTAATGAATCTTGGCCAGGGAAAATGTAAATTTCTTTTATCATTTTTGACTTTAATATGTAGATATGTTGTGCTTTTCTGGTACAACAATGTTTTAACAATTGTTCTGAAAATTCATCATAAGTACAATTATAATTAATGCACGCCTTTTGTAGAAACATGATTGCTGACAGCAGCACGGCATATGTATTGAAGATTCTATTGGCATTTGGTAGCCTATACTATCCTTAGTCCCCGATGATAAATACCTTACTAGCACACAGCAAATATGGTTTAATTCAGCAGGCTTAGATTTGTAAATATTTACTCATTATTGATTTTAGTTTTAAGTGGATGTTTAGCCGATAGGCTCCTTGTGAGGGCTTTTTCACTCGAAATGATCATATTTCGTTGCTGGAAATTTGTCAGCCTCCTTGGTTGCTTGGCTGCTTCTTTCTGGCCGGTAGCAGCAGAGACACAGGCAGCTGATTGGCACCGTGGGCATCTTGCCACACTTGCGGGTGGTGAAAGATCCCTGATGGATCCCCTTGCTGATCTGCTGTAATTTTTAAAATAATAAACTATATTTTCCTGTGATTTATGTTGATGGTCTTACAGAATAGAGAGAAGTTGCAGAATGTTTGGTTTCTTTTTGTATTTTTTTGAATATATAAGCAAGTAATGAATAAAGAACAGCAAATAAGGAAGGAAACTGAAACAAGCAAGAACATTCAATTAAATCAGAATTGATACAAATCGTACTAGGCACATTTATGATTTATAATATCTAGATTATTCCCTACGCACTGGGGATGTGCTTACATCCAATAATGGCACCAACTGAAGGGTAGATGATGAACACAAACCAAGAACACCAGCTATGGCTGAATGAAAGTCTTCACCACTTCCAGCGTATAGTGTACCTGCTGTAATGGTGGCATCAAGCTGAAACAATCACGCTCGAGTTGGGAAATTCAACCACCCTGCTGAAACCCTCACCAAGCAATCTGAATCTCCACAAGGAATAGCGCATACACTCTGACCAATAATGCCAATGCCAAAAGAATCCACTGCCAATCAATAGCTGAGGGCTACATCCCAGCCAGTACCAATCATGGGGTTTGCGTCCCAGATTGAAGAATTGCTCTACCAGAGCAATATCGCACCAAACAAGTTTTCAATATGTAAAAGATAATGAGAAATTAGGTTTCCTTCTTATATCTCTTTCCTTCGAAATCGAACCCTAAAGATATATGAAAAGTGCGCTTTAATATAAAGTCATATTTTCCAATATTGGGCGCCCAAGTATAGAGAAAACACCACTTTTTCAATATAAAATAACTCCAAGCGCCAAAAGGACCCTGGCAAGTGAAAATCATTTAGAAAAGTTCCAGACCTTTCCAACGAGCTATAACACATGGGCATACGAATCCAGATGAAGCCAAAAACCCCTTATTACTCCGAAATGGCTATAGACATAGCCTTATTTAAAATATTAAAACGTTAACTTAGGAAATATTTAAATATATTAAAAATATAACCTAAATAGCTACAGAAAGCGCGAAACACACCAAAAGCTTGAAACTGAACCTGTCACCTGTCTGTGACTGATGTTGGAAATCATGGATCAATTGGCAGTCTCATCCCTAAAATCTAGGGATGCTCCTAGAAACTAGGAAACACACCCAAATCTCCTGAAACTGAAACCAAGGGATGGTCTCATGGAACCCCAACCCTGGACGCTGTCACAACCTCCTAAAAGTAGGAACTGCCTCTTAAAATGTAGGAACTGCCTCCTAAAATCAAGGAACTGCTCCAAACTGGTCTACTACTGCCAGAAAAGCCAAAATCCAGTCACTATATGCATTGAATGAGTCCCAATCAACCTCTGCTAGCCTATGAGACTCCAATGATAGACCAACTCCTCCGTCTCTGATGTCCCCTCTAGAAAGGGGACATGACAGGTGGCGTGGTTGTTTTTGGAGAGGAAATTTTTGCACTGCCGTGAGGACAAACCATCCACCGGCCACATAAATAGAGAGCCCTGGGCCAAGGGCGGTGAAAGGCGATTTTCTCAGAAATTCAGAAGGGCGTACTACCAAAAAGGTGAGCATGGACACTCCTACAGACTTTGAGGTATGCTCGCTTCCTTTGTTTTGGCATTCTGCATTTAATTGTTACGGTTGCCTTCTGTTTTGTTTTTCCTTGAAACCCTAGGCCAGCCAGATCATTTGTAGATCATATGGGCGGAAGTCTTTCACTTCCTTTGTTCGCTTGTGTTTTTTAAATTCATGTTTTACGTAATGTATTTAGGGTTTGTGTAAGTGTGGTAAAGATGTAGGTAGAAACCCTCTGTAATCGAGTGTCAAGCATGCCTTATTTGAGAATTCATCCGGCCCTTTGCTCTCAGAACTTTGTAAATGAAACCTAAGACAGTAGCATATGTAGTGCTCACTTTCTGGTAGATAACAAAGGAGGAATGATACATGATCTGCCTGGTTGGTTGTTTCAATTGATCCCAGATATTAGGGCATCTCTTTAGGTGGGAGTAATACCCATGATATTGAGATGTAGCCGCACCCCTACCACCGGATGGGTTTTAGTTTCAAAGAAACCTGCTCTTAACCGAATGTAAAGGAATAGGTGCAGAACATTTCCCCTTACTTTCACAGATAACACTGCAATATAGAGGGTTTCAACACCTGATAACATATACTGTACAGCAATAATAAAAATCTGCCATCCAACTGCACCACCTCCAACAATTCCAGTCCTGCACCCACCACTCCTTCAACCGCTACAGCTCCACAGACAGATTGAACAAATATGTGGTATTGAAACCTAGAATACCACAATATTTTGGTCATAATTGCCAATAATATGTGAATTAGAGAGTTAAAATCTGAATTCTAAACATGCAAGACATTTTGCTGAGTAGATCATCTATAACTATAGTGAACATTTTTATTTGCAAAGAAGGTCACCACTGCCTTCTGAAAATAGAACTTTCCAAAATCTGAATTCAAAGGATGCCGAAACTTCCGAAATCTGGCTCTGAATATTATGTCTAAGCCTCATTTCAGAAAAGAAGAGAACCTATAACGAACAGGAAGCTAAATGCATACAAAAAATGAATTTTGAAACCCTCAATGGATATATAATCTGAGGCGAGTTTAAGAAAAAGAAGTACCCTGTTCACTCTATTCTTCTTGCAGCATCTGCATCTTTAATTTTGAAAATCCCTATTTATCATTAATTCAGCTGACCTGAAATTTATTGTAATTTTTCACCCGCTCTGTGGTAGATTAACTATTGGGAACTAATAGACATGTTGATTAGAAGAAACTTAGCAGACAACATGGAAGAACCACATCAGAAGTCTTTCTCGGATATATTATAACCAGATTTTCTGTTTGCCTCTGTGAAGCCAAATTTGAGCTGACCTGCACTCCTGTTGTGACCATTTCACACATCGCCCCATTAGAATGGGGACCCCCTCTTTTGGCTTTTGGTTTTGTTTTTCTCTCTGCTTGTTTTTCTCTCTTCTTTTAGGATTTTGAGTGAGTGAGTGGTCTGATTGAGCTGGCTGGACTAAGGCTAAACCTCGAAAGCTCATTTTTTTTTTGGATTTCATTCAAGCTAAGTAAGTCTAACCAAATTTTGGGAAATTGTTAGTCTACCTGAAGATTCAAGATTGCCAGAATGAAACATGCCTTCAGGAGAGTCAAATTGGTTAGGTCAGGGGCAGGATGAATAGGTCTCAGGTCAAGTCTAGATTGAAGGAAGTTTTTTGGGTAGGGTCCTGTTTGTTTCTGAGTCTGAGTCAGCTAAGCGTGGTCAGTGAAGAAAGGGAGTTGATTTGGTTAAATGGAGAATGAAATGAATCAAGGGCCTGAAAATGTCAATTTCGCCTTGACCCTTCCAGAGGGTCCAAGGCGAAATTCTTTGTAGACTGGATTTCCTTCACAATTTTGACTAAGTTTTGACATGTTTGAAGATGATTTTATGTGTTCTTGCCTAGAGAGGGATTTGATCGATTTTGGAGAGCAAAGATGATGCCTGAAAGAGGATTTTCGCTCCTGACCCTTCCAGAGGGTCTAGAGCGAATTTCATTCTAAACACAGTTTCTTGTTTTGAGTGGACTTGCAAACTGGTTCCTGGCCTTGAAAATGATCTAACCTTGCCCTGTGAAATGGTTTGAAACTTAAAAATTGAGCAGTTTAGCCTGGAATGAAGATTTCGCTCCTGACCCTTCGAGAGGGTCCAGAGCTAAAATCTTATTTGAGCTTATTTGTCACTGATTTTGGCTAGCCTTTTATGTGCAGGGTCTCTTGGAATAAAGATTGGACGTCACTTGATACATTTGAAGATTTGGAAGCATGCAGAATGATGAATTTTGGACAAGGAAGGCAAATTCGCTCCTGACCCTTCCAGAGGGTCCTGAGCGAAATTTTGAATATCTCTTATCTTGCAATAAAAAAGGTCAAGTTTTGGGCATGAGTGAAACAAGGACAACTCCCTTTACCCTCCTGAGAAAGTTTCAACTTGAAAGGATGAAGGATCTCGCCTAAAACCTAAATTTCGTTCCTGACCCTCCCAGAGGGCCCAGGGCGAAAATCTTAGTAGAGGACATTTCTTGCTTAGTTTGGGCGAATTGGAGTATCAAAGGCATGATGAAAGGTGGAGAGAACATGTTGAAACCCCTAGGCACATTTGGAGATGAAAGAATGAAGGAGTTTTGCCCAGGAAAGGCAATTTCACTCCTGACCCTTCCAGAGGGTCTAGAGCGAAATTCCTTATAAATACATTTTTTGGCCTTTTTTGGACATGAAATCATATTCCTAGCACAGTGCAAGATGAAATCTTACTTAGCAAAGAAGTTTCAAAGTGAAAAGTGAGAGATTTTGGTCAAAATTGCAAAATTCGCTCCTGACCCTCTCAGGAGGCCCAGAGCGAAATTCTTAAAACACCTTTTTCTTGCTAGATCAAAACGATTTTTGTTGTTGGAGTGGATGTAAGGAAGTATGTTTTGTCCTTTGAAGATAATTTGGATAATCAAGAAGATGCAACCAAGCCTAGAATGGGAAAATCGCTCCTGACCCTTCCAGAGGGTCCAGGGCGAAAATCAAAAAACCTGTCTTTTCCTCAAAAGTTTGAGCGAAGATGAGCCTAGGCATGGGTTTAAAACGATGTTTGGATTGCCTTGAAGTGAAGAGGGATTGTTGAAAGTGAAAGTTTTGAAGCCAAGATGGAAATTCGCTCCTGACCCTTCCAGAGGGTCCAGAGC
Source organism: Cryptomeria japonica (assembly GCF_030272615.1). Classification (NCBI taxonomy): domain Eukaryota; kingdom Viridiplantae; phylum Streptophyta; class Pinopsida; order Cupressales; family Cupressaceae; genus Cryptomeria; species Cryptomeria japonica. The sequence goes on along the minus strand of NC_081415.1, from coordinate 5,740,565 downwards.
GAAATTTCCAAGTCCTCCCCTTTTATTGCAAATTCAAGACAAAATCCTGCTATTCATGACTTAAGTGGGAGAAGGACATGATGTTTTATGCCTTAGAAGTGATTTGAAGCTAAAGGAATGAAGGAATGTGCCTAAAAACTCAAAGTTCGCTCCTGACCCTTCCAGAGGGCCCAAGGTGAAAATCATAAAATCAACATATTCCTTCTAAGTTTTTGCTAAGGCAAGGATGCACTAAGGTAGAAATGACCTTTAAGACCATTAATGAGTAATTGTTTGCTTCAAAATTTGATGATTCTAGGCCAGAGAGGGAAAATAGCTTCTGACCCTTCTAGAGGGTCCAGGGCGAAAATTTGAAAAACCCCTATTTTACCTTGCAGAAACAAGACAAACTTGGGTGGAATGAATAAGGAAGAATATTGCCTAGCGATGAGTGAAGGATTCAACGAAAGATGATGAAGGAATTAGCCTAAGGAGGAAAAATCGCTCCTGACCCTTCCAGAGGGTCCAGGGCGAAAAACCTTAAAATCACCCTTTTCCTCCTAAGTTGAATGAAACAAAGCCCGGAATTCAGTGGAAAAGCCTATTTGGAATGCTTTGAAGGGTTTTGAACTTTAGAAAATGAAAATTTTGAGCCCAATTATGAATTTCGCTCCTGACCCTTCCAGAGGGTCTAGAGCGAAATTCCCTAGAATGCACTACTTCCTTCAAAATTTTGATAAGCTAACTCAGTGATACAAGGAAATGGACCCTGGAGATCGATTTGGAAGAGTGTTATGATCAAGCTAAGGTGGATTATGGCCTAGGATGAAAAATTCGCTCCTGACCCTTCCAGAGGGTCCAGGGCGAAATACACATTTTCACCTAAATTCCTCATGCGAAATACCAAAATTTGAAATGCAAGACTTTAATTAGGTATGAATTCACCCTCCAAGAGATTTTGGAGTCAAGGTATGAGATATTCAGGACTAAATTGAGAAAATCGCTCCTGACCCTCCCAGAGGGTCCAGGGCGAAATCATTAGCAAACTTCATTAGGCCTTGATCAAACGTTGATATTTTCCAGTTTGTACTAAATCACCAAATTTGCTAAATTCGAAATATTTGGGAGGATTAAATTAAATTCGCATTAATTAAAGGCATTTTATAAATTAATTTTTAGGCCTTGAAATAATTAAAAATTTCACCTTGGAGGCATTAAAATTAATTTTAAAAAATTAAAAAATACAAAATGAGCGCTCAAAATCATTATTATGCCTTTATAGGCAAGTTGGCCACCTTTTCAAGGAATTTTTATTTATTTTTACCCCTTATTTGCCAAGTCGGCCTTGAAGGGATTAGGGTGAGCGCCCTATATAAAGGGGGAGTGTTGCTTTAAATTTCAAATCATTCATTCATTCCTTCTAGGTGCGATTTTGAGGAGCAGATTGAGGAGCGAAATCCAGCAGATTGGAGGCTAAATTTCCAGAATTTGCTAAGTGTTGAAGGATAATTTCCAGATTTTGAAAAGCTAGTGGAGGGTGAAGCTCTTTTGAAGGCTAGTGGAGGCGTAATTCATACAAAGGAGGACCATAATCTAACTCTTGTCCAGCAAAATCCGGTCTTCTTTCATCATTTTCCAAAGGTTTTATAGTTAAGCACTCAAGGGAAGGTGTGGGGAATCATTTTGATGTTCTTATTCAAGGCTTGTTTTAAAGAGATTTTTTTTTTTTTTTTTAGAAAAGGGTCTAAGACTTGAAAGTTTGATTCCATTCATAATTAATTGAGAAATGGGGAATTCTAGATTTATCATTAATATCTTGAATCTTCCCTTTGAAGAGTCTTAATTTCTACACTTTAAGGTATGATGCTTAAAGACTAATTTTGAAATTTTTTGTGTAGGAATCAAATGGCGACCCCCAAAGCCGGAGGATCTACTAGTCGGCAGGCTCTCATCAAGGAAGATCAGAGGAGCGACGAATTGGAGACCAGGATCGTGTCCAAGTGGAGTAATATCGGAGACACCAACTTAGGAAACTTCAATGTGAGGAAGTTTCGAGAGGTCCCCTACATTGGCAAGCCATCACCTATTGCAAGGAAGATAATCGAGAGTGGCATCATCAAGGCGGCAGGTTTCCCTTCCGCAGTCAAGTGTCATGAGCTGATGATCGAGTGTGCCCGCCACTATGACTCACAATCAAGGACGATCATAACCAAAGACGGGAACATCTTAGCTTACCTTTCAGAGGAAGCTATAAGCGAAGCTCTTCATCTTCCAGACCATAAAGATATGATTTACAAAAGCTTAGAAGGAGCCAGGTCAATCTATGAAGATGATCCCGAGACTTGTTTGAATCTCATCAATAAGAATTGGTTGCTCAAGAGTCGGCCTCGCCTGAACAAGATTCCCAATAGACCACATAGGATCGACTTCCAAGAGGAATACAGAGATTTGATAACTTTGCTCAATCGAGTTAGAGGGGCTCCTCAAGCCTTCTTCTTCGAAAAGTGGATGTTCTTCTTCATTCAAATGATAGTCCAAGGAAAAGGAATGCTTCATTGGGCTAGAATTATTAGCAATTGTTTGGACGTGCAGTTGAGGAGGCTAAGACCCACCAAATCATTCCACATGAGCTCATATGTTATATATGCCTTAATCAGGAGTTTCGAGTATGCAGGGCTACCTCACAGAGGAGTGATCGGAAGAGGACTCGGAGAAATGAGGGTTTGTGACTCTTATGTTCATCTGCATCATCCACCTAGAAGTGACTACAAGTTAGTCAATGACACCTTCACGATGAACATTACTAGGATATTGCAAGGAGGAATTCACAATCGTCTGTCTCTAGATGCACAGGACCTTGTGAAGAAGTATGGCACCTGGCTCATCCAGTTTCAAAAGTTCACATACATCAGAGTTCATGGGTGTCCTTCACCACCTTACATGTTGCCAAGATACCCAACAGACAGGATAGTACTACTTGAGGTGACTAGACAGTTGGCAGCTTATGCGAAGGCATCCAGACACAAGCATGGAAATGGAATTCCCGTGCCCATCATACTCGGGAATTCAGTTGAGGTGTGTCCTAACACTCAAGCCTTGGAAGATGCAGAGAAGGAATTATCTTTATACTCATTCTCATTCTTTGCCTCGCGGGAGAATTTTGATCCTCATGGTTATATGGAGGAGACAGTCGGCAGGAAGTACAAGCATGAGTTTCAGGTGGAGGACTTTTGGATGAATCTCCCTGGTGATTTAGAGGTTAAAAGAAAGATGCATTCTAGGCTACCCTTAGATCTCATCAGGAAATGCAAAATTTATAGAGTAACTGATCAAGCCCAGGACAATGGTAGATACCTCCAGTCATCCTATGAGAAAGAGGACAAGGAAGTAAGAATAGATTGGAATGAGCTCGAGGTTTTAAACTTGAGAGCTTTGATGGCTCCCGTTTTATCATGCACTCACAGATGGGTGGATGTACAACATCAGAAGTTGAAAGAGCAGAATGTATCAATGACATTCACTTTGGAGGCAAGACCAGAGGAAGGAGAAGCAAGCGTGAGTGAGAATACTTCTCATTCCAAAGGCTCAAAGAGGAAAGAAAAACCCGAGAAAAGGGAACCCACCAGGAAGAAGCAGAAAACAAACCCCGATCAGCCACCAAGCACATCTTCTCGACATGAAAAGAAGGCAAATCAAGGAGAAGATCAGGGGAAGATGGTATATGAAATTGATGAATCTATGGAATCCATGGTACAAAATGACAAGCAAGACAGACACCTCAGCAGTCGACGAGTCAATCTCCCCAAGTTGATGCTAATGAGCTACATGAAGAGAAGAATGATGATGAAGCGACATCTCCTTTCCGAGAGGATAGACCACTGCTTAAAGAAATACAAGTAAGGGAAACAAGATCCGCCATTCCGGATTGGTTAAAAGAGAGACTGACAAGGGTAGTTGTGATTGAAGAGGAAGAAGATGTATTTGATTTGGAAAGCCTTATAGGAAACTCTCAAGAGGTAATGGAAAAGAAGAAGGCCACAAGGATGTCCAAGATAATTAGAGATGAGACAGGATCCAGGAAATTGCAAGTAGCTACACCAGTAGTGGACAAATATGAGGGTGAGATTCTGGTAGATGAATATGACTTAGAAACATTTGAGCTTGGTCCACTTACCTCCAAACAAGCAATGGAAGAAGCAACCGATTCATTTGAAGCACTTAAAGACAAACTTAAAGAAGAAATGGAAAAAAATAAGAAGCTTGAGAGAGAGGTCAGTGCTTGGAGAAGCTATTTTAGTCATCTCAATCAGCCCTTGAGACATCAGGATCCAGCAGTATCCCCTTTACAGGCACTCCCTCTTGAATCAGTAGGCGAGGCAGAAAGGGTAAAGAGCTTGGTTCAGCTTATGAGCTTTTGGATTGATAAATCCCACATGGTAGCCGTTGAATTTGCAATGAGAATGATGAAGACAGTTCATCAAGCTATCCAGGTCCTTGAGATTATTCATAATCTAATGATAACTGTAGCTGCATTCACTCACACTAGAGATGTTATCATTCCTGTCTTACAAGTGATAAGACAAACACCAAGACGGATTCTGGCACAAGAAAAGATAATGGATGGAGGAACCCATAATCTCCTACAGTGGTCAGCTCTGCTCCAGATGAAAGAGGTCCTTTTTGAAGACATCAACACCAGATGTAGTCAAGTTGAAGGTATCATTCATCCAATTCAAGGTAAGGTGTTTGAGGTGTTATGTACCATTCTTGGTAGGCAGATCGAGATTGAGATAGATGTGGACATCCAAGAGTTGGAGGAGAGAGTCAAGGTTATCTTTTGCAAAGAGGAGAACATCATCACAGATAAGCAACGAGATCAGATGTACACTACTATGTTCCTGATTGAGAAGACCAAAGAACTTGAACCTGGATGGGAGACAGCTCTTCTCACTGCTTTTGATCAAGTCCTTCACTTGGAAGAACGAATGAAGAATCTTCCTGAGATTCCCATTGCTGAGATCGAGAGAGCTATGTCCAGATTCATTGAATATGCTAAGAAAGAGCATAGGAAAGGGAACAAAATTCTAGATGAAAAGTTGTTATAGGATGATGTGGCAGCTTAATTCCTATTGGTCTATGTTTCCTCGATATTTGTGCCAATTAATTATTGGCTATGCATTTAATGATGTTTATCTAAATGGGGACCTTTTTGTAACAAACCCTAATTAGGGTTTAGGTGTCAAAATCTCAGCCGTTGATCTTCTTTCGATCTGGGCCATTCATTGTATTTAAGGATGCTATATATACCCTCACTCATTTTCATTTTGATAGTTAGAAGTTAGAAAAAAGGAGAGAGAGCTTAGAGAGAAGAAAGTTATTGTGTAGTAAGCTTGAGTAGTGAAGAAAGAATTTTGAACAATTGTTGTCTATTTGGCTTTGAGATCAATAAAATATTGAAGTTATGGTGTTTTATTGCAATACTTGTGGCTATCTTCATGATTGTTTACTTTCTTGAATCACTCTCAGTTGAAGTAGTATTTAAGTTTAAGTTTGAAGGACTAAGTGTTGTGCTTGATCTTTGGTGAGATTCACGTTCCAAACCACGAGCTTCTTACTGATTGTAAGGACGCCTTGTGTGGTCAACTGGAAATATTGAGATTGCTTAAAAATTCAATCATTTTTGGAAGAGTTGATATGTATCTCTATGATAGTATCTATATCCTTGATGATTTGAAAGTTACTGAATCACCTTAGAAGATTGCATCAATTCCAGTAGAGTTGTAATTTCATGGCGATACTGAAATTGGTAGTCTTACCAAGTCTAGCCTTCATTGAGTCATTCTTAGGATTAGATTAGCATCCCTTCCTTGAAACCCTTATCCCTTTTGACATTTTTTGAAAATTTGTTAGTGTTAGGAAAATCCTACTCCTGCAGTCGAAAAGAGAGTAACACGGACAAGCTTTCTCTGAAAGTACGTAAGACCCCTTGAAGAAACAACATATACAACGACCATTGGTGCTTATCCACATGTAGAGATCCTACAACGAAGAACCTTGAAGTCATCCCGATTGATCCTTTTTGCGACATCTTCAGCATTCGGAGACTTTAATCAAGAGAGGATAAGGTACCTTTTGGGTATTTTATTCTGTGTTTGGTGGTGTACAAAATACACATCAACAACTCCCTCACTAAAATTGCCATAAGCTGAGTTCGTATGAATTAATACAGAATATAATATTTTGTTGACATCCCCAATCAAAAAGTTGTCGAACCTGAAATCTGGAGTTTAGATCTTTATGTTATAGCTTCATAGTGACAGCTATTTCTTTACCTGTCTGCATAAGTTGGCTTTTCTGCCCCATGGTATTAGATAATGGTGACCATCCTGATTGATGAGGCCTCAACCATCGTCTAACCTTAATGGTAAGGTGCAACATCTGTATAATTTGTCCTAACAAAAGAGTTTTAAGACATGATGACTTCAACTTGTGTGCTGCATCATACCTGCAAATACATAATCACGTGGTTTACACAAACTTGTTTCAAATGGTAATAACCACTAAAACTGAAAAGTAGCATCAAAATAGACAGAACTTGTAGTTGATAGTGATTCTGAATGGAAATAACAATAAAACCAATACCGACCTGCTCTGAGATTGTATCATTCTATACAATTTGAAAAAATCCATTCAAAAAATTGTACAGTTGACGAACATCTAATTTGTATGCATCCCCTGGGGCCACCATTTTGGTGAAGGCTACTTGCACATCTGCTTATGTGATGGCTGCAGCTGCCTTGGTTGGGTGTTCATAATTCCATATAGTTGAAAGATCTAGAAGGATAGGCCCTGTAAACATTGTACTTGTAAACTTAGATGATATAAAAATAGCAAAACATGGAGGAAAGAAAGCTTTTTCAGTGAATGCATTGAAATTAAGTATGCATTTTATCAATGAATTTCGTAAACTATCATGCCACCATTCTTCTTGGGGTAATCATCAAATTTAGAAAAATTGTAAACAGAATTCACAAAATGTATGATAATAATGTGTTTGTTTCATTGAATTTTTGGTAATATTTCTTCAATATGAAAAGCTCTGTACACTTTCTGATTAGATTATTGGCAGGCATGGACAATGGGTGTTTTACAGCTTTTTAATTTCCAAAAACTGAATATGATGTTATCTTTACATGTGAACTGTATCTGTGATTTTCTAAGGTAATTTATGTTTGTTTTGATCCAAACTGTATCATGACATTAGACCACTATACTAAATGATATGCTGGATACTGTGAAGCTGACTCTTATGAACATCAAGTTTATGATTACTTTAAAACCCATGAGTCTGCTTGTAATTGTGTTGAACAAATAATCAAGTATGTCGCGAGGAATAACATGGATGGTTTCACTGCAAACGTCTGAGTTCAATTGTACGAACTCAGATTTTCATCCATGTATCCCAAATATGGCAGCTGAAAATAAAATGTTCCTTTAACTTCACCTCCTATAGAATAAATAATAAGGACCTCTATAGACTTAACACCAGGACCCAAAGTTCTGACTTCCTGAATATGTAAAGTAAGTCTGGTAATACTTTCCATTTTGCATGTCTTTTCCAATAACAGATTTTCCAAAGACTAAAAAAGAATGAGAAATATAGACCACTTCCAAATACATCAAATATCTGGGTTGAAACTTAATGACGGGCAAAATATGTTACAAAGGTTCCATTCAACACCCTTGTAGATGGTGATAGACAAACCGCAACGCAGACAACACATCAATTCAGTCAGATTTACAAAAACATATAGAGATTAAAACTTGCTTAAAGCATGTTGAAAAGAAATAAATAGGTAACATATCTGCTGTATGCTTAGACAGGTAAAGAAATTTAAAAATGTTAGGATTCTAAGTTTTTTTATTTGCTAAAGTAAAAAATGTCAGTCTGGTAGGTTCTCATTATTGCATTGCATGTATTGACTCCATCCATAAGAAACAAATATTTAGGGCTATATTCATTGTTGCAAACATTACTGCCTACCTTGCCTGTACTTATAAAGTGACAGAGACCAAACTTTTGTGTTTAAGAAGTTAGAAATGCCTCAATGGATCCACATCCTTGTTAAAAAGATTGCAGGTGAATAGAGTTTCAATTTTGAGAATGTACATAAGAAAAGATCATGACATCAAGTGTGGCAATCTATATTAAACTTTGAATCTAAATTTGACAATTGATAGGAGTCCAATAGCAAAGCATAGTTAAAATTAAAAATCTTTTTGACAGATGATAAGTGCTTATATTCTGAGTTTTGTGCTAAATGTGAAGAACACTTGAGCTTGACTAAAAAGTCAAATCAAAGAGAAGATACTGTCAAATTGACAACATATTTACTGGCTACTCTTTTCTAAAAGGAGAGGATACTGTGGAATTGATAACACCATGTAGGGATTCATTAAAATGTTAAACACAAGTGATTGAAGTTTTGAACACATAAATGAGAGGAAATCTTTCAGATGGAACACATAAAAATTAGAATACAAGATGCTTACTATATCTACTAAGGCAGCTGTGTACAGGTGAAATGGATATGATTGTTCTTGTTTGATAAGTCTGATATTTACTGGCTGGTATGTATGCATATCAAAGTTGAATTATCACAATAAATTTATCTTACAAGCATGTTACAATATGTATGGATTCATTAAAATCTTAAACACACAAGTGATTGAACACATCAGATATGTACATGCTAAAAAGTCTACAGCTTAGCACAATGTTCAAACTTCAAATGGAGGAGACACAAATAGTGCATTGAGTAATATTTAGTGAAATTAAATATTCTAAGAGAAAATTTGTAAAATGATAATACAGTGATGCGACTATGTAGTAAGAATCTCTTAACATAATGTTCATTTCAAACATAACTGAAACATAATATACAGAAATAATTTCTAGAAACAACAATACAAGTTCAAATATGATGGTCTCACAGCTGGAGAGAGGAAGCTGCAAAAATATGTAAGAAATAGGCATGATATGCTATTACAGAAGGCCTTGGAGGTGTTCTTCATGTTTTCAACTTTTCAAGTTATGATCAGGGCAAAGAGAAATATGACGCTCTCACAGCTGGAATGGAAAATGGGTATGATCCATATTAACCAAACTTCTACTTGTAAACATGTTGCAAATCAGCATTAAATTACATTTCAAAGTGCAAATTATAGTCTGTTCTGCCTTTTTCTATTTCAGCACCATCATAATTTAGTTGTCAATGTTGGGATTTTATACAGACGTAGAATGGAGAATAGAGGATATTCCCTATCAACCTAGGTTCCCACTATTTTTTGATGTGGGTATTCTATAATACTTGATTTGCATCCACATTGCATTTCAGAAAACTCCAAAACCATTTGGGTTTTATTATCCAGGAAGTGAAATGCATCAGCGGGTATTGAAATTAGGTTTTAAATCGTGCATTAATGTTGTCAATGTTGGGATTTTATACAAGCATAGAATGAAGAGCGGGAAAAATTTCCTATCAACCTAGGTTTCAACTATTTTTTGATGTGGGTATTCTCTAATTCTTGATTTGCATCTACAATGCATTTTAGAAAACTCCAAAACCATTTGATTTTTATTATCCAGGATGTGAAATGGATCAGCAGGTTTTGAAATTGGGTTTTAGATTATGCATTAATGTTGTCAATGTTGGGATTTTATATAGGCATAGAACGAAGAACAGAGAAAATTCCCTATCAACCTAGGTTTCTACTATTTTTTGATGTGGGTATTCTGTAATTCTTGATTTGCATCTGCAACGCATTTCAGAAAACTCCAAAACCATTTGGGTTTTATTATACATTGACAAGCTTGAAGAGTATGTGATTAGGCTTCTCCTCTATGCGAATGATCTCATTTTGATTGCCAAATCGGCTCTTGGCCTTCATGAGCACGTTTATGTTCTTGAATGATTCTGCAAAGCGTTTGGGATGCAAGTCAACATCAACAAAACTAAAATCATGATTTTCTCTAATAGAAGAAAACTAAACCAACATAAGTTTTACTTTGAAAATAAAATTCTTGAAGAAGTCACTGATTACAAATATCTCGGAATTGACTTTAGCAAAAACTTGAGTTGGGATTGTTGTAGAAAGGAGAACGTTGGGAGGTCGGAAAGCATTTTATGCTCTTCAAAATAGATGTAGAGAAGTAGAGCTGTGGGATTGGAACACTACTTAAACTCTTTTTGGGCTTCTAGTGCTTCCAGTGGTTCTTTATGGATGTGAATTGTGGGCCAGTAGTACTTCAGATTTACAATGGAGGCAAATTGAGCAAATTCAGAAACGTTTGATTACAAGCAAGTTCAAAATCAAAAGCACGGTCCCTTATGATATCATGCTGGCTGAAAGTGGGGCTGCTCCAATTGAAGCAATGGCTATGATTTGTCTGTTAAGGTACTTAAAAAGAATTCAGCAATTCAGATGGCCTAATATTGTTTTCAGTGATGTTCTGTGCAAAAGAAAGAAGACTTGGATGCGGCAAAACAAAACTTGGATGAGTAAACGGAATATATACTTTAATACTCGTCCCACGACTAGTCAGGAGATAAAGACTTTTGTGATGGATAACTTCCGTCAGCACATTTGGGGTAAAGGGCTAGGGAGAAAGAAGCAGTATTATATCAATGAGTTGAATCCCACTTTTGACCATCGTCAAAAAGTGTACATTGGGGCTAATATTTCGTGGAAAGCTAAAATTCTTATTGTCCAACTTCGAACTAACTCTCATCAACTCCGTTCTGAAATCAGGCGTTGGAAAAGGCCAAAAGAAGTGTGGGAAGAAAGAGTGCATTTTTTGCCAAAAGAAGTGTGGGAAGAAAGAGTGCATTTTTTGCACTTCCGGGGAGGTGGAAACTGAAAAACATTTCATTTTGGAATGTGATGCGTTAAGGACAGCAGGGACAGTTATGAGAATATCTTGACAGCTGGCTCTTGGTATAATTTATTTAAGGAGGGGTTAGTGGAGAAGTTGGGGGCGCTCATTATCACCTTGGATAGGAAGAGATTGGAATTGCGGAAGTCGATTTGAACTGGGGGTTTGTCCCATAGGCTTTTGTCAGTCTCGTGGACGTTAAAATTCTTCTTCTTCTTCTTATCCAGGACCTGAAATGTATGAGGATTTAATAAGGATTCATACATGAACAAAACTGAAGGTGGGCTGTGTGGCAAACTTGTCTTGAACAATGCATTGAGGTGTCATCATTTGCTCCACTGTTGCTCTCTTTCCTTGGAAGCTAGAATATCCAAAGGCAATTCGCCTTTCTTCACTGAAAATTTACATCCCAACCCATTTAGTTGACAATCATATTGACAACCAAACAACTATGAGTTTCAAATGCAAAAACAAAGCTCTACAAATACAGCTGAAAGGAGTAAAATACGTCAGTGTTTAAATTAATGATCATCTGAGCATTTTTGGCAACATTTGCATCAAAACAATGATGAATGATTTTTTTACCTGTTTCCCTTAACTTGAAATACTAAACCTTGAATGCCGTTTGTCCATGCTGTTTTATTTTTATCTATATGTGCCATTACGTAAATGGTATTTTTTAACAGCTGGTGTCACAAAAACGATGTTTGATTGGCAAAGGTGTCCCTCGAGATTTTTAATTTTTTTGCCTACATAACATCTAGAGGGGGGAAAATAGTACAAGTATGTGCTGACTGGTCATATTCTTATTTGACTCAAACACTAGAGACCTTTTAGATGGACAACCAAATTCAGTAGAGCAAACCCTCTTGTTGTGTATGCAAAGCTAGACAGCCAAGCTTGAATAGTTTTTCAAATACAGACCAGCAATTCATGTTGGTATTGAGTGATTGACTGAAGCATAAGAAAACTTTTGGGTTGACACCCGATTTGGTAGATAAAACCCTCTTGTTGTGTAAGCAGGGGTGAGACTGTTAATCTTTTACAGTTTATGGTGTCTTGATGATTCATTCCTTGAACTTCTTCAGAGTGCCATTTTTGTTGGAAATGTAAGACAATCCATTAAAGCGCCATTCTATCTGTCAGACATAATGATATGACCAGTACCCACCCAACGCCATCTTTGTTTTTAATATCCCATACCTGTGAACTGTTAAAATATGTCTGCTTTGTTTGCTCCATTTTGTTGCTGAACAGGCTTAACATGAATGTATCTTGTTGATGTGGCTGGCAGGCTATCTGTCAGTTTGTAATGCAGAAGTTGGGGAAAGACATTACGTGAAGGATGTTTGAAGATAGGTAGAATTTAGTAGATGTGTAAGCCCTAGAACTTCTCTGTTTGATGGGAAGTTTATTTTTGTAGTATTTCCCCTTTTCAGTCCAAGTGTTCACTATCTTGCTATGTAAACAGAGGTGAAATTGTTAACCTTTTACAGTTTATGGTGTCTTGATGATTCATTCCTTGAACTTCTTCAGAGTGCCATTTTTCTTGGAAATGTAAGACAATAGGGCTAGGCAGTGTGAGGGGCTTGTAATGTCTCTGGACGCATTATTTATAATGAGAGGGAAGACCATGCGTAATGGCATTCCGAGGCTTTCTGTGGCATTATTATTTGTTGAGCATTTTCAGCATGAAAAAATTTAGTCCATTATTTGAAAGCTATTTGTTGAGCCTCCAGAAGAGCTGATTGAATGCATACTATCTATTCTCAATAGTGTGAGATAAAAGAATATGGGAGTAAATTGTAAATGGATGTACAAAAGTTTGCTTGATTTGGCTAATTCCCTTATATAAGAGTGTGCTTCCATTATTTTAGGGCCTTAAAATTCCCGAAGATTCAAAAATATTTCCATGCCCCCTTTTGAGATGCCTATGAGCTTAGATGCCACTACCTAAAGGTCATTGAAGTATCAATTAGCTAGGTTTTGGCAATCAACTTGAGTAGACTACTTTCAGATTGATGCAGGGTTTCAAAAGTTCAAGTGGGCCTTTTAGTATATTAGCATTTCTTGAAACCCTACAATGGGTATGGTCCAATTCGTTTTATATTTTAGGTTTAAGTGGATTTTGGAAAGTCCTTTGTTTGAAGGCTTATGACATTTAAATCCGAAGGAGAGATAATATTATTTGAAATGTGTGAATGCTATCTATTAAAAAGCATTGGTAACATTTAAGTATACCTTGTGCACATTCTTAACATTATTCCTATGAAGGAGAGATGATATTATTGCTGGCTTGATAGGTAGGAATTCTTCAAATGTTTTTATCAATTGTTTGGAATGTGTGAATGCATATGTTTCAACGAAACTGTCTTTGTAGGTTTTGGAAATGGAACAAAAATTGTCTACAAATGCAATTTGTTCCATCAATGCTGGGGACATTGTTTCCACGCCAATTCTCCAAGTCTTATCTTTTAAGAGATTAACTACTGATGAGAATCAGATTGAGTGGTATAAGGTTGTGCTATCTGATGGAAACCACATGCAATTAGGTATACTTCCAGGAAAGCTCAATGATCTATTCTTCTCAGGAACAATGAAGTTAGGATCTATAGTCTCATTGGTGGATTACATCTGTCGACCAATTGGAGATTCAAGGTATGCTACCATATTCTTGATTTGCCTTTCCAGTGTCTTAATTGCCAATTTCTTTCGAATAACATAGCTTGACTTAAGTTAATTAATTTCTTTTTAAAACAGGACTATAATAGTTTTCAATCTAAATATCTTTTAGACAGATTGCCACTTGCTTGGAAAGCCCAAGTATTTGTTTAAAGCCCAAGAACAACAGATGCAAGAAGAACAACTGATTGGTCCATCTAGTTGAAGCCCAAAGTTTGGTATACATGTTCCTACTAGGGAACATGGCCTCCCAAATAGCATCACTTCTATTTAAGATTTGAATCATTAGCAAACTAGGTGGATAATAAAAGGTCCTGTTACATCTAAAAAACAAATGTGGCAATCTAATACACAGAGAAACAATGGACATGTCTTCAGCTTTGACATAATAGATAGTGAAGGCACAAAAATCCAAATAGATTGCTTTAATGTCATTGCAGATCTGCATTAATAGAGTAGAGATAGGGGCATTATATACTATTTCTAAAGGCTCAGTTAAGGAAGCCAACAGGAAATACAAGTTAAATAGTCACTATGAAATTACTTTGGACCAAACGTCAATCCTGAGTCGTTGTGAGGATGCGACATCTACCACGAGTAATCAGTTCCAATTCAAGCAAATTGAAGACATTTCAAATATTAGCAACAATAGTTTAGTTGACATTATTGGACTTGTGGTCAGCATTGGGGAAATCTCAACAATATGGCGAAGAGATGGAAGTGAAGTACTTCAAAGAACCTTAAAGTTGAAAGACACATCATCTTTGACCATTGATGTAAACTTGTGGGGCCCAGTATGCCAAAATAAGGGTGAAAAAATAAAAAGCTTGAAGGCTTCCCAAGGGCATGTGGTAGTTGCTATAAGGAATGGTCAAGTTGCTCAATTTAGAGGGAAGGTTATTAATACTGCCGCACCAACAATATTGAGTGTAGAGCCAACCATACATGAAGCAAAAGAACTAAGGTCTAAAGCAAAAGGGGAACAAATTGATGTGCCTTTATCCTCATCATCTCTTGCACAAATCAATGGATTAGTTGATAGAATGGCAATATGATGTAGAGTGGATTGTCTCTCACTGGTTTGTGCTACCTTGTCTAGGTATCTCCTCCAAGCTACACAAGAACTATCCAATGATTCTACACCTCACACCCTCCAAGAGTCTGCAAGACTTACTCTCTCTGACCTTCCTAAGGTCCTTAGGCTAGGATAAGCTCTTGTTGTTTTTTGAATTCCATTTTCTTGCTTCAGAGACCTTGTTTTTCCCACTCTCTTCCACACTCAACCTGAGAGTTTAACCTTGTTGGCGGCATTATTGTACACGAAAATAAGACTAGTTAATTATGTGTAATTGTTTTGGTTAGTTGGCAACCGAGGGGTGGTCGTTGCGGTGCGACGGTTGGCGCTCCCACCCCCTCAGTATCTTTATATACTTCGGAATGTAACTTGTAATAGACAACTATGAATGGAATAACATCTCTTATACTTGTCTGATATCTATGGCGTTATTATTCTGCGTTACGTGCTTTATGTTTTAAGTTATTCACCCGAGAGGGAAAACATTTGGCGCCGTTGCCTAGACGTACTTGGGAACAGGAGACGCGGATGGCGCATGGACACGATGGGCCTACTCGTTGGTGAGGTAAACCCAGAGGCCGATGACGCGCGAACAAAACTTTACACAGGAGAAGACACCGCAACAAGAGAATTTTCAATTCTGCTCTAGGTAGCCATCCAGACCTACGTCTGGCGAGAGGTGACGGAGGCGGAAATCCCACCAAGTGCTGTGTGGACAGCATTGGAGGTGAGTCCGACAGTAAATCGGTTGATGAACCATCTTCCCCGGTTACTTGCACAGGCATCACTGGCACAACAAGCTCACCTGGAGGAGATTGCCTAGGAAGAGCGATGCCAACAAATCCTTCAACAGTACGACGGGAAGCGGAATGGGATGGCGCCAGGCCAGGAGGGAATTGAAACTTGAACTTTCTATATTCAAATAAAAGGGTCATTGACACAAGTTGTATCTGACGAAATGAATGAATAAAGACGTGTTTTGGTTTATGTATTGTGAATTATGGAAATGTGCGGCAATTAATGCCCAACCTATTGAATAAAGGTAGAAATAAAAAAGCAGAAATGGATGAGTGGGAGGCTGCGCAGAGGGCCTTGATTCTGGAACAACAAGTAGAACGTAGACGTAGGCTGAGGCAACTTGCCGAAGGGTGGCCCAAAGGGAACCAAGGAGGAGTCACGGAGGGTGTAGAAGCCGAGGGAAATTTCTACGCGTCGCCAGAACACCGTAGGGTGCGGAGCCACGAAGAGTTTCTGGAGGAAACAAGGTTACGACGGAATCTAGTCGAAGAGACTCGGGATCAGTTTAGAAACTTATCCCTTACGCCACGAAGTGCGGATCACGAGAGGGAGACATGAGTGGGTGCAAGCGACAACAGAGGGGAGGACAACCGTACGGTTGCAGGTGCCACACAGCAGGCAAAACACCGTACCTCTAGGCACCCACGCAGGACACACCATCGACGTCGAAGGGAGCGGCGCACAGACGCAGCCACAGCCACCTCCAAGAAGACGACCCCCCTCGATGGCGGGCAAATAGAAGTTGCCTAAATTCAATGGAGATGGCAACGATGACCCCGTACGACACTGCCGTACATGTGAGACAATATGGTCAACCAACGGGGTAGTTGACAAAGCGGATTGGGTGGTGCAGTTCCCTGCCACCCTGAGAGGAGTAGCCATTGACTGGTACTCTGATGTGGATAAAACAAAGGTGGGAACATGGGACGACCTACAAAAAGCTTTTGAGAAGGAGTTTCAACTCCTCTGAGATGATAATGAGATCGTGTCGGAGATACTAAGCACAAAGCAGGGAAAGCACGAAACAGTGCGAACATACAACCGACGATTAAAGGAATTACTGGGGAAGATGGAGAACCAGCCGGCTGACGGACTAAAGAAGAGATGGTTCGTGGAGGGGTTGCGGTCATCCTTGCGGAGGAAGATGAAAATTATACCACCCACTTCATACGATGACGCATACAACCGCGCGATGGATTTGGAAAGTGAAGAAAAAACATCGTGGAAGAAAAAGGACAAGTCCTCTGGAGAAGAGGAGTCCTCGAGAGAAAGCAGCAACGACGAATCATCAAGTAAGAAGTTGCGAGCTCTTCAAAAGGATATGCACCGTATGTTGAAGGAATTTAAGAACATGAAAGGAAGCACGAGCAAAAACGAAGACGTGTGGTGCACTGATTGTAAGGAAGAAGGCCACACAAAAGGCACCTGCCCAAAGAAGGCCTTTTGTGAGATTTGCCAAGTGATGGGACACTCCATCAAGGATTGCCCATACAACATGAAAACCCGAAGTACGCAAATGAGCCAAGTGTTGTTCACGGAGCAGGCCACAACATCCGCACCAGCGGGTACGGCCCAACAAACCAACACAATGGCATCATCTGGAGGTTACCGGGACAACAGACGTGGCGGCGGAAGGAATAACAACAATAACAATAACGGAAGCCGTATCCAGTATGACGCCAAGGGCCAGCCAATGATCCAATGTAGGGCCTGTAATCAGTGGGGGCACTTTGCCCATGATTGCACGAAGGAAGCCACCCCTCAACACCTCTGCCGATGGTGTGGGCCAGGCGACCATGAGGACGCAAATTGCCCAAGGGTAGGGGTTAATCTCCTCAACATTGAGAAGGCTGAGAAGATTGGTGAGAAAGAAGTACTGGTGATCACCCGAGCTCAGACGAAAAAGGCCACTTATCCCGACCCCCATACCGAGGAGAGATTACGGGAGGCAAAGGGCAATATTGAATGTGAGATGACGGCCGAACGACGAGACAACGAGGTGGCGAGTACATCATCTGGTACGGAAGCTGAAAATAACATCATTGGGCAAGTACTGCAGATGGAAGTACCTATAAGGGTAAAAAGCCTTCTAGAAACAATGCCACAATTAAGAACCACCATTTTTAGTTCCATACAAACCACTGCGCAGGCACCTTTGCGTGCCACACGGGCGGAAGTTCCGGTCAGCCCCTCGGTTGACCCAATGTTGTTGGCCTTAAATAGTGGTCAACATCTTGCTGTAGTAGAGATGGGAATTCTCGGGGCTATCCTCAAGGACACCATCGTGGACGAAGGTTTAGGGGTGAATGTACTGCCAGAGGATATGTGGAAGAAGTTGGGGAAGCCAACACTATGGCCACCCACGTTCAACTTGGTAGGTGCAGACCAACACGACATCAAGCCACTCGGCACCCTGATGGCCCAACCAGTCACCATTGACACGCAACCCTTCATACTAGATTTTGTGGTAATCCCACTCAAGAAGAAGGGGTACGACGCTATCTTAGGCAGAGGGTGGCTGGTTACAGCAAAGGTGAACCACGACTAGAAAAAGATCACCCTTTCTATGGAGAAAGGGGGGCGGAAGTACACCATTGATTTGAGGACCCAGGTTGTCGGCGAGGAACTGACATCATCTTCGGAATCAGAGGGTGAAGGAAAACGTGACCTGAGGGACAAAGGATGGGGCTGCAGGGAGCCCAACGACGAAGGGATTCTCAAACTAGGAGAGTGCTCCGAGGATGAGACAGGGTCATTGAACGGGCTCTTCCACTGGTAGATGGAGGATTACGAAATGTTCCAGAGCTACAGGCTCGAAGTAGAGGAACCAGAGCAAGTAACCGAGGAGGTGTACCTGCCAGAATACAAAGAATATTGGAAGGGAGACGCCCCAAACCTCAGTGACTTAGATAAACCCAAGATCATTCGCGTCGGCAACGATTGGAACCCTGTGTGGAAGGCCGCAGCCTTCAAAATCTTTATTATTCTTCTTCTTCTTATGTACGGGAAGGAGACTGTGGTCCCTGTAGAATTTGTGGTTCCAGGTCTTCGGATGGCCATTGAAAATAGACTTGCCACCAACGGATCCAAATTGAAACCCTACCACGCGAAGCGCGCAAGGGACCCGAGAGGCCGGAAGGACACTCGAGAGGTCGGAGGGGGACCCGAGAGGATGGAAGGGGACTCGAGAGGCCGGGCAGGCGACTTGAGAGGCACGGGACCAACGCGGGAGACTCTTGGGCGAGGAAAACCGAGTCGGATGAAGGGCGATCCCAGAGACAGGGGACCCGAGCCAACGACTCTCTAGACAAGTAAATTAGGAAATTAGAGAAAAAAAACCAAAAAAAAAAACCGTACGACAGTTGACCGTACGTCTGGAAAAAGAAAAGAATTTTTTTTTTTAAAAAAAAAAAAGGGGAAGAAAGCCACGTTGGAACCACTGTACGGTAGCACCACCGTGCGGTGGCAACACCGACAATGGATCCATCGTGCGGTGGCAACACCGACGGTGGATCCACTGTGTGGTGGCAACACCGGCGGCGGGACCACCGTACGGTAGCACCACCGTGCGGTGGCAACACCGACGATGGCCCACCGTGCAGTGGAAACCACCGCTGCCGCAAGGAATAAAGGCACGGAGCACAGATGGAGACATAAAACGCAAACATACACGCAACAGCCCCAAACGCACAAACATAGCGGTAGGGTGGAGGGGTGTTGACCGCACGGGAAGGTGGCCGCACGATTGGAGGTGTCAGTGCTATTGTTGACCATACGGGGAGGTTGTATGGCTGGGGTGCCATCGGGGACATTATAGTGGACAAAAAAAAAAAAACGACGACCAAATTGAAAAATCTTTCGATGACATCTGGAGCTAGGACGCTGCAAATATTAGAGTGGAGAAGAAAGGTTTTGATACCTTAAAATATCACATAAATGATGTGCGCCATGGACTTTTGTGTGGTTCTGAAGGTTGTAAATTGGTCTTGGCGGCGGGGGCGCTGCCCCTCGACCCCTCTGGGGTGTTGCCCTAGACCCCGCTGGGGGCATTGCCCCCAGACCCCCAGTTTAATTTTGAGCTACAATACACTTGTTGGAGTTGGGCGAAGGGCATTAGAGATGTCATGGTAAGTGTTGTGGTTGTCCGTACTATGAGAAGGAAGCCTGAAGCTAAGCATTGGTGAGGGGAGACATTGCAGGTCCGCGCAGTTGTATGACACCAAGGAGTTATTCAGTTCAGTTATTAGCCTTTGGGGAGTGTGACGAAGGATTTGAGGCGTCTCGTAGCCTTTGTGACAGAGGGTTGTGGCCACCTCCAGGTAGGAATGGTGCGCTTTGAGGAACTTGGAGTATGTCTCGGTTGGACGTGAGGTTGCCTTGGTGGATGCATAGAGGGCTCGGGAGGAGCTAACCACCAGGTTGGAGGCAGTAGTAGCGTGAGACTTAACTCAGCGTACCCAGGAGTTGGATGTCGCGAGGGCAGCATGGGTGGCTATCGAGGACAAATTGGCTAGGGAGACAGTATCATTTGAGTAGCAGTTGGTGGAGGCCGAGACTAAAAGGCGTGTTTTGCAGACAAGTTTGGTTTAGGCACAGGAGGACTGTGATGTCAAAGGAAACAATAATGGTGAAATATGCACTTGAGCATCAGATGGTAGCAGAAAAGGGTTTTTAGGCGAGGACACAGCAAGTGTATAAGTTCCGGGCTTGACTGGCGTCAGCAGTTCTCTACCTTGGTTTTGTTTCATGTCATCTCTATTTTGTTAGTCGCCTGGAGACGACTTTTCTTTTTTGGGGGGGATGATGTTGGTGGCATTATTGTACACGAAAATAAGACTAGTTAATTATGTGTAATTGTTTTGGTTAGTTGGCAACCGAGGGGTGGTCGTTGCGGTGCGACGGTTGGCGCTCGCACCCCCTCGGTATCTTTATATACTTCGGAATGTAACTTGTAACAGACAACTATGAATGGAATAACATCTCTTATACTTGTCTGATATCTATGGTGTTATTATTCTGCGTTACGTGCTTTATGTTTTAAGTTATTCACCCGAGAGGGAAAACAAACCCCTCTACCACAGGATCTTCATTCCCCACACTACACACATTAGGATGGATGATTTTGGATGAATTCCAAACCCTATTCCTTACTCAGGAGCTTTTTACACTTACCGGTTTGGTGTTTTACAAACAAACTGCACTTTTAGGCCTAACCAGTTCTAGTAGCCTCATCAGCGAGGTATTCTGCATTCACCGGTTAAACTTCCTGAACAACCCTCTGAACTCTTTTACATTCCAGACACCCTTTTGGGGTTTACATACCATATGTCAAAACCGGAGGTGGGTTTTGTCTCTAACATATATAACCCTTACCGGTTAACTAGGCCTAATTGCCCCTTTCTAGGCCTTAAAAATAGGGATTGTTCAAAACTCCTTCATTGGTCTGATTGCCTGAATGAATTGTTGATAGTTTGGGCTTTTTGCTTCCATATGGAATTCCAAACCAATCATACTTCTTCTTCACCCACCAGACTCACCCAATTAGGGCCTGTTATCCATGATTCCTAACGCTTGCCAACTCAACGTGTCAAGCTTAGGGCATGGTGGCAAATCTTTGATTTGGCTTCCCTTGACTCAAAACCAAAAATAAAACATAAAATACATTGCAACCTAACATTCCACAAGGTTTCAGAGAGGAAATCCATCTTGGAATGTTAGGTTGGAGCCATTTTGCTCTCAAAACCCTCGGTTTTAGGGCTTTTGGACCCGCTTGCAACAAAATAGACTTTACTCACAAACTACAACACTTCAAGACTCCAAATCAAAAATAAAAATGAAGGTAAGACACCAAACTAATAATCCATGCCCCTGTTTTGGGATGCTCGATCCGTATAGGTCATACAAACTTGCAAGAACAACAAAAACTCAGAAGAACACACACAAATGGGAAACCAAAACTTGTTTGTTTGCTTCCGATCTTCAACAACCTTCAACAACTGATTATCATCGGTCTTTCCAAGCCTTATACTGGCCTTGGAGTAATTACAAACGCTCACAACTGATTGTGTCAACCAACTAACCGTTGGAGTATGAAAATGTTGCAAAGTTGCTATGAGCAACTTTTGCAACTTTTGCAATTTGTTGCACAAGTGAGCAACTTTGCTCAAACCCAAACTTGGTCACTTTCACATGATTCATATGACCTTAACAATTTCAAAACAACATCAACCAACCTACATTAACCCAAAAACAACTTATCCTATTAAGTGCTTGCTGATGTGTTTTTCATGCACATGCGAACACAGAATAAAATACCTTAAGGTTCCTTATCCTCTCTTGAGCAAAGTTTCCCGACTGTTGAAGATCTCGCCGAAGGATCAGTCGAGGCAACTCCAAGGTTCTTGTATGTAGGTTCTCTACTCGTGGATAAGCTCTTTGTGGTATGATGTGATTTGCTGGAATCACAAGGGTACTTACACTTGACAACCTAAACGTCTGATTTGCTGGAATCACAGGTCCTATTAACTAACTGGAAGATAAACAAATGACAAAAGATGCAGGGTTCAGGAAGTCTACTCTACTACCTAGAATGCGAGAAGATGGATGAACGACTAGGTGGAGTCCTACTGGGCTGGGTCTCACCATCAAGTTGAACAATTCAACACCAACTCAGTGCGATCTTTTGGGGGATGCTTCAAATATATTCAAATTGGACACCATTAGATACTGATCATCATTCAAGTTAATGCATGAACAATAGATGTGTAACGACCTGAGATTAAACTCCTTTTATGCCAGTTGACCACGCAGGGCGCACTTACAATCAGTAAGAGGCTAGTGGTATGGATTAGACGGATTCCACACAGGTGCATTCAACAACTTCTTTCATTCAATTTAATTATCTATCATCTAAAATGAAGATTCAACAAGAGACCATGCATATTTCAACGAAACAACATATTTCACCATATCTTCATTGAAAAAAGAAGTCTTTACAATTGAGGCAACAATGTCTTGTCTTCTCTTCCTAGTCTACTCTAATTGCTATTCTATTTGCTATTCTACTACCTATTCACAGACTATCAACTATTTTCTCACTATTGTCTATTAGCTAACCATTCGCCTTTACAAATGAGGAGCCAGGGCTTATATAGTGCCCTCAATACAATTCAATGGCTCAGATCAACTTGAGATCAATGGCCAAGATTAAACAATGAAAACCCTAATTAGGGTTTGTTACAACAACTCAATTCTGACCAATGAAATAATTGCATTATTTGGACACGTCTTCTTTGGAATATTCGACCAATGGATAACCGGGGTAGGTACATTGAAGCTTGTGCCATCTCCAATGAGTCAGGTACATTGAATTTGGACACGCTGAGGTGGACCAATCTGACTGGAGGAGTGATGACTGGGATGCCACCTTGTCTGACACTTGTAATTTGGTAGATGCTCAATTTGATGATGCTGAGAAGCTAACTTTAATTAACTCTTCTGAAACTGTTTGCTTCTTCAATGAACCCTTGCTTTAACCTCCTTTGTCTTTGATGTGCAGGATGGATGGTGTACCTTTCCTTCAAATGCTGGACTGGAAGAGGTCGTCCTTGATGATGCTGGACCGGAGAAGGCCGTCCTTGTTGATGCTGGATTGGAGAAGATCGTCTTTGTCTTGGCCTAGTCTTCTTTTAACTGCAAGACAAACCAAAAGATGATTAAGGACACAGAATAAATTTATTTCAACATAGCATTTTCTACCTTAAATCATTAACAAGAAGATGTTAAAATGAAGCTTGCTCAATATTCTCCCCAGGGATAGGCCTTATAAGGATTTCGCCTTGGACCCTCTGGAAGGGTCAGGAGCGAAATTTGCATTCTTGGCTCAAATTGTTCTCACTTTGCAACCGTACTTGCTTAGATACATGCCCAAGGACGTCCTCATTCTCAACCAACACCAATCTTGATGCAAATTTGGGGCAAAAGAGAGGTTTTTAAGAATTTTGCTCTGGACCCTTTGGAAGGGTCAGGAGCGAAATTCACATTTTAGGACAAAATCCATCATGTTTCCTCTCCAAAATACCTTCCAAGGCGAGCACACACTAGTTTTCCTTCCTCCAGAGCCCAGGGATCCATGCCTTGACCTCTATCATGAGCAATTTGAGTGAAATTGGGAATTTCGCTCTGGACCCTCTGGAAGGGTTAGGAGCGAAATTCACCTTTTAGGTCACAACTCTTCATTTTCTTCACTTCAATTCATCTTGCAGGGCAAAGTAACATCATTTCAACCTCAACTACGCCTTAGGACTCCTAGTCTTGACTTGACACAAGGAGGAAATAGGTAGATGAAGAATTTCGCTCTGGACCCTTTGGAAGGGTCAGGAGCGAAATTCACCTTTTAGCTCAAAATTCACACTTTTGAAGGTCAAACATCTTTCCAAGGCATTCCAAATAGCTTTTCTCACCCTAGTCTAGGCGTGACTTAGCACAAAATTTGGAGGATAAGATGGTTTTTAGGATTTTCGCTCTGGACCCTTTGGAAGGGTCAGGAGCGAAAATCTTATTTTAGGCTTATTTCCTCATCTTTTCAACTCCAATCCACCTCCAAGACGAAGGACACATCACCTCACTCCTATCTAGGCCATAAAAACCAAACAATGACTTGATTTGCAAGGAAAAAAGGGTGATCCTAGGAATTTCGCTCTAGACCCTTTGGAAGGGTCAAGAGCGAAATTCTCATTTTGGCTTCAAAATTTGCATTTTTGGTGACTAAAATCCACTCTAAGGCAATCCAAATGACTTCTCTCACCCTTGTCCAGGTTTGACTTTTCTCAAATTTTGGAAGAAAAGATGGTTTTTAAGATTTTCGCTCTGGACCCTTTGGAAGGGTTAGAAGCGAAAATCATTTTTTAGGCTCAATTCCTTCACATTTGATAATCATTGAGAAGTCAAAGTTATTTCTAAGGACCTCTCCCATCAAAACTCACCTTAGTCAGCACTAGGCTTGGCACAAAATTGGGAAAAAAGGTGATTTTGAGAAAATTCGCTCTGGACCCTTTGGAAGGGTCAGGAGCGAAATTCTCATTTTGAGCTCATTTCTTCGTTCTTTCAACCTCAATCAACTTCAAAAGGCAAGGACACAACTTCTCACTCCCATCCACGCCATAAAAACCAAAAGTTTGATTTGATCCAAGGAGAAAATGATGGATTTGAAGAATTTCGCTCTGGACCCTTTGGAAGGGTCAGGAGCGAAATTCTTGTTTTTGCTTAATTCCTTCCAATTCATTGATTACTAGCAACTCAAAGTCATTCCTGAGGACATCTCCAATCTCAACTTACTCCGATCCACACTTGACTTAGCATAAACTTGAGATAAAAGAGAGTCTTGGAGGATTTCGCTCTGGACCCTTTGGAAGGGTTAGGAGCGAATTTCTTCCTCTAGCCCAAAATCATCATTTTTGGAGACAACAATCAATTCAAGGGCAATCTCAAGGGCTTCCCTCACGTTAGTCTAGGCATGGCTTGGCACAAATTTTGGAGAAAATGATGGGTTTTAGGATTTTCTCTCTGGACCCTTTGGAAGGGTCATGAGCGAAAATCTTGTTTTAGGCTCACTCCTCCATCATTTCAACTTGAATCCACCTTAAAAGGCAAGAAAACACTTCTTCTCTCACATTCAAGTTATAGAAACCCAAGTTTGACTTGATTTTGCTAAGAAAATAAAGGTTTTTAGGAATTTCGCTCTGGACCCTTTGAAAGGGTCAGGAGCGAAATTCACTTTTTAGACCAAAATCATCATTATTTTAAATCCAATCTTCATTGCAAGGTAAAATCTCATCTCTCTTCGCCCTAGGAACAAGGTTTTGAGCTCAAGCAAGGTAAAAAATATAGGCTTGTAAGGAATTTCACTCTGGACCCTTTGGAAGGGCCAGGAGCGAAATTTCCTTCCTTGGCTAAAACACTCATTCCTCAACTCTTTCAAACGTCCTTAAGAGTTTCAATATGCCCATTCTCTCTTTCAACATACCTTGGACATCAAAATTTGGCCAAATAAGGAAAGAAATGAGATCTAGGAGGATTTTCGCTCTGGACCCTTTGGAAGGTTCAGGAGCGAAAATCACCACTTGGGCTTGATTGTTCATTTTTCAAACTTCAATTTTCTCCTGGAGGCAAATATAGATCGTTTTTCATCTAAGGAGCAAGGTTTCAAGCTAAAACAAGGGAGCAAATGAAGTTTATAGGGAATTTCGCTCTGGACCCTTTGGAAGGGTTAGGAGCGAAATTCTCCTTTTGAGCTTAAATCTTGGTTCTTCAAAGCTTCTAACTCCCTCTCAAGGCAAAAACATACCCATTCAACCTCCATCAAGCCAAAGCCTAGCCAAAAAAAACAAACAAACAAGGGTTATAAGGATTTTCGCTCTGGACCCTTTGGAAGGATCAGGAGCGAAAATCATGTTTTGACCTTGATTCTTGATTTTTCAAACTCTAATCTTCCTTGGGAGGCAAACATAGATACTTCCTCATGTATCTCCATCTTGATCTTGACTTTGGCTAAGGGAGAAATTAGTGTTTTCAAGAATTTCGCTTTGGACCCTTTGGAAGGGTCAGGAGCGAAATTCGCTTTGGACCCTTTGGAAGGGTCAAGAGCGAAATTTGACATTTTGGACTCTCCATCAGGGTCATTTTATGGAACATAACATTTAAGTACTGTCAGGATGTTTGAGAGTGGTTACGGACTTCTAGGAGTTATATTGCAAAATCTAGTTTTTGGAGGGTTCTTCAGTTTTCCAGACTTAGTCAAATTTCAGGATCAGTACATTCCAGACAGCCAAATTTTAGGATCAGGACATTCCAGATAGCCAAATTTCAGGGCATTTGAAGATCGGGATGACATTCTAGACTTCATCACTCACCACCTTGACCTAGCTCAGACCTTCAAGAATGACACTCACTCACCAAGCAAGACACAATTAGCAACAAGAGCAAAACCAGGCCCTAAGGAAGAGTCTCAAAGAAACCCTAATTCCGGGGCCCCAAAGACTCACCTTTGCTCAAGCAGAGCCTGCCATCCTAGTGATTCCCCTGGTGACACTCGAAAAGCAAAGGCTAACAGACAAAACTGTAAAACCTAGAAGGCAAACCCTAGAAAGCCAAAAAAGCAGGGGTCCCCATTTGCAATGGGGTGATGTGTGAATACGTCACAACAGTGCTCTACCTGGCACCCTTAGGAGCGCACATGCCAACATTGGTCAAACAAAGACTCTTAGGGCCCTTACAATCATTTGAGCACACACATAATGGCCTCTTGGCCTTATTACAAAACTAAAAACATGATTCCAACATCCTGGAAACAAACTCAACAAAATTGCTAAGTGCCCCTGCACCACAATAGCTTCTATTTTAGAGCACTGCAAAACAATCGATCAACCTGTAGAGGCCACAATGAACACAACCATCAAATTTATTATGCCAGATGCTATCTGTTATCCAGCTTGTCCATTAGAGATCGATGGCAAAGAATGTAAGAAAAAATGTGTATAAAATGAAGATAACACATTGTTTTGCCCCAGATGCCAGGTCTGTATAGCAGAATGTAATTACAGGTACCTATTCCAATTGAAGATCCAAGATCACACGGGTAGCATTTGGGTTGTGGCTTTCGATGAGGTTTCAAGTGATCTTCTGCAAATGTCTGCTAGAGACCTCTACATGCTCCAATATGACACCCAAGCTGAAACAAGTCCCCAGTCCATCATTAATTCTGTGATCTTCAATTGCTTCAACTTTACTGTATTAAGTAGAAGTGATACCTACAACTTTGAAGCTAGGCTTAAATCAATCATCACCAAAGCTACAAAAGTAGATTTCCAGGCTGAGTGTGAGCATTTACTTTCTGAGATATCAAAGATGTCTACTTCCAAATAAATACATAAAACACCCACTGTACTTGTAAATAGTTGCCTTTGTAAAATTCTTAACAAAAAATAATAAAGGCCATTGTAAGACACCTACTATACTTGTACATAGCTACCTTTGTACAGATCTTAAGAAAGAGTAAACAAGGCCTTTACCTTGTATAAGCAAATGAATTTTCATATTAAATTTAATAAATATATACAGATTTAATATGGTTCGCTTTGTCTATTTCATGCTACCACTATCTCTGTCCATAGTGAGTGTTAACCATTAATCTTATTAAATTGATTCAAGTCCATCAACCATTTTAATTTTACCATCTCTAGACAAATATTGATAATTTTGATGTCTGCACTTCTTGTGGCAAAGTACACTGGATTCCTTATTGCAATCATTCTGTTGTCTTGAAATTTTACAAAGCAGAATATCTAGTTATTTCACTAAGAAACTGATTTTTTTAAATTGAAGGCATGATGTTTCTTCTATCCATTATAGAATACTGTTTGACAAACATTTCTAGGCTGAACTATTTTACATAGTGTTTAACTTTGAACTATGTTACATAGTGTTTAACTTTGTTTATAAAGTTATCATGAAATTTATGTTCTTTTAATGGATACCCTTCTGATTCTACAAATTGCATACTGTTTTTTTGTTTATAGTTTACAAGCTCTTCACAATGATACTTTTTTATATCTTCATCTCAAATATCTGTCTTACTTGCTATACTCTGATTGTTTCACTTTCAATTCTGCAATTTATACATGGACCCCGGACCTTCCTTTTCATGAATTTTAGGCTATGCAATCTGTTTTTTGTTTTGTTTTGTAGAAAATGCAGAAACTCGTAGCAGATGCTGAAAGAAAGAAGGCCAAAAAGAGGGAAAAAACCAACTATATTACAGTCAGCATAAGGAACAAATTTTTGTTAGGCGTTGTGTTTAGCGGCTAAGCCAAAAGACGAACCCATCAATACAACCAACACTAGAAAGTACAGAAATAACGATATCCACAGAGACAACATTAGAAAGACCAAAATCTTTGTGGACAAAAATATAAGTGACAACTCGCAATAGCTGCACCCAATGACCTTACCAACATCCCTGCCTCTACAATAGAACAACTCAAAATAAGAGAAGCGAAAAAACAAAAACAAACTGAACTAGAAACATTCCCAACTAGTATAGAGAACATGCTAGGCCTTACTAGATTGATAGACACAACAATAGCCAATGACACACCCAAAGGCACTTTCTTAGGAAAATACTTAGAATCAATGAAACGTTTTCGACAATGAATTGCACTCACTTGTTAAAACGTGTACCATATATAAAGAAAGTTATAGTGAAATGTCCATACAAACAAATTGCTCCGAAACCATGTGTACTAGATGTTTCATAGAAAAAGGAGTGCACCATTTCTCTGCAACAAACAACTTAGATCTAGGCAAACAACCAAAAGTCCTAAAAAAACTCACCCAAGAGGAAAAATGCTTATAGCTAGAGTGACATAGTTTTACAAGTCACTCATGCAAAGGGAGGACAATATAAATACAATGGCCACACCATAAGCTTCCCCTAGGATATCTCAAAAGTCGCCCAACTTTTGCCACGGAAGTTACAAGATCTTGAAGTATGAAGAACCAACATTGAAGGCAAAAATTATGATTGTTATGTAAACAGACACAACATTTTCAATGCACTAAAATATAAAATTCAAAATGACCCATACTACAAGGATGTCACTATCAATATTGATGCACTCAACCCACTGCCCAATACTACCATAGATATATCAAACATGCTCCATACCTTGCCAGAAGACGACCAACAAGCAACAAAGCCAGAAATGCAGCCTATGACCGATATCGATAACGAATATGACTTTGGAAATTCATCATCACTCATTCCCAAATTGCCAAATAGACAACGCGAGCTACAAACCATTAAACAAATCCTCCAAATAGAAAGCAATGATGGTAACACTATACCATGGCCTGAAATCCACTGCTCACCGATAAATGAATACAACACTGAAGGGTTACTAAGCATGGCTTTTCCCACTTTATTTCCAAATGGAAGTGCACTCCCCCTCCAATCAAGGAACAAACAAATCCATCTACATGAATATGCTTTGCATTTAATGTGTTACCATGACAATTGATTTGGAAGGCATGTAAGATTTTGTTATTTCCTTTACAACCTAATCATGAGACATCGCAACCAACAAACAATAGTTTTTATGAAAGCAAACTTGGAAGACAAGGTATTAAAGACTTTAGAAGAACTTTGACAACGATTACAAAATGTCCTGGATGACCAATTGGCAAATCAGCTAATGCGTTTTGGAACTTCATTACGAGGGACATGAGGTTATTGGAATACATGTCAAACAAACCTAACAACCATGATACACCAACTAGGCACCCCAACACTTTTTTTCACACTTAGTTCAGTTGACACAAAATGCACAGACCTTCATACATTATACCCATACACTACCAACCCACCAACACAATACTCATGAAAAACATTCATAGACAATGTGGTCCAAAACCCATACATAACCTCCCTATACCTCCATCAAAGGTTTACAATATTGAAAAACTATTGCAAACAGAAGATTACTGGTATAGATATGAGTGGCGGTACAGAGGTTCTACTCATGTCCATGGTTTCTTGTGGCTTCCAAATGCACCTAATATGGATACCATAGATTGGAACAATAAAGACAAAGTGGAAATAGCTAGGCAATTTTTCAATACATATGTCTCTGCTTGGAATCCTTGCAATCAAAGCGAAAGAACAAACAAAACACACCATGCTCTTGCAGACGATCCATGCATATTGAACACTATTCAAATAATCTCTACAGATCCTCTATTAGATTACGAACAATTATTGAATACAATACAAAGACATAACAAATGCACAAAGCACATATGTTTGAGAAAAAAGGGGCAAACTATGCAATGTCGATACAAAGTTCCATGGCCTAAACATTTGGCTTAATAAATTTGATGGTTGTGTTCACTGTGGCCTCTACAGGTTGTTCGACTGTTTTGCAATGCTCTAAAGGAGAATCTATTGCCATTCTGCCAACTAATTCATTGATTTGTGCAAGAGATGATGAGGATGAAGGCACATCGGTTTGTTCCCCTTCTTATTTAGACCTTAGTTCTTCTGCTTCACGTATGGTTGGCTCTACACTCACTATTGTTGGTGCAGCAATATTAATAACCTTCCCTCTAAATTGAGCAACTCGACCATTCCTTAAAACAACTACCACATGTCCTTGGGAAGCCTTTAATCTTATTATTTTTTCAGCCTCATTTTGGCATACTGGGCCCCACAAGTTTACATCAATGGTCAAAGATGACACATCTTTCAACTTTAAGGTTCTTCGAAGTACTTCACTTCCATCTCTTCATCGTATTGTTGAGATTTACCCAATGCCGACAATTCCAATAATGTCAACTAAGCTTTGTTGCTAATATTTGAAATGTCTTCAATTTGCTTGAATTGGAACTGATTACCTGTGGTAGATGTGACATCCTCATAGCACCTCAAGATTGACGTTTGGTCCAGAGTAATTTCCAGGTGACTATTTAACTTATTGTATTTCATGTTGGCTTCCTTAACCAAGCCTTTAGAAATAGTCTATAAAGCCCCTATCTATACTTTATCAATGTAGCTCTGTAATGTCATTAAAGCAAGCTATTCGGATTTTTTCGCCTTCACTATTTATTATGTCAAAGTTGAAGACATGTCCGTTGTTTCTTTGTGTATTAAATTGCCGTATTTGTTTCTTAGATGTAACACAACCTTTTATTGTCCACCTTGTTTGATAAAGATTACACTTTAATAGGAGTGATGTCCTCTGGGAGGCCATGTTCCCTAGTAGGCACATGTATACCAAACTTTGGGCTTCAACGGGATGGACCAATTAGTTGTTCTTCTTGCATCTGTTGTTCTTGGGCTTTAAACAAATACTTGGGCTTTCCAAGCAAGTGACAATCTGTTTGAAAGACATCTAGATTGAAGATTATTATAGTCCTGTTTTAAAAGGAAATTAATTGACATAAGTCAAGCTATATTATTTAAAAGTAATTGGCAATCAAGACTCTGGAAAGGCAAATAAAAAATATGGTAGCATACCTTGAATCTCCAATTGGTCGATAGATGTAATCCACCAATGAGACTATAGATCCTACCTTCATTGTTCCTGAGAAGAATAAGTCATTGAGCTTTTCTGGGAGTATACCTAATTGCATGTGGTTTCCATCAGACAACACAACCTTATACCGCTCAATCTGATTCTAATCGGTAGTTAATCTCTTAAAAGATAAGACTTGGAGAATTGGCATGGAAAAAATGTCCCCAACATTGATGGAACAAATTGCATTTGTAGACAATTTTTGTTCCATTTCCACAACCTACAATTACAGTTTCGTTGAAGCATATACATTCAGACATTCCAAACAATTGAAAAAGTTATTTGAAGAAATCCTAGCTATCAAGCTAGCAATAATATCATCTCTCCTTCATAGGAATAATGTTAAGAATGTGCACAAGGTATACTTAAATGTTACCAATGCTTTTTAATAGATAGTATTCACACATTTCAAATAATATTATCTCTCCTTCAGATTTAAATGTCACAAGCCTTCAGACAAAGGACTTTCTAAAATCCATTTAAACCTAAAATATAAAAAGAATTGGACCATAACCATTGTAGGGTTTCAAGAAATGCTAATATACTAAATGTCTAGTCAAGCTGATTGCCACAACCTAGCTAACTGATACTTTAATGACCTTCAGGTAGTAGCATCTAATCTCATAGGCATCTCAAAAGGGAGCGTGGAAATATTTTTGAATCTTTAGTAATTCTAAGGCCCTAAAATAATGGAAGCACACTCTATATAAAGGAATTAGCCAAATCAAGCAAACTTTTGTACATCCATTTACAATTTACTCCTATATTCTTCACCTTTTAATAGCTCCAAAGGAATCGCCCTCCTTCCCTTAACATATCGATGCAAGCATAGATGATGAATGTATCGATGAGTTGAGTATTCTCCAAAATTGTCTACCTTGTAAGCTGCTGTCAATTCACAATAAACCCAAGTATGAAGGATTGAGGTATCCTTCACTCTCAATTGAAACCCTTCGGAGGATCTCTCACCACCTTAGTTATGTTATCAATGGAAGGTATCGTTCCCAAAGACAAATAGATCTGCAAAAAGCCTTGGCTCCACAAACACAATCAATACAAATATCAATTCCTTGCTACCCAACAATGAGGCTGCCTCCTCTATTTATTCTTTTCCTTTTAGAGGTCGGCCTCCTTCTAGAAGAAATAAAATAATATTTAATTGATCTTTCTAGAAGATTCCCTTTAAAAAATAATAATATTATTTAAGTGACTTTATTATTTAATTGCACTTTTGATAATTAAAATATCATTATGAATATAAAGTGCAACACACATGACATCATACGTGAGAACACATTATCTCAGTTAAAATCATATTAAAATGGAATGTGAAGCCACAAGCAATTGCCCAGTCGACTCTCTTATCAACCTTTTGGTCTACAAGGATCAAGTAATAGGCCAAACTCCTCTACGAATTGATCCTCATGAAAATGGGGACATTATAGAAAACCCAAGAAGGGAAAAACCACGGTGAGAATCACACTCACAATATGAATAATTGATTACAATGTTTTAAGCTCAAAGCAAAGGAAGCTCACTACACCTGATTGGACTTGCAAAATTAAGGTGCACAACCTTAGGGCAAGATACAACTTGCATTATTGAGATGCACAATCTCACGGCAAGATACAAAGATTGCACAAGCTGCTAAAAGGACTCACTATCTTCTAATAGGTACATGAAAATGATGAATGGAAATGAACGAGATCTCTTGATCATGAAACTGTCTTTGAACCATTGTGTCAAGCGAACACTAAAATGACAAACATATCTCACTTCATTTGCTGTTTCAAAACACTATCAAATTAAAGATATGATCATCAAAGCTCATCACAAACTAAAATTTGTACTTTTGCTTCTTTACATACACTTGTATATCATTGACATCCAATTCACAACAATCCACACTTCCATTTATACTAGGTTATACATTGAAACCCTCAAAGAGGTCGACCATAGACAGAGTATACACAAATTACATAAAGTCAAGCACTTGGACCAAAATCATACAATGCAGTCCACTCTAGGAGATAAAGGGGATTCAAATACATCACAACATGTCTTCTAAAGCTGATTTCAATAAACCACACACACTAGCAAATTCTCTAAAGTTGACATCAAACATAATGTGTAAAAAAATGGAGCATGCTAACCAGTTGGCCCAAAAACATCACCCAATGCAAATTACTCAAAACAAATCTACACACACCACAATAAGACCCATATCAACATTCTAACTCAACCTACAATACATATTCGGACCAAAAGAGTATGATCCAAATAAGATAAATCAATTGAGTCTACCATAGATCAACACAACTAACAACACCAAACACAAAACAACATAACTTCACTTGCAAATCATACCACTGCATGGACCATATGAACATATTCTCCAAGCCACAACACTTGAACTAACACAATGAAGCAATGTTGAGCATTCTCTGGACTAGTCTTGACAGACAACCTCACTGCCAATAAATCGACACAACTAACTTCATCATCTAAGCAACTCAGGACTTAAAAACATTATAGTGTAATATCCATAAAACATAGACATTATATCCAAAACTGCAAGCCATCATCATCAAGAACTGAAGAAATGCAAAACATTATTCCATAAGGACATTAAATACTATTTCCTGCATTTTGTAACTTCCACTATTGTAGCCTTCCAAAAACACTCCATACTCACTTAACATCACCACCAAACAACTTAACAACATTTGAACACTCATTTCTAGACCATATACTATGTTCGCACAATGGAATAACTCCAACTTCCTCTTCACTTCTATTACCTTAATATGCAATCATAGACAACACAAACTGTGTCATCAAAGACAACACCATACAAGTTTGACATCAATGACAACACATCTCAAGTTTCCAACACTTGTATAACCTTGTACTTCAAAATAAGTTTTGAAGCCCATAAATGTACACTGAACTATAAAACCAAGACACAAATAAAGAGAACAATGAAGAACATCTTAAGACAAAATTGTTGTCAAAAGAAAAAAATAGCCTTGAGCACCTTCGACCTGTCAAATATGACAAAGCATTTGTAAAGGGATAACTGTGTGAGATATATTATGTAATATTTTTTTATCCATTCCAACATATTTTGAAGCTTCAAAGGTTTTGAAGAGTCTTAGCTTTATTGGAAATGTATTTTGATAGTCGCCAACATAAATACAATGATACTTTTCATGTGCAGATTTGACATTTTGGGAGCATTTAACACTTTTTGGAGAAATTGATCATCTTGGAAGTGTAGGCATCTAAAATTGACCACCTTTAATTTACCCTTATTTCATCTAATTCTCAAGTATTTATATTAATTAAACAATATTCTATTATTTATTAAATATCATCTACTTTCTTCTTTTGTTCTAAGTCTTAACCTAAGGTAAATAATTAATTCTCATCCTAGTCCATTTCTTCCCATCAATTAAATAGATAAACCCTATTTATTTAGTCACCCTCACATGCCACATCTTCCGTCACTTTTACTTAACTCCTCATCCACTTCTTAATCATGTGCACAATGTTTGATTAAGTGTGGTCAACTTCTCCCATCGCATCAAGCACATGGGCCCCTTACACAAGCACATGGATCTTGCTTCCTCAAGTACTCAAAATGAATTTTTAATTCCTTTTTTCTTCTCCTCCATCCCCCGCCCCTTGATCTCCATCAAGCAATCTTGACCATTCATTCACTTTATCCAAAATTATATTTATCTAACACAACCATTTTTAACTATTCCACTTCTTTTTCATTTGAGCTCTCTTATGCTACCAAAATTCTTGTGAGCACACTTTGGTTCCGACATGTTGGAAAAATCTACACATCAAGGAGGTCATCATACTTTGTTTTCGATGGATTTGGTGATGGTTTGACCCCCTTTTTGCCTTATCTTGATTGTTGTTTGGTTTTGTAATTTTGAGTGTTTTTTATTGCTAATTTCACTCCTTTTGGAATCACTTTTCCTTGCATGCATACAAAAGGCTATTAACTTTCATATAGATTGATATTCTATGCATTTAGGGTATTGGTGATGTGGTTAGAATTCATATTGTGGAGTATTTTAATATCTTTTGTAACTTCGGCAACATGGTTATAATAAAATTTTATATAAGTTTATTGAAGAAAATTATTTTTCGAAAAAAAGAAGAAGAAAGAAGTGCACTTTAAAAAGTAATGAAAAAACAACATTTAAAAAAAAAAATATAGCAAAGAAACAAAAAATACTTGCTTTGAAAAAGTTAGAAAAGGAGGTTAGGTCTTCAAAAAGGATTATTGCTTATTCATTTCATTTGTTTTGGTGAAGGAACACAAGTTCTTCCTATTTTACTTAAGGATGACAATTCTTTGGTGAATCTAGTTTCGGGGAAGAAACTCTCCTAACTGGCTGAGTGATTTCATCCATAAATCATTGTGTTGAAGCTCGAGTTTTTCTAATTTGTTATTAATAATGTAGACTTTAATATGCTTTGAGATATTTTGATTTGCAAGTTTTATTGGTGTTTATTGTCCTAGTTTTGGTTCAAATTTATGAGTTGTTTTTGAAGCTTTAAGAGGGAAGTACTTCTTTATTTCATTTTATGCTATTTGTTGCATTAGTAATAAGAGCCATTTCGAAGAGATTTTTATTTTGCATCTTTGGTTGTACAACAATGTTCTTATCGTACATAAATGATGGTTATGCAACGATTTTGGATATTTAGTATGGTGGATTGCACACATTTTCAGACCCAAACAATTTGATATGACAATTCTAAGTAATGTTTAGTGAGTTTGGAGGTCTACAATCAAAATTCTATAGCATCCAATGCTCTTTGGCAATAATCACACCAATCTATGATTTCATGGACTAACTTATGTATATGCAACAATGTGTTCATTGATTTGAATAACATTATTAGTCTGTGTAGCTAGTTTCTTCTATCACTATCATTGTCAATTATACTTAGTGCATTCCATGCTTATATTATTGAAGCTTTAGTTGGTTGTATCACCAAAGAGTTATGCATTTCGTGCTCAAGAAATTGTAAAACCGGATGGTGTATTTCCGGTTAATGCATTTATCATTGAATATTTTGGTTGGTTCATTGCTAGACACATTTGTGAATTTCAAACCTGTTTTGGGATCGATTGGTTTCACATGCAATCAAACATTTTGGCTTGATCAAGTTTCATTGTAATCTAACATTGGCTCTACATTCTTTACATGCAATTTTATTTCAAAGAGGTGTTGATTTGGGTTGGCTTTGGTGCTTGCATGATTTTATCATCTTATCATCTTTCCATCTTTACTTTCTAATAGTGCATTTATCTAGATAGATCGTGTTGTCCAAATACCGTATGCTCTCACCTTGAATACATTGAGAGCTTGGTGATTAGAAAGTGCATAGACTTGTATTTGTATTTGTATATTAAAAAAAATAAAAAAATAATGTAGGGTTACCATGTGTCACCATATAAAATTTAAGGATAACATGTTTATAAAGGAATGCACGAGACTAAGGCATCCTTATCGAGAATTCTTGTGATGGCATAAAGAACACCTTTTTACTTTTAATGCTTGGCATGATGTTAGAATGTTGTGATGTCTAATGTTTTTAAAGAGTATATGCATGATTATATCTTTGTGGCTTCACCAAATATTAGTATAAATATTAAAATTTACTTACAATAATAGTTTATTGATATATTTTTTAATAGAAGTTTCTCTCAAATATTATATACTTTGTATTTGTTATAATATAAAGTTCAAATTATGTTATGCTAACTTTATGATTTGTCTTATGGCTTAAATTAGGAGTTGTTAATATTTTAACTTTCATTTTCTAATGAAAAAGGTCTAGTTATAAAATGCTTTGCAAAGAATGTGGGCTTAAGAATTAACAATGGGGCAAAGGTTGTTGCTACTTGGTGGGATTAAGTGATACAATACAATACTCTAACTCCTCATGAGCCTTCAATCCAATAGTACCAACCAACAAAGAAACTTGAAAAAAAACCTTAATCAAACTCCACTCCAAGCACCTATTTTTATAGGAAAATAATGCAACCATGAAGAATGAAATCCAAGATTGAAAACCTAATTCCTCCCACCTTGTAATCATCATTTTGTAGCTCATAATGATCTCTTACAAATTCTCTCACAATTGTCATAAGACATCTTCAATGCATGTGCACCTAGAAACCAAAATAGCAAAGGTTCCACCATATATGCTGTCATAGTTGTCATCGAATCCTATGACAATTGTCATAGTTGTCATAGATATTCTTACAACTTTGTTAGATTTCATAACACCCCAAAGTAGTAGGTTCCCAAGGTGGATTTCTAGGTTGTTCAACATTACAGTTTTATTGTTACTATGATGCCTATGCAGTGAAATTAATCAATAACTACCTATTGGTAAATAGGCAATTACATAGACTAGTGAAAAACTTAATTTATCATACCAATAAAATATTTATTACCATTGTGAGTGAAACCCTTCATCTCTTATCAGTGAATTACAATTAATTACATGGATTTAAAAGGTTGATGGCACCTAAATCTCAACATACTTTTCACATTCAAAGTAATGACCGATTGGGAGAATATTGACTTGGGTGTATAATTAAATTTGAATTTCATATTTTTGGTTTCAAATCTATTTTGTGGATTTAATCTAGGTGGAGAATGGGTAATTTGTGGAATAGGTTTGGACCATTGAGATATACATTATGTAACAAAATTTTGAAATAACAGATAAAATGTAAAGATTTTGGTAACAATTGTATATAGCTTTTGCATTAACATTTCAAATCCCACTTTGTGATCCACCATCATGAAGATGATAAAAATGAATTAAAATTGTAAAGCAAGTTCCTTGTGTTTCTTTTAAGTTTAGGTCCTCCCTTAGTTCCCTTGTATTCCATGTCAATCCATTCTCTTTTTTTAAGGAACTTGCATTGCAATTTTACTTCATTTTTATCCTCATCATTATGATGGATTGTGGAGTGTGATGCAAAAAAGGCTACACATAATTGCTACTTGAAGCTTTACAATTTATGTCACGGATTTTGAAAATATCACGTCTTTAATAAGTGAAAGCACTTAATTGATTTGATCGCTCATTAATAGTTGCTCATTTTTTTGATCTTAACTTTTTAACTGTAATCATGATCAAAACTTCTAATATGTGTTGGAAGCCAAACAACAAAATTTGAATTGGGTCATTCTCATAATCTAGCTAGATTAAACCATGCCCCACAAGATTGAACTTTATGTGTGAGATTTAAATGTCCAAATGTGCTATAGTAGCTCGTTATTGTTACATTCAAATAGATAAATTTGTTAAGGTGGTATTTAGGGCAATTGTTTAGAAGTTTGTTTACTTCACAATTCTGTTTTCTTGGGTCAAACCCCTTTGTTGAGCTAGATATTTTGGTGGGATAACAATATCTACAATTTAAATAAACTATGAAACCTCCATATCCAGTAACCAATAAATTGGATAAGTAGTACATGAAACTATTAAATGAGATAACAAAACCAAAATACTTCACCTAAATCAATTACCCACTTCCCAAGATGTGTCCATGGGATAAAAATATCATATTCCTTACACACATCATAAGTTGTCATAGCATCATAATTATTCATTCACCA
This sequence comes from Cryptomeria japonica, assembly GCF_030272615.1. NCBI lineage: Eukaryota > Viridiplantae > Streptophyta > Pinopsida > Cupressales > Cupressaceae > Cryptomeria > Cryptomeria japonica. The sequence continues at coordinate 5,701,298 of NC_081415.1, read as the reverse complement.
CATTGATTGCTCTATTTAGGTTCCATTATCTTTATTCAAAGATGCCTTATGAAATTTGATAACACACATCATAATTTGTTGAATGAGTGTAACTTCCTAGATTACAATTCTCTTATCTATCATAAATGTTCCCACTTTTTTGATCTCGAAGGCCTAAGTCTATAGGCCATAAATTTTGATCTAAGAAACTAATTGAGACCTCTTTTTAAATTGAGGCTCTTGGAGTAAAATTGAAAAAGGTCCCAAGGCCTATTTTTACATGTGTCTCTAGATCGAAATTGGCTACCCATTTCCTAACATAATACACAAAGAAATGAGCATATTGAAATGTAAATAGAAATTTAACACAAGTATTTGTGTAGACACCCAAAATTGTCATGTCTAATTAAATAAATATTTTATTTATTTAATTATCTAAGCCTAATTCTTCTATTAATTAAATAAATCTTTATTTATTTAATTAATTCATTTATCCTCTTCTAGCCTTATTTCTCATTTAAATAAATACATTTATTTATTTAAATTACCCTTTCCTAAATTAAATAAATATTTTTATTTATTTAATTGTCCTATTTCTTCTATTAATTAAATAAATCTTTATTTATTTAATTAATTCATTATCTTTTTCTACACATGACACATGTCACTCATCTCTTATTTTCTACACTACCTACCTCTTTCATTATTTTGGTATTTCTTATACCTACCCTCTAATCCTAGCCGACCTCTCTTTTTACACCTCTCAATCTTAACCCTCCATTTCATATTGTGTCTTCTATTTAAGGAGATGCTTCCTTCATTGTCAAACCCTAATGACTGATTTTGGAGTACTTGGCTACACTACGATCTTACTTGCAACCACATTCCGTTCTTTGTTGAGCTCTTGTGCATATAAAAATTTGAGAGCAAATATATCAAGCAAGATCAATGGAGATAGGAAGAATGGAGATCAAAACCCTATTGGACATGTGATGGTATAATCTTTGTGATTTTGAGTTATTTTGCATTGTCTTAGGTTATCTTCATATGTTATGGTGGATCTTTGTTCATTGTTAGGCTAGGGTTTAGTGGTTGGATTCATTTAGCCTTTCAATATTGTTATTATTGTTATCCATTTTCACCATATACATTTTGGCACGCCCGGTGGGACCCTTGTCCCTTTGCATTTAACATTTTTGTTGCAGATTTTGCATTTTTGAAGTTGCAGATCGGACGATTTCGACGACATTTTAGGTTTTTTCCGCATCTGCGAGTGTTCGGATCGCGTTTTTGTGTTTCAGAAGTGTCTGTGATATCGTGAATCGCGCCTGTGTTTTTGCCAGATTTTTATTTTTGCAGGTTTCTGGAATCGCGTCTGAGAATTTTAACCGCGTCTGTGCCGGATCTCATCGCGTCTGCGTTCGGGAATCGCGTCTGTGACCTTTGATCGCGTCTGTGAACTACAGAACCGCGTCTGTGTAGTTCAGACGCGTCTGTGTCTGGTATAAAGGCGTCTGTGATTTCTGTTTTGCAAATTTTTCAAGTTTCTTTGATTCGGGTTTTCGGATTTTGTACTTAGGGTTTCAGATCTGGTTTATTTTTGGCTAACCTTTGCAGATCTAGCTAACTTGGTTTGTGCAGCTTGCTTTGGAGGCAAATATGTTTTTGTTGAAGGCCCCTTTTCACAAAGTCTTTTTGGGTTTTCTAAAATTTACCTAACTTGTGTGCTTGCAGGAAGGGGTTATCATTGGAAACAACCCAAACTACTAACAATTTTGTTGCAGGGCCTTAGCTAGGGTTTTGTAATTTTTATTGTGTGCCTTGTTTTCATAGCTTAGCAAACACTTCAATTGGTGCACTAAAATTGAATCATTGTCTTTTGTGTCTTGAGCAATAGGCTCTTTTTGTTTATTCTTTAGAGGGCCTGTCTTCCCGTGTGGTCATTAGGACTACTAGTGAGAAGAGAACGACCCAAGTGGTAGCGAGGAAAACCCACCTCATCCAAACCACTATAATCAAATGTATTCATGGTGAAAACTATGAATAACGTGTGCTGATTAGTTCATACCGACACTATGTCTCCCCATAAACCCGTTTGATCAAATTTATTTGATCATTTGTAGGGCGTAACCCCTACCGGCTGGGAGCCTTCTGTATTTACAGAGCTGAAAGTGTCGCATGTATGGCCACATGAGCGGATGCCCTTACTAGCACCATTTTGTTTTAGAGGCCCAAATCCTTCTAGTTGTTGGGGCAGGAGGTCGGACCTCTGGTAGCGGCCCACACACATACGGTTCTTAGTAGAGATACAAAGTTCGCCATGGGGAGTTTTCATGGGGACTGATGCTTGGCTGACCCGAGAAGTGAGTGCCGAGGGTGGAGCCAGTGAGGTCAAGCATCTAAGTATCCGCTCTGAATAGCGTAGCCTCGGGGGTAAAACCCCATGTGGGATCAACAACTATTGTCTTGGCCAGCCATAAGAATTGTGCTTGACTTATGTTAAACATTCAAACACTCAAAACAAAACAGCAAAACATTGTGTCTTTTGTGTCTTCAAGTGTATGCAAAACAATTTCACATCAAACAACACACTTTCTTGGAGTCATTTTGGAGTCTAAACACTAGCAAACATTGAGTCATCAACATTGTGTCCTCTTGTCACGAAAAACAGTCAAAAAATCAGATTTGGTCACAGCAAAACAAATTCACAGATAGGAAAGATTGCACTAAGGTTACAGAAACGCGTCTGTGTCTGTTCAAACCGCGTCTGTGTCGGATAAACACGTCTGTGAAGGGCAGAATAGCGTCTGTGTTTTTATCAGCGTCTGTGTCGAACAAAGACACGTCTGTGTCTGGGAAGCGCGTCTGTGAAGTATACAGGCGCGTCTGTGTCCACAATTGCAAAAAATTGTTACAGTCCCAGGAAACATCAACAGGAAAATCTCAGAATCACGTCTGCGTCAAACAAAGTAGCGTCTGTGTCTTAAAACCGCGTCTGTGAAGTATACAGAGGCGTCTGTGTCAGGATTTGAAAATTTTAACAGTCAAGCAAACAAAGAAAATCAGTTTCGGCATACTTGAGCTTCCTAGGTTGTCTCTTCAGGTTTCATCTAGCATTCAGCCTGTTCTAAGGTCTTACATAGTCCATCATTGCTTCATACCTCATTTTACATTCATACTTGTCTAAACTTGAGTCAAAAGGTCACTTGCTTGTCCTCATCATACTTGGTCAACACATTACATACTACTGCACTTTGCTAAGTGGTCCCTCATCAAGGTTTCTTACCTTTGGGTCTCATTTGGTCTTACTTAGAGTCAAGGTCAGCTTACCTCATCAAGAGAAACTATCCTCTCTTTGGAAGTCACACCTACTCTACTACTTACATACTTGGTCTTACACTTTGGACATTGCAAGTAAACTTCAGATTCATTTACATTCCATACAACTCTTGGTCTTCCATACTCTTTCCATTTTTCATCTAAGTCTCTCACATCTTGGTCAAACACCTAGTTCATGGTTGAAACCCGTCTTCAAAAATCTAGGAGAAAAGCTAAAGAAGCTCAAGGGTCCGCCAACATGAGTTCTTATGAGTATGACAATGATGTATTCTACAATCCTGAGCACACTACATTACCAGACATGAATGTTTATAGACACAATCCAAATGTGGAAAGCGCAAATGCTATAAACAACAATACTACACACAATGACAATGTTGACAACTCTTCAATACTATCAGCAGACATACAAGAATCCATAATGGATCCTCAATTCAATAGATTGGTTGAAGAGATAATGAGGAGAGATCGTCAATACTTTTTAAACATGATGGCACAAAGTGGAGCTAAAATACCGCATGATTTTGACTTATCTCAACTTATGGAAAGTCGACCTTCACAACAAACTCAACCTAACATGGATCAAAGGAGACCAAATAGTGGAGGAAATAGAGGACCAAATAATATGATGCCGGAGTCACCATCAGTTTTGCTTCAAAAACTAGCAATCCCACATACACAAGCTCAAATATATGATACTTACACTCAAAGACCATCATGGAGGCCTTATGCTCAAACACATGCTCAAGATATGGGTCAATTAAGACAAGTGGATACACAAGGACATCCTCAAAATTTTGACACAAGGAGACCTCATGTCAAAATTGGGGGCAACACAATGGAAAATGAAAGGCCTATTGAATATGGTTTATATACGCAAAACAGATATGGGGTCCCCCAACAAGAAATTATGCCAAGTGCTCCATATATGTCGCAACAATATAGACCTCCATATGGACATGTCTACGATCAGTATCATCCATATATGCAACAAGTTCCTCCTCAAATGGGTGTTTCAAACATGGGACATGCTACAAGAAATCCATCTCCTCCCAAAAATAATTTGGAGCAACAAATTAGAGATCTACAAAAGAAAGTGGAAGACATGGGCACATCAAAACCCACATATACTATGAGAGATATATGCCCTTATCCCTTCGATAAGAGCATTCCAATGCCTCCATTTCCTCCACACTTTGTAACGCCAAAATTTGACAAATATAGAGGGAGAGGAGACCCCAAGGCACACATAAGACAATTCTTCACAGCTTGCATTGAGGTAGCCGCAGAAGAAACATACTTAATGAGTTTGTTCCCACAGAGCTTAGGAGATCAAGCGATGGAATGGTTTTCTCAATTACCTCCCGGTATTAAGTCATCGGGCGACTTGGCAGAGGCATTCATTCAACATTTCTCTTACAACATTGAAACAGATGTCTCAGTTACTACCTTGTGCAATACGAAACAAAAGGAAGGAGAATCTTTTGCGTCATTTTTACAAAGATGGAGAAACCTAGCTAGCAGATGCTCTTGTGAAATCCCGCAGAAACAAATGGTGGAGATGTTCACACAAAATGTTAACAAGGCTATTGGCTATGATCTCAGAAAAGCTTGTTTGTCTACATTCAAGGATGTCATTGAAAAGGGCCTAGCAACAGAAAGAGTCTTAATTGAACAAGGAGTTATCAAACTATTCAAAGAAAACAAAGAGGACTTCAAAGGAAAGGACAAACCAAAATTTTGGAACAAGAACAAGAACACGGTTAATGATGGTGTTGTTGATGCCAACACAGTAAGACCAAAGTTCGTCTTTTCTGGATCAAGTTCTACCAACAATCAAGTGAACAATCAAACGGTTGCTAAACCACGAAGGAAGTATACTCCATTGGGAGAACCACTTGAATCAGTATTTAAAAAGCTTGTAGCAAACAAAGTAATTACAGTTCCAGATTTTCCTCCATATGAACCAAAGGTAAAACCGAATTGGTGGAATGATGATGAATTTTGCGAATTTCATAAGAGCAAGGGTCATAAGACAAGTAATTGCCATCGATTGAAAAACATTGTACAAGATCTCATTGACAGAGGAGATATTGAGATTGAGGGACATTCATCTAACCAAGAGCATGAGGTGTTTAAGGAACCATTCCCAAAACATGACAAGGGAAAAGGCAAAGTCACAGATGATCAAGCCAATTACACTAGAGCATCTTACAATTATGATTCCACTATTAATCACATCTCAATGGACAATCATATTTCTACCATTACTATCAAGAACAAAAATCCTGAGAATCCTTCTCAGAGACCCAAGATTGTCCTAAAGGGTGTGGGATCTTCCTCCGAGTCTACTTCTGAATGTCATGTTACAACTCGTCGAGGTAAGATTACATTGCCAGGTGCCTCAACTAAGAATACCAATTCTTCATCAATCAAGCCTGAGTATGACCTTGTAGAACAACTAGGGAAGACACCTGCACTCATCTCTATTCTTGAGCTCTTACGTATATCTCCTGCACATAAAGCTATCCTTGACAAAATCTTGAGAGATACTGCCGTCCCTACTGATCTGAACGTGGACCAGTTTCAAGCCATGGTGGGATACCTTTCCGTTCCACACTCCCTTACATTCACAGAAGCCGATGACGCCTCCATAAGTCAGCCACATAATGCACCTCTACATGTTGAAGCCTTCATACATAAACATCGAATAAAGCGAGTCCTGATAGATGGAGGAGCAGGTCTTAATATTTGTACCTTGAGTGCCATCAGACAATTGGGATATTCTGACAAAGCTGTGAATGCTACAAACCAAATCACCATCAAGGCTTATGATGATGAAGAGCGCTCGTCCAAGGGCACGGTCACCTTACCATTAAGAATAGGGCCAGTCACAAAGGATGTGGTTTGTCAAGTCCTAGATCTAGATCTCACGTATAACATATTGCTAGGACGTCCGTGGATTCATGAAATGAGGGCAGTCCCATCAACATACCATCAATGCATAAAGTTCCCTCACAATGGAGTCGAGGTAATGGTCAATGGTGATCCAAATCCATTCATATATTGTAATAACTTGAGATCACAGACTGAGACTATCATCCCCAGCAATCGTGAGGCTACTCCTTCTTCAGCATATATTGATCCTGAGTCATTAAAGCCCTCGACATCCAAACAAGGTGAACTCAGAGCCAAGTTTCAAGACAAAGGCATGGGAGAATACACTTTGAATCAAACAATGTTTTTACGACAAGTCATGACCTCTCCCAAGGAATATGGGAGGCCACATCCTAACAAGCAAATCTCTATCATGATGCTCAAATGGGATCCTACCATCTTTCAAAAATGGGGTGAACTAGAAGAAGAAAATTTATATAAAATGCTCTATAAGGACGTTGAAGAGGACACACATGATCAGATTATTATACCCTGTGAGAACTATGGCAAAGGCTTCAAAATTTTGCAAAGATTCGGGTATGATGGAAAAAGCCCTCTCGGACTACGCAAAGAAGGTGTCATGGAGCCCTTGCAACCTGAGCTAACTACAAGAAGAGAACGCTCCAAGGGGCTTGGTTTTCTAAATCCCAGACTACAAAATAAAAGAACAAAAGAGGTATGGCGAATTAAAGTTGCCGAAGTTCAACAAGAAGATTACTATTCCACAGATTCCAATGAGTGGGAATGGGGTTCAGACAAATCCTCCAGTGACTATGAGCTCACTGAAACATTCAGAGAGCCGGATGAACCCACAGAGGAGGAGGAATTTTACAAAAAGTTCAGAGTTGGCCAAGAACCAACCCATAAGGATCCCGCACAAGCTTCGTTTCAAGGCCCTAGGTCAAGATCACATAGGATGAGGACACCTGTTCCTGAGGGTGCTACTAGTGATGATAATTTGGACTCACTCACGATCGAAACTGATGAGGAGAGTGCCATTGATGACCTCGATGACTACCTTGACATACCCAAATATAACCACATCTTCACTATTAGTCCTGCAAAATATGAAAACACTAAAGACCTTCCCCTTGTTCACCCCAACTCATTGACTGGGATCATGAAGGACCAACACAGTTTGATACATTTCAAAATGACGAAGCTATTGTCGATTATCTTGGCATTCGCGATGATCTTCCTCCTGGAGACCACAAAGAAGGATACGCCATAGAGCTTAATAACATGGCATACTTTGGTGAGGGTGTCGGGCCTTCTAGTCGCAAAAATGTGAAAATAAAAACAAAACAAGGGTCTTATGGCGAAAACCACACTGTGGCGCTATCTGACTCTAAAAAAGTAAAAAGAAAGGACGTATCTGAGGGTGAAAACCTCTCTGAGGTGCCCGAAGATGGAAGACTCGACATCCTCCCAGCATCATACGAGGAAAAATCATCCATGTTGGTAGAGGAGACTATAAAGACAAACATTGGTACAACAGAGGTTCCACACAACATATTTTTGGCTCAATCACTGACAGAGGCCGAGAGAGCAAGATTCATAAGCTTCTTTAAGGAACGACAAGTCAACTTCGCATGGTCTTATGCTGATATGCCTGGACTAGACCCGGATTTAGTAATGCATCATTTAACAGTCAAACCGGGGGCAAAACCAGTAAAACAAAAATTAAGGAAAATGCACCCACAAGTGGCTTTATTAGTCAAGGCAGAGCTGGAGAAATTATTGGATGTCGGATTCATACGCCCAATTGATTATCCTGAATGGATTTCCAATTTAGTACCTGTCAGCAAACCGGATCGCAGCATCCGAATATGTACAGACTTCAGAGATATCAACAAGGCTTGTCCAAAGGACGATTTCCCATTACCAAACATTGACTTGATCGTTGATCTCACAGCAGGCCATGAAATGTTATCTTTAATGGACGGATTTTTTGGATATAATCAAATCAGGATTGCACCTGAAGATCAACATAAGACATCATTCACTTGTCCATGGGGAACCTTCTGTTGGAATGTCATGCCCTTTGGGCTGAAAAATGCAGGCGCCACTTATCAAAGAGCGATGACCACTATCTTTCATGATCTCATGCATGTAACGGTGGAAGATTATGTTGACGACCTTTTGGTTAAATCAATAGACAGAAATACACACTTGGACATACTTTCAGTTGCTTTTGATAGGCTGGAAAAATACAAGGTAAGATTAAACCCAAAGAAATGTGTCTTTGGAGTAACCTCCGGGAAGCTCCTAGGATTCATTGTGTCTAAAAGAGGAATAGAAGCTGATCCAGCAAAAGTCAAGGCTATCTTGGACATGCCGCCACCCAAGAATATCAGTCAACTTCGATCTTTACAAGGGAGACTCCAGTCCATACGAAGATTCATAGCACAACTTGCAGATAAGTGCAATCCTTTCCAGCACCTGCTACACAAAAACATCAAGTTCAAATGGGATGAGAACTGTCAACAGGATTTTCAAGCGCTCAAAGACTATCTTTTGAACCCGCCAGTTTTGATGCCACCAATTCCAGATCAACCATTGCTACTTTACATATCAGCTACTCCAACAGCACTGGGGGCACTTTTAGCACAGCAAATACCTGACGGCAAGGAAAAAGCGGTCTACTATATCAGTCGCACATTGGTGGGATATGAGCTGAACTACACACCAATTGAGCGTGCATGTCTCGCTGTGGTCTTTGCTTCACAAAAATTACGACATTATATGCTCACTCACAAGACTAGGTTGATTGCCAGAATTGATCCACTAAAATATCTTCTCAACAAGGCTACACTTACTGGGCGGCTGGCCAAGTGGGTAATGATTTTGAGTGAATTCGACATTGAATACGTGGACAGAAAAGCTATAAAAGGACAAGCAATTGCAGATCAACTAGCAGATGCTCCCATGATAGATGATGCTCCTCTACAGTTAGAATTTCCAGATGAGTCCATTCTAACAATATCACTGGCAAAGCCCTGGCAATTATATTTTGACGGCTCATATACACAGCATGGGGTAGGAGCGGGTATACTCTTTATAACTCCTCAAGGCGATTCTATACCAAAGTCATACCGCTTATCATTTCCTTGCACCAACAATATAGCGAAATACGAGGCATTAACAACGGGGCTAAGAATTGCAGTTCAGTGGAAGATCCAAGAGCTTCGTGTTTTTGGCGATTCTCAACTTGTCATCCGTCAAGTAACTGATGATTATCAAACAAAAGATGAAAAGCTGATGCCTTATAAACAACTGGTAGATGATCTAAAACAGCACTTTGCAAAGATAGAGTTTGAGCAGATACCAAGAGAACAGAATCGCGCTACTGATGCCATGGCTACAATTGCTTCGCTCATTGATCTACCGCAAAATGAGACTCGCTATGAGTTCCTGGTTGACAACCTGCTGATTCCGTCATATGAGATCACTCTTACGGAAATGATATGTGTTGTTGGTCCTGAATCCCAGTTATATGGTTCCATATTCACATACCTTCGCGACAATATCTTACCTCCCGATCTATCGAACAACCAACGCCGCACTTTCATTCGCCAATCCTCCCGATACGTTATCCTAGCTGATATCCTATACCGACGAGGTCTAGATGGCACCCTTCTTAGATGTTTAGAGAGTGACGAAGCTCAGATTGCATTACGAGAAGTGCACGAAGGGATATGTGGTCCGCATACTAGTGGTCCTACCTTGGCTAAGAAACTCATCAGGATTGGATACTACTGGCCTACTATGGAAAAGGATGCATATCAGTTTGTCAAGAAGTGTAAGCAGTGTCAAATTCATGGAGACCTTATACATGCACCAGCACAGGAACTACAACCACTTGCATCTCCTTGGCCCTTTTGTCAATGGGGACTCGATCTCATAGGCAAGATTCACCCTCCTTCTTCCAATGGACATAAATTCATTATCACAGCCACAGAGTATTTCACAAAGTGGATTGAAGCCGTGCCTCTCACACAAGTTACTGGGAAACAAATCGCTACTTTCATCCTGAACTACATCATTTGCCGATACGGGATTCCTACTTCCATTATTACTGACAACGGGCGTCCTTTCAAGAATCAGGATGTTCGTGAACTCTGTGAGCGCTTCCATATCTCCCATCGTTTCTCCACACCATATTACCCCCAAGGTAATGGCCAAGCTGAGGCGTCTAACAAAACAATTCTTAAAATCCTTAAAAAGCAGTCGATGACGCTGGCCGTAACTGGCATGTCCAACTCAATCCTGCACTTTGGGCCTACCGCACAAGTGTCCGCACACCTACAGGAGCTACACCCTACTCACTTGTCTACGACGCTAAAGCCATCTTGCCTATTGAGGTCGAGTTACCTTCTTTACGGGTCTCCTTGAGAAACATAATCAACGATGAAGACTACAGGGTCTCTCGCTTACAAGAACTAGAACTGCTGGAGGAACGATGACACACTGCTTTTAATCATCTCAAGGCTTACCAACAACGAATGAGTCGCAGTTACAATCACAAGGTCAAGCCTCGCACATTTGAGGTAGGTGACTTAGTCCTCAGAGAAAACCCCAAGAATCAGCAAGACAGAGAGAAGAAGGGCAAGTTCGAACCAAACTGGCTTGGTCCTTACATCATCACAGCAGCATATGGATCTGGGGCATATCAGCTCTCAACTACAGAAGGTGAACCCTTGGAGAATCCTATCAATAGTATGCACCTTCGCAGGTTCTACACATAAGCTCTTCGGAACATCCTAATTCAAAAATACAAAAAAAAAATCAAAAAATCGCAAAAAAAAATAAAAATTATAAAACAAAAAAAATCGTTACTTGGTGAAAACCTGGCAAACAGGCGCCTTGTGACACACAAAAAAAATTGAAAAATCCGAAAAAAGTAAAGAAAAATAATTTCGTCCAACGGTGAAAACCACTTCGGTGGCGCCCTGGGCAAGTACCATGGTGAAAACTGGGTCACCAGCGCCATGCGTAGAGACTTTGCTCCTCCCTCCTTCAGGATTCTCTTTCATCCTTCACTTTGCACACACTCACAACCTATTCACTCACAATAAACTTACTTATTCCCATCATGGCTTGTTATTGATCTACCTAAGATTGGTTAGCCATCCATAACCCTCCCTTTTCACTCCCTTTCCATCCATAATAAATCAGATCCTATCTGTGACTACGGCCAAATCCTACGTCTAGTAATGGGTGTGGAATTGAGAACATCACATGTTTCGAGGAGTACAGTTTCTTTCAGCTTCCTTCAAGTCTATCCGCGCACAGTCCGCAATAAAGCAACATTTGCATCGCCAGTCCACAATAAAGTTCCATCTTCTCCACAATAAGGTATCAGTTTCATGGATTCAGTCAGTTTCAAATGAGACACAACAGCAACAATGGGCTTCAACAAAATCAAATCTTTCAACAGACTCAGACAACATATGGTTCAGTGCTATCTCTCCTTTTTGTGAAAGTGAACATTGTGACCATAATCAAATAAGACTTATACAAGTGACAAGAGACACTAAACTTGAGGACTACAGTGGATGTTGGTGTCGAGTCTTGGTTTTCTTTTGATTTTATCTTTTAGTGACATGTCTTTTAGCTTTTCCAGGATGTCTCTGACTAGAGATTCTATCTCCAGGATGTCTTTGACTAGAAAGGCGAGGATGGGGTATCGTCACCTATTTGCATTTGCTGTCTGTGGATTGTCTCTTAGTAATGCTATGACTTGTCCAAGGATATGAGGACACTGTGAGTCTAGTATGAACTGGGGCATTCCTTGTTTGTGACTGTCTTATCTCCATGCAAACAGGTACAATGACTTTCTGGGCCGAACAAATGCCTCGATTGTCATAACCTATTCTGCCATAATAAAGCTCAATGATGATAACGCACAAGAAGCTCTTTCACGTTCATATCTTCTATCTTTCATCCCCCTTTCTTGATTGACTTCCATTGTCCTTCTCGAGTCCGCGTAGCTCGCTGTCACATGACTGAGTATACTGACACACCAAAAAACATTTGCATTTCATATAGTTACACCTACATCACCACATATAAGCATTTCATACATACATATAGATATCACAATTGCATCACATCCTGCATACAACACATGTTAGCACATCTCACATTTTCATTATGTAAATAATCATTTGCATTACATACATTCACATTTGCATCATGCATCACATATACAACATAAAAAAACAAAAAAAACAAAATATTGCATTGCATCATATACATATTTGCATCCATATCATAAGCATCACATAAGAACATCTCATCACATAGGTACACATGCATATAGCGGCCGCAAAGATGAATCATCTCATATATATATAAAGTGTCATGATACAATGATGTCAAAATCATATGGCTACAATCACCCGCAGGTGTCTACATCATTATACAAAATGGTACAAAACTGATATAGAGGAACTCACTGATCACTCCTGCCAACACTATTGGTAGTGCTAATCCTATCCATGTCATGGTATCCCATGCCACATGTCCCACCCTCATCTCCAGTCCTGGATCCTAGAACACTCATCTCAGTGCATCCCTGTCTCCATCTCAATCGTAGGGTACTAACTCCCCATCGATCGGTATCCGCAGAATCCTATATACATCCTCCAGGGTGACTGTCATCTCACCCATCGACAGATGAAACGTGCACATCTCAGAGTGCCATCTCTCAGCCAACGCAGTCAGCAACCCCATGTTTGCCCGAAACTCAGGCACAAATAGCACATGTGTAAGACCCATCTCCTCAATGGAAATCCTATCCTGGATCGACAACTCTGGTCGCAACCTCTGAGTCGATGGGAATCTCTCCCGTGACTCCAACATTGGCAAATACTCCTGCAGTCACACAATCAATCTTGTCAGTTATCGTGGCATTCACTGTTCATCACAAAATGCTACTTGCTACCTAAATGCATACGCTTACCTATCCTAGTGACACTCACTGTTCATCACAAAGTGTTGCTATCTATCCTAGTAGTGCTCCCTGTTCATCACAAAGTACTACGCGTGTGACATTCCCTGTTCATCACAAAGTGTTACTCACATTCGCACTCCCTGTTCATCACAAAGTGCTGCCTATCTTGGTGCTCCCTGTTCATCACAAAGTGCCTTGATCTATCCTAGTCTTCCTAGAGGACCTGCTTGAGTGTCTCCTCTCAGCAGCTTATCCAATCGACAGCGTATGTTCATCACAGAACTGCCGATTTGACCTAGAAGACTCATAAGGGGTGAAACTCATTCTTATTAGGACCAACTTCTCTCTTTTAGAGTATATTGCTCAAAATAAGAAAATACAAAGACTCATACTACCTCTGATTTGCCTATCAACTACTTCATCTCTCTTCTTCTTAGAGAGTATTTAGTTACACTCTTCTACTTAATGTGGTATCCCTATGTTCATTATAATATTGCAAGACTCCTCTTATATTTGTCAAGAATTCTACTTAGGAATTAAAGAGACAAGGACACTAAATCATTTCAAATCCTACTTAGTTTTCTAGCTTGGACAAAAATTTGACAAGAGTCAATTGTAAAATTTCCTATTTCATTACAAAACTACTCCATTGATTATGATCTTTGTAGTGTTGATTATGAAACCGCCACTATTGATTATTTTGCAATCTTGCTTCTTGATAATTTCATATCTTTTGCATTTAGACTTGATGTGAGATGTCATATCTTGAGGATTGAACAAAATTTTAAATTGAATGTGAACATGTTGTGACTATGGTTTTTGTCCATACAATATGATAAAATATATTTTTCTAAAGGATAAATTGATTCTTCGATTTGGTAAGGATCATTAAGAGCCTCTATTAAATGTATGGCTTATTAATTAACAAATTTTTTAGATCACTAACAGAGTTAGCATCACTAGTCAAAGAAATTTTTTTCCTATGGTTTGAGGAACTTGAGTGAGGCACACCACTCAAAGGGTTTAATGAAATTGCCCTTTCACCTATGCCTTATGTACATCCAACTCATATGGCTTATTAATCAACGAGTTATATAGAACATTACTAAAAAGTGTAGGATTAACATTACTAGTCAAAATAATATCTTGCCTAACCATTTACACAACGTGGAAAACTTGATCAAATTTCTCTTTCCCATTAAGATGAGAATTACAATTCAAAATTTTAACTATACCATTCTCATTTGATTCATGACCATTGCAAAAGTTAATCTTAGACCTCTTAAAGGGAATAGATAGTGATGGTGAGACCTTGGCATATGCTGTACAAAAACTCAAACTCTAAAGGCAATAAGGATCAAATAAACTATTGACCTGGTTTAGAAAAAAAAAAGTCTAATAAGACTCAAATTTTAAGGTAAAATTAGAAAATAATTCCTAAAGGCGAAACCTTGGGGGTGTAAGATTGGAAAGATACACCAAAATGAAAAAAATACTCTACTCTAATTTAATTTCATGTTGTGAACATGGCCTTTGTGCCAATGAATTTTTCCCTTGATTGGTGAACTCGACCTCTATATATGAATTCAATCTATGTGCTCTTGATCTTTGGAACCTATTAACCTTAGGTATTTGAATATTATTCGTAGATACCATTAGAGTCTAATTAATTGTAAGGGATTCTTCCTTAGTTGAACCCCTTGAACTTATAAAATTGCGCGAACTATATTGAAGACACATCAAGCAATTGTGCAATATGACTAGTTTCTCACCAATGATGTAAATGTTGATGCTTTTATGATTTAATGCTCTCTAGGTGATAATGTGATTGTGAAACAAGAGATGGATGAATTAGATACTAAAAGTGAATTAGTGTTTGCCCCTTTATACAACATCATTGTATGCAAATCATATGTTTCACATTCAAAGTAATGGCTAATTGAGAGAGGATTGGCTTGGGTCTATAATTAAATTTAAATTTAATATTTTGGGGGTCAAATATATTTTGTGGATTTAATCTAGGTAGATAATTTGTAAATTAATGGATTAGGTTAGAGCCCTTGAGATATATATCATGTAACAAAACTCTGAAATAACATAAATAAAATCACAAATTGTGAAGTTTTTGGTAACAACTATATATAGCTTTTTTCTTTTTCTTTTTTGCATTATCATTTCAAATCACGCTTCATGATCCATCATCTTGAAGAGGATCAAAATGAATTAAAATTGTAAAGCAAGTTCCTTGTGTTTCATCCCTTAGTTCCCTTGTACTCCATGTCAATCTATTTTCTTTATTTAAAGGATCTTGCATTGCATTTTTACTTCATTTTCATCTCTTCATTATGATGGATCATGGAGCGTAATGCAATTGATGCAAAAAAAGCTTCACACATTTAATAAGTGAAATCACTTAATGGATTTTGATCATTCATTGATTGTTGCTCATTTTTTTGATCTTAACAAATTCTTAATTGTTACTCACAGCGTTATAATTAAAGCCATGGGTTGTGGAAATATCACACATTTAATAAGTGAAATCACTTAATGGATTTTGATCATTCATTGATTATTGTTCATTTTTTTGATCTTAACAAATTCTAATATGTGTTGGAAGCAAACCAACAAAATTCAAATTGGTTGTTCTCATAATTTAGCTAGGTTAAACCATGCCTCACAAGATAGAAATTTATGTGTGAGATTGAAATGTCCAAATGTGCTATAGTAAGCTCACTAGCCTTACATTCTCAATAGCTAACTTTGTCAAGGTGGTGTTCAAGAAACTGTTTAGAAGTTTGTTTGCTTGACAAGTGAATAAGTTTTCTTGGGTCAAACCCAAGTTTGTTAGGCTAGATTAATGAAAACGAGTGATGTTGAAGACCACATAAACAAGAATGTAGATGGGCTATATGTAGATGTGATTTTTTGTTCATTTAAAAATCAAAGTGTGCTTTATTTGTTCATTTTATCTTTACATTCACTTTATGGAATTAAGTGCACATTGAATATCTTTTTAAATACTATAACAAAGCGACATGTTGCATAATATGTGTTTAAGTCAGCTCATAATGACTAGTAGGAGAGGTCTAGAAATTGGAAATTTAAATTTAAGATCTATTTTCATATGCCTTAGATTGAACTAAGCCAACTTGATTCATTCATCAATGAATTTTTGGATTACAATAATAATTTTGAAGTAAAGATCAAATTTTTGAAAGCAAATAAGAATTCAATAATGAGCAAATGACAAATGTAGAAGAATTGGTATGAATAGAAATAAATAAAGACAAATAAGAAATCTATAAATGAAAACTAATACAAATATATACTAATTGTTAATATATTGCTACATTAGAAACATTCCACTACTATGGGGTTCTTTCCAGAGTGTGTGAGTTAAGTGGTGGTGTTGCTATTGTGGCCACCAAGATTCAAACCCCTTGTTGGGCAAACCTCCTGCTGGGCCATCGTGATTGCAGTTTAATGCCTTTGCTGATCCAATGTGCCTCCATTTGTGACCTCAAAAGTGGAAGGACCCCCATTTGTGACCTCATAAATAAAAATGGATCATATTCAAAACTTTACCAAACATTTAAAAAAAAACCAAAACCAAAACATTCCACCAATATAAACTCAAAACTAAATTGAAGATATACTTCCACTCTTGGATGTTTGTTTTCAGCTCCTCGACTATCTGTTCCTTGATGTTGTATCTTTTCTACTCATTAAATAAGATTAAGGGCTCCTTCACAACCTCTCTTTTACCCTCCCAAAAAAACCATTGACTATCTGTTCCTTGATGTTGTATCTTTTCTACTCGTTAAATAAGATTAAGGGCTCCTTCACAACCTCTCTTTTACCCTCCCCTAAATTTCTCTGCTCTGTTGGCCGGGGTTGGGCGAATGGAATAACCCAATGGTCGACCACCCGATCGGCTACGGAGATAGATGTGAGTCGAGCTGATCATTGATACGACGGATGACTTAGATATAGCCCGCTAGCCCTTTAGAATAGTAGGGCGCTAGTAGAATAATTCTTGGCTGAAACCTGCTATGCTATAATAAGGGCTAGAATCGCGCTAGAATCGAGCTGGAGGTAGATTAGTTGGCATCATTAAACCATTGAAATTGCCAATTTCAATCATTTCTTCCAATTATACAGGCACTGAACCTTGAATACTGTTTCCTATGTTATACTCAAGATTGACTTACATCAATAGTATTTGCTAATCACATTTTGAAAATTCCACACCTTAGAAGTATACAATGAACATGCTCAACTTCCTATGCGATGCATGATATGCATAAAAACTAACAAACGGATTGCTTGGATTGTGTTACAATATCCTTGTAGAAAGGGATGCATCTTCATCTTAAGTCAAATGGAAGATATTTATATGAAGTTAAAATAGTGTGTACTTTATATTGGAATAAGTTGAAGATTGCAGACAATAAACATGACTGAGAAGAGGCACTGCCATACACTGACAAACAGTGCTCAATCCAAAAAATAGTGTATTTTTTTTTGTTTCATCACACTTCCCAAAGTGCAAGAGATGAAATGCACATACATCCTTTTGCTCATCACATTTTGAACTTGCACTTTCCTAGAAACTCCGTCTTCCTCTTACCAAGGTGAAAAGTTTGTACCTTGAAACATAAACAAGGAATCTAACATGTGAACATCATCTCATGCTCTGCCATGATATCAATCATAAATTCATTCAATTTTGCTCCTCTGCTTTCTATATTTGTTTGTATATGGTATTTGATTCTGCACTTAGAGGGCCGCCATCATTGATTTCTTTCTTTAAAACCTAAAAAATAAAAAACGATTCCATTCTCGAAAAAGTGCGTGGAGATTATGATGGTCCAGACAAAGAATAAATTAGGTAAAAGGTTATTCGTGGGCCTTCACAGCAATTCATCATTTCATACATCAGATCACTAAAGATATGCTTCCAACTTTCTTAGACTTGATGAGACATGAAAGATACCTTAACTAAAACTCGTGGAGAGTAACAGTAACAGTAATTGTGGTGGAAAAAATATTTAAGTTTTGAGCTTTAGTTACATATACTGTTTTTTTTATTATTATTATTGATGAAGTGGGATTTGAAAGGGTCTGAATTCTTGTATAATGAAGTAGTCAACATTAAAATAGAATGAGTATTATGAGCAATGGAACAAACAAAATATTTTAGTACAGTAGATCTGTTGTCATTTACAGACAACAAAACAGTAAATCATACATATGACAGTTTGGACTTGTGGATTTCATTAAAACTCCTATTCATTCATACAACGTCAAAAGATCAACAACCTACACATCTAATCCGAACCTAACAATCTGCACAGCCTTGATCGAGTATGTGAATCTGAAACAGAATTGAGGACACCTCTATTCCAATATGTAAATAATAAATGGTTCACTTAGTATTCCCAGTATACTTTATTATTATTATTATTGATAAAGTGGGTTTTTGAAAGGGTTTGAATTCTTGTATCTTAAAGCAGTCAACAGAATGAGTATTATGAGAAATGAAACAAACAAAACAATTTAGTGCATCAGGGCTGTTGTCACTTATAGACAAACAACAAATCTTTTATTAGACCACTTGGTCTCCTTCATTCATTCACTCATACAACACCAAAAGATCAACAACCTACACGGCTGATCCCAACCCAACAATCTGAACACCCTTGATCTGAGTATGTGAAATTGAAACAAAATTAAGAATACCTTTGTTTTGAATATGTAAATAATGAACAGTTCACTTAGAATTCATTGTATCTAGGTGATGCTTACAAGGGTGAAGCATTGAGATCTCTTAGAAGACCTCCCATCCTAATACTATTCAGTCTTACACACACTTAGTCATAAGATTTCTCCTAAATTCAAGTCTACTCAAGTTGCTACCCAATTTCCAAAACCTTTTACAAATATTGTGCCTTATAAATTATTATCAATATATTTGAAAATAAATATAAAATTGAAAGATATTTTATTTATTTTTATAAATATTTATGTGTGAGATTGTGTGAAAGTGATTATTGACCTAATAAATTTATAAGATTACACTCCAAATTAAGTATAATAAAAGTTTGACCCTAACCAATCATCAACTTTCTGTTAATTTGGTTGGCCATTCACTATATTTACAGTCTTAACTACCATAATAATTAAACCTCTCCATAAAATAATATATCTGAGCTTTGCCTTGTAAGAAAAGTCACAGTACATCCACTAATAATATTTACAACCAATGGAGTATTGCAGAGATTGACAAAATTGGATTTAAGGTTTGGTTATAAATAGATAGACATGTCCCAAAATCAACATTGAAATGATTTTCTTGATTAAAATAATCAGCTATGCATGACAGATTCTTCTTAAAAAATCATCATTATGTATGATTAAGAGGCTCTGCTCATGGTTTAAGTGCAACTAGTTTTTCTGGGCCCATGGGTTCACAATTTCAGGGTAATGATTTCTTATATCAAGATGCCTCCACTTGCATCACTAGTATTTTATGTAGACAAGTTCTGCCTGTTCCTAGATTCACCATGTGACTAGGGATGTACTTCAATACAGCCTAAACGTTTCACCATGTGACTAGGGATGTACTTCAATACAGCCTAAACGTTTTCTTTATTTATCTTTCAGGAAAACAGTCTGACCTAGGCTTACTCTATTTTACTCAGGTATTCTAGTTTAAGGAGAGCCCGAGAAATGCAGAGTCATTTTGGTCAGGATGCTAATGATTTCGATGGATGTGGTAATAAAAAATCAAATTAAGTGAGTTTAAATTTGGGAAAATTTTATGAATAAATTTGTTTGGAGTAGTATGTGGATGGGTGATTTTTTCAGAAGTTTTAATGGTCCAATCTTGTGAGCATCACCTAAATGCAAGGAATTCTAAGAAAGCTATTCATTTTCATGAAAGATGGGTTCATGTAAACCACTATTATGAAATATGGATAAATGAGTTTGACTGAAAAACTATGTAGTTAGATTTTGATAGCAATATTATAATTTGACGTATTGTAGAAAATACCTCCTACTTACTAACTATCTCCTCATTGAACATATCTTGTAATGAAGGTGCTGCTAAGTTACTTGTTTACTTAATTTGGATGTCATTGTAAGCTTTACATTCCAAAACAAAGTACTTTTCTATTTTGATTGTTTGAGCTGTGAAAAAGACAAGTCCACTCTTCCCATATCTGTTTTGACCTTTTATATCTAGATGTGTTTCACACTGAAGGTAATGTGAGTTAGTCCTTAATGTAGATATGAGAATCTTTGCTCTCCAAGAAACATTGACCCCTATATAGGTCTTTTCTTAATAATCATAAGTGAAATTAAATTCCTTAAGGCAATATTTCTTCTTTCTCCTTAATACATTTTCCTACTTAGGCTTGTGAAACTTATCTACAACAAACACCTTTCTTTATTTGCTATTACTAGAACATGCATTCAACTGAATATGTCATTTTGCCCATCCACCTATTCTTATCCTTCATCAATGACTTGGTTCTCTTGGTCATGAAATCTTTAAAGACAACCTTTGACCATCTATTTGCCTCCATTTATTTGATTTTTTAGATATCATTAGAGACACTCCATGTCAATGGCTTCAATAGAAATTTCACCTGTTTCAGCCAGAAGAATTTCATAGCGGGCTGAAGTTTTTAACTTGAATGTGTTTGTGATCTTGAGTTTTTGGATTTTCTCTCTGCTTCCATTGAGTTTGAAATACTACTAACCATATTTCACACCCACAAAGCATCACTAGAATTATTAACAATCCAAATAGAATTTGAATAGTTTTTCAATCCCACAACTCCACCACTTTGTATCTATTTTGAAGAGCAAAACATGCTCTCTAACCTCCCAAAGTTCTCTTCCTTCCGCAGATTTCCTTACTGAGTTTATTGTTGAAGTCAGTCCCGAGATATATTTTTAGTTACTTTTTCTCGAATACTCTCTTCAAAATAAAAATAAAAACTGATTTTTACTCTTTCTATTAGAGAAGATCATAATCTTGGTCTCCCTGACGTCAACTTCTATACAAACTAATAAGATTATAAATCGAAACTCTCAACTTCATAACGCCAAATTTACAATTTCCTATATTAATCAAAACTAGATAACTTAGACATCTTCGTCCTCAACACATGAATACATCATTCAAATGTTAAAATTCTAACAACTTGCTGTTACACCATACCCTCATATACAGGGGTTGAATATGACAGCTGACCCTCCCAGTCATTAAATTTGTCAAGATGGTTATCAATTCAATGTTATCTTTAGAATATTAAAATGTACTATAATTGATGAAAGAAATCAAAACCATATCTGCCTGCTATCCTACAATAAAATTTTAATTTTATTTTATGGAAAAAAAAATGTATAAATAGACCTATAAACTATAAAATTTAGGCCCACAAACATGCTAATCTCACATTTACTTTTCTGATAATGATCAACGGAATGTCAACATGCCAAAGCAAAGACAATATTTCTCTGCAAATGAAACTTTTTTGGGAAGGGAGAGAGTGGTTGTTACAAGCTGGTTAAGAATCTATTTCTTCGGTGGGGATCCCAAATCCTTTTGACCTTACTTTTTAGCTTTCTTGCGGACCAATTCATATTTTAATTCCTATATGCTATGCTCCTTGATGGAATGTTGGCCATAGCCATATGTTAAATAATTCATAATAATTGTCACCATCAGGGCTGAACTCCAAGACTAAACAGTTGTCCCAAGTCCCAACCTTAGGTTAACACTAAAAATAAACAAAAAGACTCCTTTTAAACACAGTTCACAAATCCCATATTACATGTCTCTCTTATCATTGCACTCCTTGCTCAGTTGCAGAGGTCTCCATTATACCTTCTTTGAGTGTTCTCCATACACCCAAAAGGCCCACATATGCAAATACTTTGATTCAGGCCTTGTCATGAGATGGGTAGCTCGGAAACAGTAGATGGTCATGGGCACTGGTGGCAGAAAGTTTTAGTGAAGAAGGCTAGGCCTCCTTGCTTCGGAGCAATATCGTGGAAATGTCTGGTAAAGGGAGGAACCACTTGTTATTCAAAGCCACCTTCCACAAGGTTTCAGTTTCAGTATGATGCATCCAGTTATGCACAGAATTTTGATGAAGGGTGTTGGCAGGATTCTGAGCATCCTTACTACAGAGATTTCTGTTCTAGGTTTGTTGTAACACCCATTGGGAAACCAGGGGAGAAAAATGAGTGAATGCCATTGTAAAGGAATTGGATCCGCATATATCAGTTTAATATATTAGCTAGGTTTTCTTGTTTTACTTGTTTTTGTTTTAATGGTGGTGCTGTTAAGTCCCTGAAATGAAACTTTTGTGATGGGTTACCAGGCTTTTATCTTAAGGAAAGTATTCATGGAGGGAACAATCTTGTGTTTTCTCAGCAGGGGTGAAAATATAGGAATTTTTTTATGGTTAGGTACATAAGTTCGGAATAATTATGCAAGAATCAGCTAGGACCAAATAAACTGTCATTACATTCACATATCTCAACAATTTCTAAGATCTTTTTGCTTAGCTGAGATATGTTTGCGAGTTGAAAAATAGTTGCTCAAGTTTTCAGGAAAAAAAGTGTAAATTTTTAAAGTTGATGATATCAGTTTTTCACAATCTTTTATGTTTCTTGCTGCTGTTTCTAGATTTGACTGTGTTTATGTTTTTGCATCACACACTGACTCATCATCAAAATGATAGAAAGTTCAAGAAATAGAATAATGATGATGTGATTTGACATCAACAGTAAAAATTTTTAAATTAATAAAATTTAGATTTTTAACAGAAAACTGCACAATAAGAATTAGAATTATACCCCTCTCCATAGATCTGTACTATAAGATAGGAGCTGTAGCCCTCTCATACATCTACTATTAATGTGGGTTGGCTTGTAGTACTGATGGAATATGCCATTTTTATCAAGAAAAAAATTTACAGGCACAAAATACATAAACATCTCTCTAAAACAGTGCTTCGAGATGCTCCTTTTCATGAAAGGTGTTAGCACAGGAGAGAAGAGCATCTCTAAACAATATTAGTACGAGGCAGGAAGAAGCATTTCTTAACATTTTTAGTTGCAAACAAGAGTAGAGGATAGTATCAACCATGGAGTTAAAAGAAATTGGATAAGATTATTTTTGGATTTTAATTATATTTGTTTTTCAGTTGAGGTTTTGGATCATTTTTTTTGTTTTACGAGTATGATTCAAAATGTTAATTGAAAAATAAATACAATTGAATATATAAACAATTTTATAAAGAACTATCATTACGTCATACAAAGATCTTAGGTTAACTGCGGACTATCTGATTAACTTGCATAATGACTATTATAATTTTAAATTGTAGAAGAGAAGGAATATGTCCAGATGATGTCTCTGAGGATAATAACTTCTCTCATTTAGAAGTAAAATATTAATGGTAATTAAGAAATTTAAGGCTTCATTTTGAGAAAATGCAGTGTGAAATTTAAAAAAAATAATTTGCATCTTTTTTCTTTTTCAAAATCTTATGTTCTATTGTGCGGATAATTAAAAGTAGTTGATTAGTGCATTGTACTGGACTCAAGAAATGTGGATGACAATCCAAAAATTAAGACCTATCTATTTATGTGTGAAATATGTTTACATATAATAAAAAATTAGAAAGTAC
The DNA here is from genome assembly GCF_030272615.1 of Cryptomeria japonica. Lineage (NCBI taxonomy): Eukaryota > Viridiplantae > Streptophyta > Pinopsida > Cupressales > Cupressaceae > Cryptomeria > Cryptomeria japonica. Next base: position 5,677,370 of record NC_081415.1, on the reverse strand, counting down.
CTTTTACCTTTTGTATAGCAAATGAATGCTCTTATAGCCATTTTAAATAGATTATCTTGGAAAAGTACCTTTTATCTTTTGTATAACAAATGAATGTTCTTTTAGCTATTTTAAATAGATTATCTAATAAGATTATATAGTGTTTAGAATGTTTATGTTGGATAAGTGTTGTATATTTTTTATGTTTAATACTTAGGATGAGTTAAATTGTTGGTGATGAGAAAATTGTGAAGACGTATTACTTTTTTCTACTATTTTGTATTTTAATTTATTTTTCCATGTTTTAAAGCACTCATATTTATCTTTTGTATGAGTCATACAATGTATAAAATCGCTTTTGATGTGTCTATTAGCATCCTTCCACCTTCTTGATAGCTTCCTCGAGAAAAGGGTCTTCAATGTTAAAGGTGAGAATCTCTTCTTGAGCACATGGGCATATGTAGTTAGGTACCTAAATGTATGCCATTTTGGTTTTGAACTCCTCCAGAGCCGTGATTTATAGTTGTTCGATCTCTTGGCCTTTTTCACATTTCCTTGGTGTTTTTCGTGATCATTCTGACATTCATTCTGATCGTTCCCTAGGTAATATTAGCTTCATTTTTTATCCCTTGGAATCAATGTTTAGTCAATTCCTTGTTCTATCATTGCAACATGATTTGTACCAATAATATTTTGTAACTCCCTCCATTCCTCAATTTAGTTAGATAGTTTGGTCTTCTTTATTTGATCTATAACATGATTAGACAAATAGTTAGCCACACCATTCACTTCTCTTATATGTGTCTAAGTGTGTTTCTGACAATTGCTTTCAAGTACAAATGGATTTTCTCAATCCACATTGTGGATCGTTAACTAGGTACCTTTTGTGAGGCGATTGCATGAATCATAACTAATGAGTCCCCCTCAATATTGATGTAGTGGAGTTTTTTTCTTACATAGAGTTTGAGTCCTTTGTAAAGGACAATAAATTCAACTTTATTGTTGGAATCTTCTGATAATTTGATAGCACTCGCTAACATAAATCTTTCATCTCATTTCTAATGAATCCATTACCCAAAACCCTAAGATTGCCCTTTGAAACCCTATCAAAATTGAAAGATTGCCCTTTGAAACCCTATCAAAATTGAACTTGAATATCCCAAATATAGAAATAATGACCATTTGACATGCTTTTGTTGTTGTCGTATGAGAGTATATGCCAATCTCTATTTTACTTATTATGGTCTTGGTAGAGGAAGATTTTTCCTTTGAATATTCTCTCATTCCTTTCCTTCAGAAGATGCCAAATGATCATAGCAGGTGTTTCTGACCATAAGCTTGCCCACAGGTGATCCTTTATTTAGTTAAGACCAACCTTAGAATAGTGTGAATATACAGTTTGGAAGGGGGCTCGACCATTCCAAAATTTTGAAAAAACTTGACCAATAGATTTGGGCAACTTTGCAGTGCAGCAGAAGGTGATCGATAGTCTCATCGCAGGGCTTGCATAGTAGACAATGGTGTGGTCCAAGGAAATTTATTTTCTATAGTCTATTACTCGCGGGGATACACTTATGTAGTGTTGTCCAAGGAAAGACCATAGCTTTGGGGAGTATGTTTGCACCGTAAAATAAATCTTTCAGCCATATTGCCGTCATGATTTCTCCATTATGAATTTCATAGCCGATGTCGGTTGAGTATTTATTGGATTTGGCTCCGCAACACAATGTTCATCATCTTTGTCTAATAATAGGAGTTTCCTTTGTGAAAGTTCCCTCATTTGGATGTCTCTCCTTTGTGTCGAAATCATATCAAATCCTTTTCATGAGAGTTTATTCTACCATTTGAGTTGGATATCGTTATGTATAGATGCATGAATTCATTGTTGACCCTCCAAGTTGGAATATAACCTTTGTAATTAATTAATCAATCATTAATATTCTTGTTTTTTTTTTTGGATTATAGCTAGTGACTTTGATAGTATGTCAAGTTTGGAAGAGAAAAGGGAAGGGATACTTAGGTAGAACCTTCTCTAATCTAATCGATGTGAAACCATCTAATGGAATCTCCACTTGAAATAATAGAAGGTGTGGAATTGATGATATTTTTGAGCGGTTGGATAGATTTCTTGTCTCTTGCTTTTGGGTTGGGGATAGTTGGACCACCAGCTCCGAGATTCTAGATTGGAGAGCCTTTGATTACTAACCAATCAAACTTTTAGCAACATCTTTTAGGATTCATAAGAACCCTTCGTTCAAGTTTCAACTCATGTGGCTTCGTGATTCCTTTCTTTTGGATTTAATGAGGGAATGGTAGCGACAAGGAAGTCTTGCTTATGGTACAATGACGTATTCTTTTGTTAGGAAATTGCAGTTCGTAAAATACAAGCTTAAGAGGTGGAATAGGCATTGCTTTGGTAATCTTCATGTTACTAAAAGAGCAATTCATGCACGTCTTGCTGATATTACTCATCAAATCCACAATCATGGGTTAACAACAAATTTAAGTAGAGAAGAGTCTCAGGTTATAAAGGAATCAAAGGAGTGAGATCTTTGAGAGGAATTTTTTTGGAAACAAAAGGCATGGGGTGATTACCTCTTGGAAGGTGATAGAAATATGACTTTCTTTCAATATTCTATTAAAGTTTGTAGGCATGGAAGTTATATTTCCTCTCTAGTTAACTCATAAGGAGTTTAGCTACCAGAGATATCGTGTAAGGCTACACACTTCTATTTAGCTTTGTTTATTGAAGATTCTCCCCTCACTAGTGACAAAGAGAATTTGATTTTGGATTGTACTCCCTCTATAATCACTAATGAGATGATAACGGCTCTACTTTGGCCAATCACTTTGTTAGAATTGGAGGAGGTTGTTTTTGGAATCCCGATCCTAACAATTTCCTGATACAATTTTTTTAATAGTTTTGGGATGTTATTAAATTTTATCTTTTCATAGTGGTTTAGGAGTCACAAAGTAGAAAACAAGTGTTACATTCCTCGAATTCTACTTTTTTGGTGCTTATGTCAAAAAAGAAGGGGCTAATAGTTCGGATTACTTTAGGTTCATTGCTCTTTGTAATGTGGTGTATACAATTATTACTAAATTGATTGCAGAGAGGCTCAAGATTCGTCTTCCTTCAATAATCTCTAAAGAGAAGGGGGATTTGTTGTTAGTCGACAACTTCTAGATGGAGCAGTGATTGCTACCAAGGCTATTCACGCTATGGCGGTGTCTAAGGAAAAGACCATGTTCATCAAGCTAGACATGGCTAAAGCTCACGACAAAGTTAAATGACAATTTTTGCAAAGGATTTTTGTGGCTTTTGGATTTAGTAATGAATGGGTGAATTCGATTATGAGTTGTGTTACTTCCATTTCTTTCTCAATCATTATTAATAACAAGAATTTTGAGTTATTTGGGGCTTGTTGGGGTCCCCGCCAAGGAGATCCTTTATCTCCCTATCTGTTTATTATTATGGTTGAGGGCTTTGACAGATTCATTAATTCTCGAGTCTCCCAAGGTTTCATTTATGGATGACATTGGGGTCATGGATTGTCAAATCATTCCCTCTTGCAATTTGTGGATGATACTACTTTAATGGGCGTGGTCCGCTTTCAAGAAGCAACGAATTTCATAAAAACTTTGGATATTTATTTAGCTGCATGAGGCCAAAAAGTCAATGGGTACAAGCCTTCAATCTATTTTTTTAATACTCCTAGACCTATTCAAATACGTATTGCCAATATTTTGTGATTTCAAATTGGCTCTCTTCCTTTGTTTATCTTGGCATTCCTTTGGTTGTGGGTAGGCATCTTAGGGGGTACTGGCAACAATTGTTGGATAAGTTATAAAGGAGGATTGATCACTGGACTCATCGATGGCACTCCACTGCTGGAAGGGTGATTCTTTTGAAGTCTGTGATCTAGGATTTCCCTATTTATAGGTGCTTTTTTTCGGTGGTTCTTTTGTATTTTATTAAGGAATTTGATGCTCTTTTTTGACAATTCCTCTAGAGTGGCTCTTTGCTTTCTTCTAAATGGAGTTTAGTCAAGTGGGAGACTATTTGTAGGCCATAAAAAGGAGGAGGAAATTGTCTTTGGTTAACTGCTTTGAATGGGCAAGATTTAGTTGCTAAATTATATTGGCGATGGTGCACCAGTCATGATCAAGTTTGTGCTAGAATTTTTTCTAATAAGCATCTGACAAGAGCTAACAACTTAGATATTCCCCAATGTTGCCTTGAGGGGAAGGGATTTATGATTTGACATACTTTGCAGATAAGGGAAAAGCTAATTATGTAGGGGATTTTGTGGATTTGTAATAAAGGCTTAGAAGCTTGTTTTCGTTGGATTCATGGGATGGCCACCCTCCACTTCTTTCAATATATCCACATTTACAGTCCCTTTGTGATAGTTTTATTGCATTTGAATGACACAAGGTGGCTGATTATAAGATTGCTCATCATTTGGGATCAGTAGATGTTTGCAAATGGAAAGACCCTAAAGGATGGCCACCTAGAGGGACTGAGGGAGCTATGGAAGACATAGCTTAGATTATTTCTAGTAGGGAGTGCAATTCTCTTACAGGGGCAAATCTCCTAGCATGGGGTAAGAATTTGACTAGTAAGTGCTCAATGGATTTGGGGTACTTGAAGCTTGATAGACAACTGTTTGGGGGAGTAGGAGATTCACGGTGAAAACAGGTGTGGAACAAATTTTGTTGGCCCAAGTGTAACTTTTTCTTATGGATGGTTGTTTAAAATAGATGTCTTAATTGGGATAATTTGTGCAAGTGTGGCTTCCATGGACCTTCTATTTGTGTGCTCTTTCTTAATAGTGAAGAATGTACTTCTCATCTTTTATTTAAGTGTTTTTTATCTAGGTAGATTTGACATGTCTAGTGGGTAGTTTGGAATTAAGTCTTCTTGCATGCCTCTTCTTTGGTTGAGTTTTGGGACCACTTGGGCCAACCTCCTATTAAGACCTCTTTTCTTTAGGTTGCTTGGGTTATGAGGCCTTCTTTCATTATATGATATCTTTGTTTAGAGAAAATAGTAGGATTTTTCAAGATGCCAAATTGGTTGCTCAACAAGTGTGGAGGAAAATTGTTAATACACTTCAAGAGACAATTTCAATTAAGTGCAATCTTTTTGGTGTAGTGGATCCTGCTGACGCTGGTATTTTTCAAAGGTTGAATTTTTTTGTTGGTCTGGGATGTAAGTAGGTTACATGAAATAGATGTTGATAGTCTAAGAGGAAGATTGATTGGGTTGGCTAATGGCTTCCTCCTCCTCGAGGATTTTTGAAGATAAATACTTGATGGATCCTCTAGGGGGAATCCTAGCCATGTAGGTATAGGGGCTATTGTATGAGATAGTTTTTGTGTTGTTCATTTTTTTTTCATTTATATAGTGTTTCACACAAATAACATCATGAAGGCACTCACCATCTTGTATGCAGTGGAGAGAGGTTCTGCTCTCAGATGACAAAGGATTATTTGTGAATCTGATTCACAAGTGGTGGTGCATATGCTGAATGAGTAGCACTTGGAGGATTCTAATTGGCATTTAGTTGTGGTTTTGTGACATATTCTTATTTATTTGTTAAAGGGGGGATGCCAAGATATGTGGTTGGGTGAGTCGATGTTGAATCCTAGTGTAGAGGCAATTTTGTGTTGGGTAGTCTTTTCGTATTGAAGAAAAATATTCAAGATTTCTCATTATTAATCATCTATCTAAAGCATTTGACCTTATTAATTTTGTGTTGGGACCAAATTGTGGGTACTCCATATAAGAGTGTGTCATCAACAAAGAGTTGGTGAGATGTGGTAGGGAGACTTTTTGAAATTGTGTTACCCTTCCAATGCCCAAGCCTAATTCTATGAATAATTCTCTGACTTAGTGTATCAACCATTAAAATAAAAAGAAAGGGGGATAGTGGATCTCCTTGTCGAATGCCTCTTGGCCCTTCAAAAAAGTCACAAGGAGATCCATTGATCACAATAGAGAATCTTGAAAGTGAGATACATGCATATGTCCAATTTAAGCATTTCTCGTTGAAACAAAAAAAGTTCATCATTTTCAAGAGGAATCTCCAACTTGTTTTGTCATTTTCCTTGCTTATAATATCTAGCATTAGAATCATTCTTTTAAGGTTGCATTTTTTAACATAGTGAATTAACTCATGTGCTATAATAATTCCATTTGAAATTTTATGCCCAGGAATAAATCCAGTTCATTCTTGTAAAACTAGAGTAGGAAGAATGGATATTAATCTATTTACCATTACTTTTGATATAATCTTGTAAATGGTATTACATAGGGATATTGGTTTGTAATCTGCAAAGGATAAACAATCCTACCTCTTCAGGATCAAGACAATATTGGTATTGTCAAAGTCTTTGAGAATTTTGCTAGACTTCGTAGATTCATCAACTAACTTCCAAATATCCACCTCCATTAAATTCCAACATGAGTGAAAATGGATGCAAGGAACCCATTTGGTTCCAATGCTTTGCCCAAGTGTAATTAAAAAATGAGAAACTTATCTTCTTTTGTGATTGGAGAATTGAGCTAGGCATTATTCACATTAGTAGCCAATTGTGTGATTACTTCCAACAATTTACTATGCAAAAATTTGAAGGAATTGTTTCCAGTTAGAAGTGTTTGGAAGAAGTGGAAATCTTCCTCCTATATGTCTGCATTCTTCATGAGGGGTTTGTCATTGTTTGTTTGTTTTTCTTGTATCGAATCTTGGTGGTATTATGGAATAAATTTGTGTTTAGATCTCCTTTTGCAAGCCAAGTATCTTAATCTTTGGCTCACCAATAACACTCTTGGTAATAATTACATTGTATTTAGCTTTTAGGGTTTTTTCTTTAAAGTACTCCTATGACATTCCTTAATTATGAAAATTTCATTTAGTGTCTCTATTTCAAATAATCCTTCTCCTAGAAGATATTTTTGAATGTAGTCTTGCTCTAATTCTTTAGGTTTTCCTTCAGGTATTGAAGATTTTTGAAAATTTAAACATCTTTGATCCTTTTGTATCTCATGGATCGACCCACCACTTTGCTAAAAGTTCCATTATGTCTAGGATTTCAAAGACACATTTTCTCAAAGTAAAATTGGATTTTTTTTGGTGAAATTAATCTTTTATGAGACACGAATCCACTAAAAAATTATCCAAGATTGGAATGGTCTTAATTTGGGAGACAAGAAGTAACAAGACTTGAAGCCAGTTCATAGATAAAATGAAGCAATTTAATCTTAATGTATTATTCATGAAGTTGGTTCTTCTATTGTTCAATGTTAGATCCCATTAGTCAACACACTATCTATAAGGAGGAACGAGAATCTAGAGAAGGTATTGTAATGGTCGTGAAAGAGGGTGATGAATAAATCAAGATGAAAGCTTTTCTCTCCTCAAGAGGAGTGAAAATTTCACAAAAGATTTCCTTAACCTTTTCACACAAATTACATTAAAAGAGGGGGGAGAATTCACTAGATGCAATCTTAATAGGAAGAGATTGAATGCTAAGTGAATTGACAATGGATTTGGAAAGTAAAAGTAACCCCTCTTTAAGAATGTAAAAGGTTGAATTTTGTGATTTATGACTAAGTGTAAAAGAGACAAAAAATGGCTATAACTTGAGATAGGAATACGGGATGAAGATGTGCATTGGAATTAGTAGTAAAATGTTGAGATTAAGCTCCCCTGCAAATTTGGCTAAAAGTTGTCGGGACCGTGTTGAAAGTGCACATAGTCCTCCGAAAAATCCGCGTGTCGAAAAGGGTTTTTCCGCTTCTGAGAATGAAGTCCAAATTTGCAAATATAGCTGTGCACCTGCAACCTACACACAAAAAAGAGAGGAAAAGGGGTTGGGATTGGGGGTTTCCCTTCAAGTTAAACCCCGATTTTGGAATTAACCAAATGATGAAAAGTACTTGCAAGTAATGAAAGTAAATGACTGAAATGAAATTCACCTCTAGAGAGGGTACAATTGAAATGTAGATAGAGTTGCTTGTGTGGAATTGAATGATGAAAGAGATCTCCTCTTCAATGGTTGAATCCTTGACTTGAATGCAACACCTAGCCTTGAAAGGAGACTTGACAATGCTCAATACTTGAAAGGAATGCTTGAATGCTTGATTTCGCTTAGGATCACAATTTCCACTTATTGAACTCATCTGCTTATTGACCTATTCACTTATGCAAGTAGGAGAGAAGAATGCATCTTATATACTCGTTAATTAGAGTTAATTGACTAAATTTTCATCATAGGCCGACATAGGGAAACTTTTCCCGCTTCCAAAATGCAAAGCCCAATGCAAAGTTTGAATGGTTAGGGCCCAAAATAGGGCAAGGATAGGTGCGCCACACCCCTGTCCTAGGAGGACAAGGGCACCACGCCCCTACTTTTCCCTTATCTAGGACAAAAAGCAGGGTTTAGGCAGTGTGGGATGCGAGAAAGTGCAGTTTTCGGGGATTGAGCAAGTCTCGGGTCTCTGATCAGGCTTGGGGATTCAATTTGCCAATGTGAAGACCCAAATGTGGTTGAAAATTGCAAGATCGCAATTTTATGATGCTATAGGTATGTTTATTTTATTGATATTTGTGATTGTTTTTATGCAAGTATGGTCCTAAAAATTCAAAGGTTTTATGCCTTAGAAGTTGGAGATTGTTACAGGTGGAATCTTGTAACTACAAGGGGATGTGCGAGTCTCAAAGAATTTGCATAAGACTTCATGAGTGAAGAAATATGTCTTCAAGAAGGAGGACAAAAAAGCACAAAAAAAGGTCATGAAAAGACCTGTGAGAATCTTATTTTTGTAAGAACAAGGAGAAAGAAGATATGGAAATTTATTTTGAAGAACTAAAGAGAATTCAAGCTACAATGGATGCATTGGAGATTAGCAATGCAAAGAATTTGAAGTGGATAAGAGAAAATGTGTGGAGAGGTTATGTGAAGGAGGCATGGGAAAAAAAGAGAGGAATGGATACTAAATGTAATGAAGAAAGGGTAAATTGTTATCGTAAAGGAGAAGAATTAGGTATAACTAATGAAATAGAGAGATTTGGAAAGGACAAAATGCTCTTGGGAAAAAACACAAACTTGTGTCATGCTTTTGGCCAATTAAATAGTTTCTATTGGAACATTTTTGTTCAAAAAGGTTTTTCTTGAAACCATGTGACATGTACATGAACCACAAGGTTTTGGATGAAAGGGTTTTGACGAAAACTAAAAATTAATTTTTTTTCCTTGGTGAGATTTGAAACAATATGGTTTTTTCTTATATAGTTTTGATCGAAATAGTTTGGTTGAAACCCTTTCGATCGAAACTATGTGGTTGCCTTATTGATAGTCGCCTCAACATTTTTTAGATTTATTTAGAACTTTCTACTTGAACCAAACATTTCTTTAGTCAAAATGTATTTAAAAAATTAAAGATACCCTTTTGTAGAGCTTGGAGTCTAGTATATATATATATATATATATATATATATATATATATATATATATATATAGAGAGAGAGAGAGAGAGAGAGAGAGAGAGAGAGAGAGAGAGAGAGAGAGAGAGAGAGAGAGGAGAGAGAGAGAGAGAGAGAGAGAGAGAGAGAGAGAGAGAGAGAGAGAGAGAGAGAGAGATTATAATTGAAGACGAGTCTAATTAGAAATTAAAAAAATATTACAATATATTCAAAAAATTTAAAAAATATATGGTTCACTAGGGAGAATCTCTTCAAAATGTATGATTTGTTTTCTGAAAACTATCAAATTTTGGTAATTTGACTTTAAAATATTATTACGAGAAAATATTCATCACAATTTTCCCCCCCATTCACTAGATATTTAAGTTATCTCTTTGGGAAAAAAATAAAGAAAAAATAATATTGCTTAATCTTTCTTTTGTAACATTAACTAGACCTCTATTTTTTTGAAAATTTTAGCAATTCAAATTTTAATCTTAAATTAAAAAAAAACACATCAAATAATTATTTTTTCAATAAAAAGGTTACAAACATAAAGCCATCAAGAGTTTTACATTTCATTGGTTTACATCACTTTGAAATTCAAAACATAAAGGCCACTTTCATTAAAGTTGAGACTTTTGTTCATGTTTGTTGATTCTTTTATAAAAGTGTGACACAAGTTTGAACTTTTACCATCTTAAAAGAGGACAATGAAATGAGAAATGATGAAGAAAAGTGTTGCAACCCTTTGACAAAAGTTTCATCAAGGAAGTAGAACATGTGGGATGACCACACACAATTGTAGATAAAATAAGAAAAGGAGGAGGTGGGTCGATTTTTAAATTATTTATTGAAGGAGAGAAGAATGTAGACAAGGGCAGAGCTGTAGAAATAAAAAATGAAAATGACAAAGGTGAAGAGGTGGAAGAGGAAGACAAGAAGAAGGGTAATTTTGAAGACCTTATTTTATTTAATGATATTTTGTTTACAAGAAATGAAGAAGATAAATAAGATGGGGATGATACAAATATGAACTTTGTATTGGAGTTGAGAAATACAACACCACATGAGCCTGAAGATCTTCTGCAAGCTGAATAACCTGTTACAAGGAGAAGCAATGAAGCAATAATCTGAAGAGCTCACAAAACACAAGAAAAATATTCTCAAAAGATGAGAGCTCCAATTCACCAAAAACGTATTGTGAAAGATAATACAATAAAAAGCAAAATTAACCTCTAATAGGTCAATAAACCCTAAAAAGGGAAAACCTTAGGCTTGCACATAATAATTAATAAAAGAATTAATTATTATATACCTAAAGTTAGCTTAAGTGTAAAAGAGATAAAGGGAACTTAAATAATTAAACAAATATTGTTTAATTAATCAAGTAAATACCCAAATACTCTAACACCCCCCCTTAAGCTAGACTTAGGGAGAAGCTAAAACCTAGAACAACTATAGAAAGCAAGAAAGATGGGTCCCGACAACAAGGCCTGATCAGGTACCCAAATATAATGAAATCTCTATGAATTGGAGAAATAGAGAAAACCACGTGGGAACAAAACTCTACTCCAAAAAGAGATGGAAAAGAACACCACTGAAGCATGAAGGACCTGCAAACTCTGTCAAAGAATAACTGCTGATTTGAAGAACCTCCACTGAAATAGAACATGACCAGGTAGAGAAGACTGTAATATGTATGAGTGCCCTCAAATGACACTACTCGAATCAGAAGGCAAACAAGGCAAAACAACTAAAATTGAAGATACAGATGGCATGAAAACACCAAAGCTTGAAGAGCTGATCAATCGAACCACAGAAGCATTAGAACCAACAGGACAAACCTCCCCATAATGCGGAAGAGGGAGAGGGACAGAAACACTAAAAAGAACAGCCAAGAAGAACCGCATGACGAAGAACCAGGAACATCAAAGGTGCTGAGAAAAGTACATGGTGTCATGGAAGGAACACTCACTTGACAAAGGTGGATGGCAAACAAGGCAAACATCAACCCCCTCATGGCACTTAATCAATAGTGCATGTACAACAAGGCACAATATGTGCACGATCCCAAGTAAACAATGCATGATGACACTTTATCTCAGTGCGTTTGCATAAATACAAGCTACAATGATAAGAAGACTGGAAATAGAAACGAGAACCAAAATAGAGACATCTTACCCAGAGAAGAGATTCCAGGACCTGAAACAACCAAGATATCCACCAGAGTGCTGAAAAGTAAAAAATTGAATAAAATATGCATGGAACAAAATCTAGAAATAAAACTCATATGGTTGGAAAATACACAACACACGCTTTCCAAAAATATAATTTTTTTGAAAAATGGAGGTTGGATGCTCATTCTACGTCTCCTGGAGTGCAAAAAAGAGACCTCACTTTGAATGGGAAAAAATATAGTCAAACAACAAAATTGAAAAAAATTACTAACATCATGAGGTTCGACTCGGAACTAGCTTTTCGATGCTTATTTGTTTTCAAAAAAATGACTCCGTATGCCCAAGATATGGCCAAAAAATCAAACCCCCCTCCAAAACAAGAGGAAGGGGTAGTCTAGTGGCTGTTCGGGCGGAGGTGGCCAGGGAGCGACGCGTTGGTGGCTGCCGGGTGGAGGTCTGGTGTCGGGCAGTGGAAGTGGGGCCAGCAACAGCGGCCGGGGAGCGGAGCGGGCAGTCGGGGTGGTTTCCGGTGGCAAGAGTCGAGCAGAGGCGTTGGGAGCCGGTGGGTCTGGGAGGTGGCTGGAGCTGGTGGGCCGCAAGGAGGCCAGCGGCGACGAGGACCGGCATGGTCCGATGGGAAGCAACGGCTGCAGCGGAGATGGCGGGGAGCTGTCGGCGGGGGCGGAAACCAGGGCGCCGAAGGTGCTGTGTGCCGGAAAAAAGGGAGGCGGAGGATGGCATCGCGAGGCTAGGGCAGGACTGCGACAACGTCAGGGTCAGGGGGCCCCACGGTACCCTACGTATCGTGGGAACCCCCCCAATTTTTTTATTTTTTATTTTTTTGAAAAAAAACAACTATCGCCTTTTTTTTTCAACTTTCTTTACAAAAAATCTAATTTCGGCCTGCATGCCATAAAAAGGCAAAAAATATTTTTTTTGAAATTTTTTTCTCGATTTGTGTGCCAGGGTCGTACGACCTGGATCTGAGAAAAAAATACTCCCAGAGGCTTAGGAACCAAAATAGGTCAAATTTTATATCACCATAGGGGTTTTCGAGCCTTCTAAGCACGATGGTCAGGTCTGTTTAGGCCCAAAGTACTCAGAAAAAAATCCTATACCTAGGTGCATAAAAAAACTTTCTAAAACCCCAGATCTGCTTCCAATGCAAAAATTCTCAAAACAAGAACAGGTAGCTGTAGATCTGAAGCTTTGATACCATATTGGAGTTGAGAAATACAACACCACATGAGCCTGAAGATATTCTGCAAGCTGAATAACCTGTTACAAGGAGAAGCAATGAAGCAATAATCTGAAGAACTCACAAAACACAGGAAAAATATCCTCAAAAGATGAGAGCTCCAATTCACCAAAAAAGTATTGTGAAAGATAATACAATAAAAAGAAAAATTAACCTCTAATAGGTCAATAAACCCTAAAAAGGGAAAACCCTAGGCTTGCACATAATAATTAATAAAAGAATTAATTATTATGCACCTAAAGTTAGCTTAAGTGTAAAAGAGGTAAAGGAAACTTAAATAATTAAACAAATATTGTTTAATTAATCAAGTAAATACCCGAATACTCTAACACTTTGAGGGTCATATATTTGATAAAGATGAGAACAATCTCCTTTTGAAAGAGGAGATGAGAAAAATGGAAAGATTATTTGAAGGAAAAGTGTAAGATGGAATTGAGGAAGTGATATAGAAGATTATTTGAAGGAAAAGTGTAAGATTATTTGAAGGAAAAGTGTAAGATGGAATTGAGGAAGTGATATAGAAGATGCAAATGAGACATAAATTCCAATAATTATGTTGATGTTTCTTTAAATGTAATATAAGGGAAGTGGTAGTAGAGGTTCATTTAGATGACATTAAAGGAGAGATTCTCATGCCAAAGAATGAAGAAAGAAATGATGAGAATGTAGCTGAAATTTGTCTTTTTGAGGGCATATGAGGGAATGGATTTTTTTTTTGTTGATGAAGAAAGGGTGAAATCAAAACAATAGAGATCAAAAAGTTAATATGTAGTGAAGAGAGTAGAATGAGTAGGTGGGTCAAGAGCCCTTGTTCAATTGGTTAAAAGTAACTTGTTGTAGGAAATTGGTGACAGGTCCAATTCCCCCATCCACATGGTACTAGAGGGCATGTCATGGTAGTATTGTTGGTCACACTAATTATTTTCCCAATGCACCACATGTTATAGGGGGATAAGTGGATTCTTGCAAAATACAAAGAGAAAGAGTAGGAGTAGGTGAGATAATAATTTCTAAATTATTTAATATATTTGCTAGTTTGTATGACATTAAACTAGTGAGTAAAAAATGGGGAGAATATTCTTGGGGAATGAGGATGGATTATGGTGGGTTAACTCCCACGATAAAGGAGGATGAGAGAGGAACTTGGTGAAGGTGGTCAGAATATAATAGATAAATCCCGCAAGAGAAGAGGAAGAAATAAGAATAGGTGGATGTGGATGGTTTGTGGTGGGTTGAAACCCATAAAAGAAAGGAGAAGGTGAAAAACATTTTGGAGGTCAGGATATGGTGGAAAAATGGATTACAAGTGAATAAAAGGAGAAAATACAATTAGTGGTGGGAAATAGTCGATGATGGAAATAAGTCCACAAGAATGAGTGAGGATAGTATTTGATAGAGGAATATGGGAGTTATTCCAACCAAAATTTAGAAGAAGAGAAGGGAGAAGTGCTACAAGGTACCTATTTTAGTGATGGAGTTCATTGTAGGTTGCTTACAACCTTGAAGGAAGGTTCAATCATTTAAATCCATTTGTGAGCTCACAAAAATATTACTTGATTTATCTGATGCGGGAGCATCTGGGTCCATAAGAAATATTACATCAACCAAACACATTTTAGGTTCTCTTTAAGTTTCAATTTAGTTTTGGTTCAAAGTTTGATTACAGTTCAAATGTTTTCTGCTAGTTTGCTTCTAGAGAAATTTTAAGATCAATTTATCTAGGTGAAAAATTCATCTTGTACAAGGCCCAAATGGGTGTTTACAAATTCAATTTGGTGAAAATTGGGGCAAAATCAGTTAAGTTATGACAAATCAAAGGTTTGTCTTGTATTAGGAGCAAGTCAGAGGAACAATTAGTTGTGGGGACCTCATGAAGCGCTAAATAAGCTCTATTTCCTACCAAGAGCTCCAACAAGTTTTGGGTTCTACTAAGAATTTTGAGGAAGGACACTTAGAAGTTTTTTATGGAGTTCCTAATGCCTCGAGAAACTCTAAAAAGATGGTAGGTTCATGCTTCTACTGGCACTCTCAAATAAAAGGAAGTAAGAAAATTTCATGTGGAGTTGCTAATACCTTAAGAATCTTTGACGTGGTGGTGAGTTCCTTGTTCCCATTTGAGTGGCATTCCTCAATAAAGCTAAACAAGTTCACATTTAGCATTGATAAATAAACAAATGGTTACAGGTGGGGGGATCATCCCACATAAGTGGGTTACAATTTTTGTCATGAAGAAAACTTGTCGGTTATTTTTTTTCAAAAATCCCTTAGACCCCCTTTGTTCAAATGATCTTATAGTGTTCTCTTGAACACTCCTCCACGAAGCGGTTCATTCAGCGACCCGTCGACTAATTTTTTATAATAAAAAATGGGTTCGTTTGAAGATCCCCTTCAAAGGAACCTTTTTTTATGTTTTTCTTATTACAAGTTTGTAATCATAAAAAATGACAAAACTACATTATCATTTTTGACAATAGAGAGATGAAGGTGAAGGGAAGAGCAAACCAAACCCAAAGGGCATCATTCACATCATCAACATCACCATCACATCTAGATTCCTCTCATCTTATATCTTCTCATTTTCCCATTTTTTTTGCAGTATTTAGTTTTTGCATTTGATTTGTTCCTTGTTTGCATTTTGTTTTTATGTATAGAACCTTGAATGCTTGACAAAACAATGGTATAAACATGGTGACGCTACTCAATAAAAATACATATAGAAACTACAAGAAAAATGAAAGGAAAATAGACAAATAATCAAGCAAGCACATATAGAAACTAAAAATAAATGGTAAAAAACCAGAAATGGGAAAAACCTACTAGGTATAGGTGAAAGGGAATATAACCAGAGATGAAAAATCAATAGGATTTCTCATAAACTCATCAATTTACAACAAAAATAAAATCAAATGAAAATAAAAGGCCAATACAATCCAATTTGGGAAGCTTAGGAACATTGTTGGTATAATTAAGGCATTTTACCTTGGTTTATAATTTCCTAGGTTAGAATTATACTTTACTTAAGCCTACTTAGGGAATTGCATATGAGTAATTGGAGCATCTCCACTTTAGGTGGAAAAATCATGTTGTTACTTTATCATATCCACCTTTCATGGCTACACTTTTCTATCTTTGGTGGGTGATCCAACTTTAGTGGTTTATTATGTGATCTCTTTTCCACTTTAGGTGGGATGATAGATTTTCACTCTCCTTGTCATGTCATGAGACAAAGACACTTGTCATTGTCTCATTCACTCACCTTGGTTATATAACGAAGGGGTTTCCTATGTACATTTGACTAGTTTATTGCATCATTGACGGGAATATAGTTTGTTGTTGTATTTGTTGTTCTCTCTTGTTAGTGTGTTATTCAATAGGCCTCTTTATCTTGGGTGGCTATCTCCATAGCCAATTCTTACATGGTATCAGAGCCATTAGGGTGCCTTTGATAGTCATTTTTGGAGAGATCTTGGTGCATTCAAAGGTTGGCATCTAGTATCACTTTTCTAGAGCCTCCTAGGCCAAATCTGAGCCCACCATTACTGACCCTCGAGTTCAAGAGATCGTTTCCAAGAAATTTGAGTATAAATTTGCTTTTGTTCAGTGAAAGTTATTTTCGGGGAAATTTTTTTTTTAGCAAGCCAAGCCATACAACCCAACCTACTATTATGATGCGATTGTGAAAAAATATTTTTTTCTTTTTTGAAATTATTATTTTCAATATTTATTATTGTTAATTATAATTTTTTAAATTCTATTGTAAAGTTTATGGTTTGTTTTTATAAAATCAAATTTTGGAATTTTTTTTGGGCACACGGGCTGTACTCAGCATACCCCATACCCCACTAAAAAGTCCGCTGACCACCTATCACATCACTGCTTATAGTTTTTGGCAGCCCTTGATCATGCGTCAACCCCTAGAAAGCAACGATTTCTACCTTGCTCCTAGTCATTGCAATCCCCGCTTTGAAGATAGGCTCATTACTTTTGATGACTACAATTCTCATCAAATTGACGATAAATTTACCACCAACTCCTTTCAACTCATGGTGGTATGTTCCTCCTAATTGCATTCCCTTCGGTCATCGATGAAGAATCCCAACTCTCAACATCTGTTCCCACATGGTTTATCCATGGTTTCACATGTGAAATCCTTTGGTAGTATCAAGGAATGGGTATCTCAAAATTACTGGTTGAAATCTCCATCAGATGGTATTTGGCTTCAGTAGTGATCATAACTCTCCATCGAGGTCGCGTGGGATAGGGAGGAAGAAAGGAAGTCAGTCCTTTTTGCACCCCTTGAAAGTAGAAGATAAAAGTGATTGAGGTTGTGGGATAATGGGGAGAAAGGAGACTTGGTCTCCCCCGCCAACCTGTGAGGCACTAAGTACTGCAAAGGGAAGGTCATGGGATAGCAGGAAGAAAGAAGCCTTTGTCTTCCTCGCCAACCCACAAGGGACTAAGGCGTAAGAGAAAAAGGTTGCAGGCTAGCGAGGGTAGGAGAATGAAGTCTCTCCCTGCCACCCTGCGAGAAGAATTAGGAAACATCTAAGACATTGTGGGCCAGTGGGGGAAGGAGAGGGAAGTCTCTCCCCACCACCCCATGAGGATTTTCAAAGGTCATGAAGAGTGCCATGGGATAGTAGGGTATTGGACTTTCCCGCCACCCTGCATGGTAAATAGTGGCCTGTCGATTATGCTGCGAGATAGCAGAAGAGAGAGCGAAGCGAGGATGCTTGCTCCCCCTGCCACCTTGTAGCTTAAAGAAGAGAATGTAGCAAGTCTTACAGGTAACAAGGAAGCAAGGATACTTGCTCTCCCCTCCACCCCACAAGGTATCAAAGTGGTTGGTGCCGATAAGTTAAGAGTGATAGAGGTGGGGACCACAACTGATTGCGAAATGACTTGCTGAGTTGTATGTTGATGATTGGTCCAAGATGGAATGACTCAGAGGATGCGATGTAGAAAACACAACGTGTTATTGATAGTCTGAGGAAGTTTGACAGTTGGAGCTTTGTAAACTTAATCAAACCGTTTATGTGCAAATATGCAAATCATTTGAAGAAACAGTTGAACGGGTGCTGGAAGAAAACCAATTGGTTGGAGAAGTTGGTTGGTTGGTCAAGTGATTCTATTGGATGCCGAATTGCAGACTGATCATGATTGTAGTCTGTGTATATCGAAATTGATCTGATAGTTGTATGTTGCCTAAACAGAGACTAGAACAAAGCATTTGAATCTGTATCTTGTATGTAAATTCTTTTTACTATAATACAAGAGATATTGCTTTTTGTGTGTGGGTTTTTCACCCGTAAGGTTTTTCCCACGTGAGATTTGGTGTTCTCTGTAATTGTGTATCTTTGTTGTTTACTATGTTATTTAGTTGTTGTGCATCTTAATGTCTAAAATTGGAACTAAAATTAATCCTTGCTTCTCTCCTCTTTGAATTTAACATTTGGAAGGCGTTTTTCGCACTCTGCTTTCCTTACAGGTAGTGTTTACTCCTCTTGGCGGTCTCATTCTTTTTCAACTCCCCACCTCAGATCATCCATTGTTTGATGCTCAACTCTTTTTAATTCCCAACGACTACTATTCCTTGGCTTCTAGTTTGATCCACCTTTCATTCTCTGTGCTTTGCAATCTATGGTCCTCGACACTATTTCTATGAATTTCCAAGTAGTCCTTCCAAGAATTTATATTTGACCTACAAATTAAGTTTTCCTATAAGAACTCTTTCTTGGCTCCTTGAGACCTAGGCAACCAACAATGGTCCTTGAGTGGTGGCACCCAACCATTGGTGACTGCTACACAACATAGTTTAGGTAGACTGTCACATAGTCAACACTATGCTCAACACAACATGACACATGATGCTTCTATATTTCCCCAAACAACACTCACATGGATTTTACATGACCAAGACCAATCAATAGTACTATCACTATCCATGCAAGCATTTTTTGCCACACCATCTCAAAACTATAGTTGCAATGTAAGGACTCTTTACTAGTTTGTAAATGCCATGTCAACACCTAGTTGGCACCACATCATGCTGCCATGCAGAGTAGTCTGTACTACCACTTTGGATAGATGTACCACTTAGTTAGTAGTTCCATACATGCCCAATCAGTAGTGACCATACCTATAATTAATTGCTACGTCATCAGTCCATAATATACGAACATCCACGTAGACATGGTATTTTTTCCTATGATGATCATATGACTGTAAAATTTAAGCTAGTGACTTGTTGACATCAACACTGCGCCAACACTTTTTGAAAATTTAGACCCCCTCTTGATTGAGATGTTTGATTTCATAGTCAGAATTTGAAAGCTCATAACTTTGTCACTTTGATGCCTTTTTAGGGATTTTTTTTTTTAATTGGACTAATTTTTCGTGTACTCCACAGTGGTATGATTATTTTCTAATTTTGTTGGATATATTTTCTAGAAATTTTAGTTGTTCACAACTGTAGTTGTCTAATCCTCATTTCTACAACTTTTGGGACTCCATTTAGGCTCATACAACCTCCTTTTCAAGTATTTTTTTTAAAGTAAATAATTTTTTGTCTACTTTGTTGTGGTGCTATCAGTTTTTCATCATTGTGAATAGAAATATAACTTTTTAGAACTTGGTCCATTTTGGCCTATTTTGGCATATGTAATGCTTAGATCTTAGTTTTGAATTTTGCATCAGTAATTTGAGTATGCTTTAGCCTATAAGGCTGTTGTAAATATTGAAATCAAAAGTTCACTTTTTCTTGGCTTGCGAGTGGCCTCTTGCCCACACACTAAGTATAAAGTACCAAATCATATTTCTTTTTTTTTTTTTTTTTTTGTGGGGGTGGGGTGGGTGTCTTGTGTGATTGTGCATCTCTTTCTCTGCTTTGTGCTCTTTCATTTTCAACTATGGGTTCTCCTGAATTTCCACTTCTAACTCTACATAACTATGAGATTTGGAAAATACATGCATGGAGTAAATTAATGAAAAAAGGACTAACTCATTATATTGATGAAACTATTGAAACACCATCAGATCCTAAAGTTGATTTGAATTCTCAATTGGAATGACTCACTAAAACTACTATGGCTCTTGGAATATTAAGGGAGTATATATCAGACGATCTTATCTTTCACATTGATAAGTGTAAGACAGTTAAAGATGCTTGGAAAAATCTTGGTCAATTGTATGGCTAAGTTGATGAGATTAGGGGCTATAAGCTTGACAATGATCTCACAAATTTGAATCCTAAGAATTTTTATACAATCCAAGACTATGTAACTAAAGCAAATGAGCTAAGAGAACAACTTAAGGATTGTGGCATTGACAAGAAGGATGCATAGTTGGTCTACAATTTGTTGGATAAGCTTCCATCAAAGCATGTAGCCTTTGTTTATAGTTTCCAAACCCGTCAGTTGATCCCAGGTAGGTCATATACTACACCATCATCTGATTCATTCACATACATGTTTATTCTTGAGCAATCAAAGTTGATCAACAAGAGGATTCTCAAGTCTTCCAAGTCAAAAGGATTAGTGGCAAATCAAGGGAATCAAAGGAATCAAGAAAAATGAAAGAACGAGAAGCAATCTAAGAAAAAGCCACAAGGATAGAGAACAATATCCTCTCCATAACAGAGCAATTCTTCATCTTCTTTCAAGAAGGTAAATTCAAGTAAGAAGGAGAAGCCAACTTGTTCATATTACAAGAAAGTTGGTCATGATGAGCATCATTACAACATTGAGCAAATTGGTAAGTTGAGAAACATCATCAAGAAGAACAATATCAATTTACCATCCATATGAAAGAAGAAGGATTCATCTCCTTTCACTTCCTCATAGTCAAAAAGAAAAGGGCCAAAATTTGTGGCAACTATAGGTTCTTCACAACAATGCATATTTGATTCGGGTGCCTCTCATCACATGGGTTCTTTAAGAGAACAATTTTGTTCTTTGGAGCCATCCAAGGTACCTCACATTTTCATAGGTGATGATACACAAGTGGAATTTCAAGGGAAAGGTTTGGTTGACATGGATGATGAAACATTTGAGAATATTCTTTATGTTCCTAACTTGAGTACCAACCTTCTTTCGATCTACCAAATCACTCATTTTGAAAATGGAAAGAAACTTGAGTTTCTACCCGATTCAGTTGTGGTCAAAGCGCTTAAGGATGATGTCTTGGTTGTAGTGGGACAAGCTAATCACAACACTCAACTTTACTCATTCTCCCACTTTGTGCCTCGATCTCCTTCTTTAGTCATACTCATTCAAATTCAAAAAGTAAGCTATGGCATGGGCAGTTGGACATCTTAATTATTGTTACCTTCAACAACTTCACTCCAAGGATATGGCTATAGGTGTCCCTTAAATTAGCTTTTCGGATGGTGTATGTCCAGGTTGTTCCATGGGTAAGCATCTAGAAGAGAATTTTGACAAAGGGAAGTATTGGAGAGCTTTAAATGTTCTTCAATTGGTTCACAGTGATGTAGCAGACTCCTTTCCAATGCTGTCATTTAGCAAGGCTCAATATGTCCTCACCTTCATTCATGACTGCTCCCACTTCACTTGGGTCTACTTTCTTTGTCACAAGAGTGAAGTGTTTGAAAAGTTTCTATCCTTCAAGGCTCATGTTGAGAAGCAATCAAGGAAGCAAGTCAATATTTTTCGCACAATGGAAGGGAATATGTGAACAATCAACTTGTGAAATTTTTCTCTTGAGGGGATTGATTTCATCATTTAGTTGTCCATACTCCACAATAGAGTGGCATTGTAGAAAGGAATAATAGAACCCTTAAGAAGATGGCTAGCTGCAAAATTCATGCTCATTCTCTTGGTCCTGCATTTTGGGTAAAAGCCATTAGTTTTGCTACACACATCCAAAATTGGGTTCCCCACAAGGCATTGAAAGGTATGACTTACTTTGAGGCTTGGTGTGGTAGAAAATCGATTGTGAGACACTTTAGAGTTTTTGGCTTGCCAAATTGGGCATACATACCTCGAGAGAGGTGCAAGGTAATGGAACCTCAAAGTAGGTCTTGCATCTTTGTTGGATATTCTAATGGCGTCAAGTCATACAGACTTTTGGATCCAGAGACACATGAACTATTCATTGAGAGGAGTGTTCACTTTGAGGGAGGCTCTCCTTATAGCTTGGCCTCTAATCCTCCTCATCCTTCCTCCATAGTGGAAAGTTATGATAGTGACTTAGATGATTTTACCTCAACTTTGACTTGCGGGTTGATACCTCCATAGGTACAACTTGAAGTTGAGGATACTCATCCTTCATCTCCTATAAGACCTCCTTGGGATCAACAAACTCTTGAGCCAGATGGTACTCTTGTCAAGGATCCTTCCAACACTCGAAGGACTCAATCACAACATCAACATCTTCCACATGTTTACATTGCTAGTGCTTCTGATCCATAATCCTTTAAGGAAGCAATAGGATTTTCTAAGTGGGATTAAATAATGGAGGAAGAGTACATTTCCTTGATGATGAAACACACATGGGGCTTAGTTCCTCTCTCTAAGGGGAGAAAGATGGTTCAATGTAAGTGGATCTATTAGAATAACTATGCAACAAATGGAAGTGTGGATAAGTTCAAAGCTCTTCTTCTGGCAAAAGGCTTCTCACAAGTTCCCATTGTTAATTATATAGAGTTATTTGCCTCCATTGCTAAGATGAACTCCATTCTCTTAACACTTTCTATTGCCTCAACTCATGGTTGGGTTGTACGTTAGATAGATGTGAAGAGTGTATTTCTTCATGGGGATCTTTAGAGGATATTTACATGGAGTAGTCACAGGGATTCATTGATGATTCTTTTTTGGTTTGTAGATTGAGGAAGTCTATCTATGGCCTCAAGCAGGCCCCTAGGGATTGGTATGCCAAGATGGATTCCTTTCTTCTCTTAGTGGGATTCACTAAGTGTCATTCAGATCTAAATGTCTCCATTTTTTGACAAGATGACTATCATTTTCTACTTGTTCTTTATGTTGATTATGCGATCATTACATGGAGAACCTCATCCATCATTGGTAGTGTCAAATCTTCTTTGCATGACATATTTTCTATGACTAACTTGAGCCTTTTGCACTACTTTTTTAGGATTGAGATCTCACAATCTTCTTTTGGGATCACTCTTGCTTAACCCAAGTATGTTGTTGATCTTCTTTCTTGGTTCTACATGGATAATTGTAAGCCTACACTAACTCCCTTTCTTTCAGGAGTCAAGATTGAGGCTAAGTGTTCCACTCCACTTGTTGATGCCACTTTGTATTGTCAATTTGTTGGGAGTCTCATTTACTTGACTCACACGTGCCTTAATATTTCCTTTGTGGTAGGTATGGTTTCACACTTTATGCAAGAACCGCTTGAGATTCACTAGCAATATGCAAAATACATCTTGCACTACATATAGGGTACACATCACTTTGGGATTCATTATATAATAGGTACAAGACTTACCCTGGTTGGATATACAAACTTATTTTTGGGTTGATTATCTTGATGATCGTATATCCACTTTCAGCTACAACTTTCATCTTGGTTCTAATCCCATTTATTGGCATAGCAAGAAGTAACATGCTATTGCTATCTCTTCAACTAAGGCTGAGTATCAAGGGGTTGTTAATGCCACCATTTAGGCTATTTGGATTTAGAATAATCTCTTTGAGTTTGAATTCACCACTCCATGGCCTACAGTCCTTCATTGTGAAAATCAAAGTGCTATTTAGATCTCAAAGAATTTAATTCACTATCAACAAAACAAACACATTGAGATCCGTATGCAATAAATTAGGGAGTTGATACAGGAGCAGGTAATTGGTTTGCAGGATTCTCCTACAATAGATCAGGTTGCAAACATCTTCACCAAACCCTTGATTGAGAGAAAGTATCATCAATTGTGAGCTCTCTTGATCCAAGATATTTTATCAGGTGATTCAGTTGACTTCTCCATTATATCTTATGGGGGGCTACTTTTTCGTCACTCGAGGTTTTGTCCTTCTCATTCTTCTTTGAGAGTTATTATTTGTTTCCGTAAAGTAGAAAATCGCGATCGAACCCTAGTCGTTCTCCCCTCCCCAACTCCGAGGAGAGAGAAGGGAGAGTCACTAGGGTTGATGGTTTTCACTTAGGGGAGACTTTACATTCAAAAGAGGGGTTGAAACCCACAAGATCCAATCCCACGCAATGCAAGATTGGATTCTATATGAGTTTCAAGGGTTGTGATAGCAAGGACACCCTCTTTTGTAAAGAATGTGGATAGAGTGATTAAGCTAGGAATGCATAGAAAGTGACAAAGATTCGCTTATAAACTGAGATAGGGATATGATATGAAGCTGTGGACCTGGAATTAGCAGTAAAATGTCGATACGGCGCTGTCCTGCAAATTTGAGCAAAAGTTGCCAGGACGATGGCGCCCGAGCGCCACGGTCCTCCGAAAAATCCGCGAAACGAAGGGGGATCTGTTCGTCTCTACGCAAGGATTCCAGATCTTCAATTTCAGCCGCGTACCTGCAACCTACACACAGAAAAGCGAAGATGATTGGGGGGTTAGGGATTAGGGGTTTGCCTTTAGGTCAAACCCCAGTTTTGGAATTAACCAAGAAATGAGAAATGCTGTAAAATGTAAATGTCTGTAATGTAAAACAAGTACTAATACCTTGTTGTAAGGATGTTTGTATCCTTATGTGCGAAGGTATAGATGTTGTTGTTTGTTGTATGTTGTATGTTGTATGTTGTATGTAGCATGTAGTAAGTGATCTCCTCTTCAATGGTTGAATCCTTGTCTTGAATGCAACACTTAGCCTTGAATGGAGACTTAGAATGATCAATTGCTTGAATGCTTGAATGCTTGAGTATAGTTTCCACGCTTGTACACATATGTCCTTCTTCTTTTTCATCTACCCAAATGGGAGAGAAAAATGGAGTTTATATACTTGTCATTTAGGGCTGATAGACTGATTTTCCCGACCTTAGGCCGACCAGGAAAGATAATTTTCCAATTTGCAAACATAAAGACCCGAAGTCCAAAAGAGACCGGGCCCAAAATAGGACCCAGAGACCAGGGCGCTGGGCGCCATGGTCCTGGGGGACCAGGGCACTGGGCGCCCTGGTCCTGAAGGACCAGGGTGCTGGGCGCTCTGGTCCCACCTCCCGGGACAGCAGGGTGCAAAGGAGGTTCAGGCCAGGGTGCAAGAAAATGCAGTTTTCAGTGTCATAATCAGGTTTCGGGGTCTCCATTCAGGTTGCGTGTTGCGTCGCCATCGTGAAGACCCAAATGCGGTCAAAATTGCAAGTGTCACAATTTTAGGACGCTATATTTAGCCCCCACTTTAGCGGGAGTATAAGCGTACGCTCATACTTCCGGTAAAGTACAAGGAAACAACATTGAAAAACTTTCACCACGTCAAGGAGGCAAGATACACCAAGCCACCAGTGGACTAAGGAACTTACGACTTCGATTGACAAAGTAAAAGGGAAGATCACGAGGGAGAACCATGACTGTCAGTAGTAAGGTTCCCTCACTATGAGTCATGCAAGAAAGATATCAAAAATTTTCAAGGCAAAGCTAAATTTGTCAAGAAATTTTCAAGTATCTTGAAAAGATATGGACGGGATGTATGCCCCCCTACGTTAAAGCGATCGCACACGCCTCACTGGGGGTGATTGCTTTAAGGTAGTGATACATATAAGAAATGAGAAAGGAAAGGAGCACATTATCGCAAGGATTTAGCCCCCAAGTGTGAGATAAGCCCAAGGATAATAGACACAAAACACAAAGCACAAGGTGACTTCGCTTTCCTCGGGGTTAGTATGCTGTATGATAATTCATGTATATCATATGTATGTATGCATAATTGTTCTTCATTCCCCAATTAAGGAAGGCCACCTAGAAGAAGGGAACACATGTGTCTTTTGAGTCAACATGAGAGAGATCGAGAGATCTCAATGCTTTGCATCGTCCTCAAGTAGACAACACTAAGGACAACAAATAGAAGAATGAGAATAACACATAGAGGAAGTAACAAAAGAGAGGGGGAGAGAATCTGCTATGCTAATGAAACTAGTCTAGCATGTCATCTACCCCCCGATCTTGCTGATCAATGTTTCGGGAAGGTAGGGAACACGCTAGAGGAGGAACATCCAACACAGCAGATGGAGCTATCACAAGATCCAAACAAGGGCTATGTTCATATCCCAAGCCGCGGTGTTCTTGTCTAGGAGCTAGGATAAGTGCTTTAGAAAATTCATTAGATAAATGGTTATCAATATCAACAAGTTCATATTCACTATCAGAATGAACAAGAGAAGTAGCATTTTCATCATGAATAACATTTTCATCCATATCATCATCAAGATTTATAAAAATAGGATCTTTAACTCGCACAGGATCAAGACCATCATGCATCTTATGTTTAGGAGATTTCGGCTCAATCATCGACTGAGGAGAAAATGGAATAATGCTTGTTGAAGATGTTTTTGGAGATTGCAAAGTTTGAGAAGCAGCTGCTTGAGCTCTAAGACGACGCTTTCGTCGACGTTCACGTGCAGAATGATTTCGTCTAGTCTTAGTAGGAAGATTAGGAGATTGAGGAGGAGGAATGTTCTCATCCTTATCACTTGGGTGTTTAGGTTGTGGTCTCTTAGGTTGAACAATAGGAGAAGAGGAAGGTCTCTTCTCTCCATAAGAGGAAGGAGGAGGAACTGCTCCATACAAAGGAGGAATATTTGGTTTAGGAAGGAGACCAAGTCCATCATGACGAGGAGGTATAGGTCTACTCTTAGGAAGTTTATTAGATATAGGCATAGTCACATCCATAGGAATGGGTTGGGAATCTTCTTGAGGAAAGACATTGGTTTTATCTTTCAAAGGAAGAACTTCCTTCTCAAGAATGATAGGAATGTCAAGTTTGGGTGTTCTAGGTTCACTTAGAGATAGGATCATATCTTTTTTCCACTTTTGATAAGATTTGAAAAGATGATCACTTTGCAGAGGAAGAGATTGGAATTGTTTAGGCCAAAAATAATCAATAGGAATGCTAGAAGTTCTTTCAGCTGGTTTAAAGAGACTATGATTGACAGTAACAACTTCACCATTATGGGAAAATTTCAAACACTTGTGAATAGGAGAAGCAATAGCTTTCATGGAAGATAGCCAAGGATAGCCAAGCTTCACACGAAATTGTTCGGAAGATGGAATAATAGCAAATTCCACCTCAAGGGATTTGTTATGGACCTCAATAGGTAATGTAATAGAACCGATTGCAGGAGAAGAAAATGCATCAAATAATTTCACAATCACATCTATTTTGTCATAGATCACTTGATTCAATTGCAAAGTAAAAATAAATTCTTCAGTAATGACATTAACCATACAGGAAGGATCAATAAGCACTCCACGGCAAGGTGTGTTCTTGACTTTTGCAACTATATATAAAGGACCATAAGGTGCCCTGATAGTTTCACTAGAATCAAAGGTGATGGAAAGTTCTTTAGGGATTTTCTGTTGCTCTACAAAGTTAATCACATTCGGAGTCATAGACACAAGATCATCTAGTGAGACAGAGGAATCAGTGGTATCAATCGCATTAGAGGTATGAGAAGGCAATGGATCAGTAAAAATCTGAAGATTTTGGTTAGGAAGAGCTACAGATGTGTTGCCTTTATCATTCACACCAGAAACAGAGATAGTATTATTATCAATCAAATCTTGAATTTTACCCTTTAAAGCAAAACATTTTTCAGTATCATGCCCAGGTTGACGATGAAATTGACAAAAAGATTTGTTATCAAAATAAGGTGAAGTAATCTTTGCAGGATCAATTTGCCTTATAGGAGGAAGAGTAAGCACATTTTGTTCCAATAACTTATTCATAATACTATGCAATGATTCATTCAAAGGAGTAAACTTTCTTTCTTTCTTGAAAAACTTAGAAATAGGAGGCACACCTGATGCTGCTTTCACATTGTTGTTGATGATGTTTTCATTGAATTTAATGGACTCTCTGTTCGGTTTAAACTTCCCAAATGGTTGTTGACTACTATCACCCTTATCACTCGGAGCCATAGGATGTGATTGTTCCATTTGACTCACAGTCAGTTGATAATTGTGAAGAGTTGCGCACAACTGTTGGAAAGAAGTAAACTCAGAAAACAGGAGTTTTTCTCTAATGTCTTTTTGTAAATTAGAAATGAAGATTCTTTGAATATCATTGTCAGGCACTGGAAAAGAAATTTGAGCATACAAATGCTTATATCTTCCAATGAAATCAGTCACTTTTTCTTTAACACCTTGTTTGCAATGCATTAAATCAATCAAAGTAACTTTAGGACTTATATTGTTTTGAAATTGTTGAATGAAAGCATTTGCAAGTTGTTCGAAAGAAGTAATAGAATAGGAAGGCAACGAGCAATACCATTGTAGGGCTTTGTCTCTTAATGTTCTAGTAAACAGTTTTGCAAGCAACCTTTGGTCATAAGCAAAATCGGTACATATTGTTTGAAAGGTCTTAACATGTGTTAGAGGATCACCCTTACCATTATAAAGCTCCAAATGCGGAATTTCAACATGTTTAGGGGGGATAGCTCGAACAATGTCAAGAGAAAGTGGGCTCGCGACATCAAATGTGGGCACACTAAACTTAGATTGATTCATAGAGGCAATTTGTTGCTGTAAAGAAGAGACAGTTTGTGCAAGATTGTTAATGGTCGCTTCAGTCGAAGAGTTCGTATTAGACATGTTAGATTGTGATGGAGGTGTTATGTTATTGAAAGAAGGTAAAGAGTAAGGTGGCGGGACCCTATGATAATTAGTCATAGGAGATGATTGGATAGGAGGAACACTACAAGGAGGAATGGAAGGGTTAAATGAATTGCCCCCTTGCGTCATGTTCATTTGTGGAGATATAAGAGGAACACTCACTGAAGGAATGAATGAAGAAGTTGGATTGAATGAAGGAAGAGGGTTGATTGAAGAAGAAGGATTGCCCCCATGACTAGTGATCATAGGAGGAATGTCTTGTGTTGAAGTAGTCATTATGTTTGATGTAAAAGTAGGTATGCTAGCAATAGAAGTCATCAAAGGAATAGAATGATTGACTTGAGTAGGAGGTTGTGTATAACCTAAGGTTTCGGCACAACTTTTCATAGGCATCACATTTGAATCCACAATGTGTGCAATACCACGCAAAATATCAATTCCATTCTTATCACTTTGAAGCATACGTTTTAGACCCTCAATTAAAGGAAGAGCTTGACTATCAGGGTATTCTTGAGACATCCATTGTCGAAAATCGTCAAATTGGTTATCCAATTTTGAAAGTTGTTCTACAGAAACCTCATGGAGAGCTTCTTCATCATTAAGAGGATTAGAGGAATTACCCATGTCCTCGTTAAAAAGACCATTCAAATTAGGTTCCATCTCTTGAGTAATTAAACCTTGGAAGGACTTAATTCTAAGGCTTCGTCTAACGGGAATAGTGTAAGTAGGGCTTATTGTTGTAAAACTCATGCACTAAAGAAAGAGAGAAGATTTTGAATTTTAGAGGTAGCAAATTTCAGTAAAACCAGCCAATCTTCTAGATTTAAGCTGTTAAATACAATCAGGACAATCTCCTGAAATTTCGGAAAAAATGTCCAGGACCGTGGCGCTCGGGGTGCACACGGTCCTCGCAACTTTTTTCGAAATTTGCAGGGATGAAAGTTATGATGATTTTACAGCTAACCTGAAAAAATTGAGTGATTTTACGATCTGTAGATAGGCCAAATTAAAGTTGCAATCTCAAAATTGAACCCTACCAAGATTGTCGAAAAATGCAAAATTTGAATTTTGAAAAAGAGAGGGAAACTGAAATTTTGAATTTTATGATTTTAGAGGGAATACCAACAGCAATGCAAGTTTTGAAATTTGAAAGTTGACTCAATTTCACACAAAATTTAATTTTGAAAGCGGAAATCAAAGTTGTTGTAATTAAGCACTTAATTTCAAAAGTCACAAATTGCAAGGATTTGGATAAATCACTGAAATTTCGAATGAATGCTAACACACTTTTCAGATTTAGGACAGTAAGAAACACAATTTTGATACAAATTTCAATTTCAACAATTTTTGAATGATTAGAAGCCTCAATCCAAGCAATCGCTAGACCAACTTTGACTTTAATTTTGAAGGTGTTAAAATTGATAAAATCAGCCAAAATTCTGGATTTTAGCAGAAAAATACAGTAAGATCTCGCTCCCGGAATTTTGGAAAAAATGTCGGGGACGATGGCGCTCGGAGTGCACACGGTCCTCGCAACTTTTTTCCAAATTTTCAGGGATGAAAGATATTGTGATTTTATTGCGGAATCCAAAGTTACAGCTGATTTGGAGATGTTTTGATCAGTGAAATTGTCGGACAAAGGTTGAATCAAGAGGGTTTCAAAAATTAGGGTTTTGACACTTAACCAATTAATTTTCAAAATTAAAGCACAAATATGAATTGATAATTTGTAATAGAAGGGCAGATCTGAAACAAGCATCAACAATTAAACATTTCACAAGTTTAATTACTTAAAAAGAAAATTTAGGGTTTTTATGCAATTAACCTCTAAAATTTTGCAAAAGATCCAACATGGAAATGTAACCAAGGAATCCAATTTTCAGATCTAACTATGAATAATCAGAAAGGATGTTCACGTCGGGTTCACCAAAATGTAAAGCGGAAAATCACGATCGAACCCTAGTTGTTCTCCCCTCCCCAACTCCGAGGAGAGAGAAGGGAGAGTCACTAGGGTTGATGGTTTTCACTTAGGGGAGACTTTACATTCAAAAGAGGGGTTGAAACCCACAAGATCCAATCCCACGCAATGCAAGATTGGATTCTATATGAGTTTCAAGGGTTGTGATAGCAAGGACACCCTCTTTTGTAAAGAATGTGGATAGAGTGATTAAGCTAGGAATGCATAGAAAGTGACAAAGATTCGCTTATAAACTGAGATAGGGATATGATATGAAGCTGCAGACCTGGAATTAGCAGTAAAATGTCGATACGGCGCTGTCCTGCAAATTTGAGCAAAAGTTGCTGGGACGATGGCGCCCGAGCGCCACGGTCCTCCGAAAAATCCGCGAAACGAAGAGGGATCTGTTCGTCTCTACGCAAGGATTCCAGATCTTCAATTTCAGCCGCGTACCTGCAACCTACACACAGAAAAGCGAAGACGATTGGGGGGTTAGGGATTAGGGGTTTGCCTTTAGGTCAAACCCCGGTTTTGGAATTAACCAAGAAATGAGAAATGCTGTAAAATGTAAATGTCTGTAATTTAAAACAAGTACTAATACCTTGTTGTAAGGATGTTTGTATCCTTATGTGCGAAGGTATAGATGTTGTTGTTTGTTGTATGTTGTATGTTGTATGTTGTATGTAGCATGTAGTAAGTGATCTCCTCTTCAATGGTTGAATCCTTGTCTTGAATGCAACACTTAGCCTTGAATGAAGACTTAGAATGATCAATTGCTTGAATGCTTGAATGCTTGAGTATAGTTTCCATGCTTGTACACATATGTCCTTCTTCTTTTTCATCTACCCAAATGGGAGAGAAAAATGGAGTTTATATACTTGTCATTTAGGGTTGATAGACTGATTTTCCCGACCTTAGGCCGACCAGGAAAGATAATTTTCCAATTTGCAAACATAAAGACCCGAAGTCCAAAAGAGACCGGGCCCAAAATAGGACCCAGGGACCAGGGCGCTGGGTGCCCTGGTCCTGAAGGACCAGGGCGCTGGGCGCTCTGGTCCCACCTCCCAGGACAGCAGGGTGCAAAGGAGGTTCAGGCCAGGGTGCAAGAAAATGCAGTTTTTAGTGTCATAATTAGGTTTCGGGGTCTCCATTCAGGTTGCATGTTGCGTCGCCATCGTGAAGACCCAAATGCGGTCGAAATTGCAAGTGTCGCAATTTTAGGACGCTACAGTTTCATCTTCTCTTTTGGGGGAAGTTTTTCCACTGGGTTTTCTCCCTTTATCTATTTGTGAGAGATTACACTCCATTTGTACATGCATCTTAACATGGCCTAGTTGTTATGACTCATCTTGCATTGTTAGCTTGTGTATACATTCCCCTAAGTTGCACTTAAGGGGGAGGGGGGGGGGGGGTGTTGGTGTAATTAAGGCATTTTACCTTGGTTTAGTCTTTCTAGGTCCTAATTACACTTTAATTAAGATTACTTAGGGAATTGAATATAATTTGTTGGAGCATCTCCACTTTATGTGGACTTATCATGTTATTACTTTATCATATCCACCTTTAGTTGTGTTATCATGTGTTCAATTTTCCACTTTAGGTGAGATGATAGCTTTTCAATCTACTCATCATGTCATGAGATGACAACACTTGTCATTGTCTCATTCACTCACCTTGGCTATATAACCAAGAGCTCTCCTATGTACATTTGACTAGTTCATTGCATCATTAATGAGTACAATTTGTTCTTGTCTCTATTTCTCTCTCTTGTTATTGTGTTATTCAATATGCTTCTAGATATTAGGTGGATATCTCCATAGCCAATTCTTATAAATACTATATATACAAAACACATACACCTAGAAAGGAAAAATATTTTTTTCTCAAGTAAAATTAATGTCACTGTAGTATACAAATCACAAAAAAACATGCCTAGTAAGAGCATAGGAACTAAGGTTGAGAAACACATAAAAAAATGGGCACACTCAACCAAGTAATCAACCATCCCTTACATAGCAATGGATGAAGGACTTTGTCATTTCAATTTCAACTACTAAATTCAAAAAAAAGGATCCATATCCTCATGCTCCAAGACACATATATCCTCTCCAAAATTCCTAATGAGAACACTTGCAAGATCTCCTTCAGTGATCGAAACATCTTGCACTCTCTTGGGACACTTATCTAAGATCATATTCATTGAGATCTATATGGCACATCTCACAACCTATGTATGGAACAAGTGCCTTCCCCTCACTTGGATCCAAAAATTAAATGAAACCTTAATCCTACTCAAACTAAGAATGTTATAGATCTCATCCGTTGAATTTGGAGGTTTCACAACCTTCCATGTCCTTCCTACATATGAAGTTAATATATTTTTTAGTCATTTGTATGTGGCAATTCCTAAGTTATTGTGACTAGTATGAATGCAATATGAATTTATGGTAAATAGATCGCAACATTTTACATCTTAAAAGTTAATTTTAGTGATAGTAAAATTATTGTACACATTGCATATATGAATACATAAATACAAGTTGGAATAATGATTTTTTAACTTAGACTTGATTTTAATAGTTCACTATCTATCATATCTTTTATTATTATTTATGTACTCTTCTTATGGTTCAAATGTGATTATAGTATGTCACGTGTAATTGAAAATATTGGTTTGCTTCACTATAATTTTACTCATGTATGAAGTTCCCTTTTTACTCTAAATGCATGGCATGTTAAATATTTTTAAAAATCTAGATCCATTGTTACAATTATGTACATATATATTTTCTTATCTTATGTTAAATGGATTGAAGTTATTTGTTGCATGCACTAGAGAGAAATAAATGTTATCACTCAGTTGTTATTTATTAGGGTTGAACAAAGAACCAGAAAACAAGGTGAAGATGAGGATTGTATTTTGAAGTTTGTGTGAGAAGAATTAGGAATAATCAGAGCACAGAAGGCCAAAATGCTAAAGTGAAGCCAAAGTAAGTATGAAATTGTACAAGGATACAATTTATGATGATAAATTTAGTGCCCACTTGAGCAAAAGTATGAACCTAAACTCATACTCTCGGTAAAGTACATAATAACATTGAAAAAATTTCATCAAGATATTAAAGAGGAAAGACACAGTAAGCCCCCAGGGACTTAGGATCTTATCAATCTAATATCGAGATAAAATGAGAAACACATGAAGAGAAGAAAGAGCATGATTATGCTGGCCTAGTAAGGCTTATGCTTACTATGAGTCATGTTGGAAAAGAAAATTTTGAATTGAAAAACCAATGTGAAGATTACAATACAAAAGACTCATTTTGAAAAGTGTAGCATCACAAATTGTCACCGAGCCAATTTACACCTCATGTTTGTGCCCCTAATTTATCACATCTTCCCCTCACCTCCTATCTGGGTTCATTTAGTAGCTTACCCCATTTTTTATGCTCAATACTCCTACGAAGTGATTCCCTAGAGATGTGTCCTCCCTTGGCCCAAAATTTGGTCCCTAATTGAGGAGGACCAGAGCGACCATCGCCTTGGTCCCCCTCTTTGGGGCCCAATTTTCAAGAAGGGGGTGAGAACTACTTCTCAAGAAAGAAAATAAATTGGTGGCTTAATATGACCAATGGAGGTCAGCCTAATAAAAAAATTGACCTAGATCCCCATTTATAAAGACATTAATCAATTCATTTCAATCATAAGTCTTCACATTCAAGAAATCAAGCATTCAAGCATTGAAGTGTTCATCATCAAGCATTTTTAGAGGTCTTCAAGGCTGCATTTTCTTCATTCAACCATTGTGGAGAAAATTACAACATTCATATGCAAGCATGTGTGTGTGATTAGGGTTTTTTCATGTTCATGCCATTTCATATACAACATATATGATTAAATTTGAGAAGCAAAGCATCATTGTCACTCATATTAGATATGAGGTATATATTTTCATTATTTATTTCAATATTTGCAACATTTCATTCAAGGTTAATTCCTAAACTGGGGTTTAACTTAGGAAAACCTCTATTTCCAACATATTTCCCCTTCTTTATGTGTGTAGGAAGTAGGTATGCAACTGCGATCTTCAGGATAATCCTTATTTACAGAGACAAATTGATCCCCCATTGGAGTGCAAAAAGTGTGGAGGACCAGAATGACTATCACACCACTCTTGACAAATCAAGAGCTCCTTCTAGGAATAGGTGTGAATCCTCTTACAATCCTCACATCTAGGTTCGTTGCTCAATTCGACGACTGTAGCTCACTGTTTACACATAACTACTTAAATTTCAACCCATTTACCCTAATTTTGATCTCTTCAACAAATCAATTCAACTCAAGGAAAAGAAGAGGCTCATCCAAGATCCCTAGAATCTGATTAACATTTAGACCTCTTAGGTTTAGATCTATCAAATTTTTATCTTTCCCTAATCTAATGGTCCCTAAGGCTTAAATTAACGGTTTTCATCCTTCTTGTGGTGGAAACCCTATTTTTTTTCACCACATTACAAAAAGTAATTTGAAACATGTCATAGTGTGTAATAAAAGTGTACGAACCAAATCTCATGGTGTGTGCACAAAGTGTAGCAAAGAGTGGAGCACACACTCCCATATTAAAGTGATTCCCTACTCCTTACTAGGAGTAATTGCTTCAAGGTAGCATGCATACATCTAAAAGACAAGCACATTGCCATAATAATATGCTCCCAATCAAGGACAAAAAGACAAAACAAAAAGAGAGCACATAAGAGATCCACTAACAAAAGACAATATGAACATTTGATAAATCATGTATATTAAGTATGATTGTAATGAATTGACCTCATCCCCCAAAGGTAGTGGAACTACAAGAACATAAAATAAACAACAAAAGTCTTTTTGGGTCAAAATAGTAGAGACGAAAAAGAGATATCTCATCACTTTGCATTGTCCCCAACTAGAAAACACAAAATCACATTACAACAATAACATATTTACTACGTATAGAAGAATTTAGATACAAATAGAAGAATGTCACCACAAGTTTGGTCCCTTCGTTACCTTGTGCCAATGGAGCAACAAGGGTCATTGAAAGAGATCCTAAAATAACACAAATACATATTAAGAATTACTTCACAAGGGAAGCACATCACATGCAAGAAAACACACAAGAGTCCACTATACAAGTGAAGCCAATCTAGAAAATCATCCCCCTCTCAATCTTTCTCAATATCATTTAGCATTGGTTGTCAAGATTCAAGAGGAGCAACAAAAATCACAATAGATGGAGCTACTGCAAGTTCCAAACAAGGACCATGCTCTAATGATGAGTCACTTTGTCACTAGGAGTTAGGATTAATGATTTTGAAATATTAAATATAGCTCATGATTAATCACAATAATCACATACATATCATTAGAATATTTAGTATTCACATTGTTAGCATCAACAAAATTATTAGCACAACATCAACATCAAAGTTAATCCTAATAGGATCTTTAATGGGCACATGAAATGAATCATAATTTTGCATAGACAATTTAACTTTTAAAGTGTTTGATTAAGATGAAATTCTTCCCTTGGGCTAGCAAAAGGTTGTGAAAATGGGACCAAGTATAGATTTGGCATCTTAGGGGATGCAATGGTTTGGGAAGAAAGCTCACAAGCCTGGCATGACATTTTCCTCAGTGTTCTCTCGCACTATGATTTCTCTTTCCTTGTATTGAAATTTGGAAGATTGGGAATCAATTAGCATATGCTTCTTTCTTCCCTTTTAGGAGGAGGAATTGAAGAAACCACACTAGGTTGAGAGATACAGGATGTTGGGTGCTTTCATTTAGGTGGGATCGCAACATATATAGGAGGTGTAGACAAAGTATGTATCTAGGTTGAGGAGGAGGAATATCTATAGGTGAAGGATCTTTAGGTTAACTTGATATTGTTATCCTTTAATGTTTTAAGTTTTGATAAGATAAGAAAAGGGTATCTTCTTTGAGTTTCAAAGGTTCAGGTTTTTGAGGCCAAAAACAATCAAGGGTGAAGTTTTCATGTCTTGCTAAGGGATGATAAGTGCTACGATTGATTGTGATAATACAACCATTATGAGGGAACTTAAAGCATTATTGGATGTTAGAAGGGATATCTTTCATAGGATTGAGCCAAGGATGCCCCAACTTCACATGAAATTGATCAGAGGTAGGGATAATAGCTAAGGTAAAATCTAAGCACTTAGTGCCAACTTCAACAGGAAGGGTGACGGAACATAGTAGGACAAATGAAACCATAATGAACCTTAATCATGACATAAAATTTGTCGCTAGTATCTTGATTAAGCTATTGAGTAAAAAGATATTCTTCAGTAATAACCTTCATCATACATACTGGATCAATGAGCACTCCTTGTGAGAGCTTTCCATTAATTTTCTTAATAATGTATAATGGTCCATTGGGTGCATCAATAATATCTCTTTAGTAAAAGGTAATGTGAGGTTAAAGCTTAGGTTTAAATTGCTCAATAAGGTTTGCAACATTGTTGGCCTCTACACACATATTGGTAACAACTATAGTGTTTGAACATTTAGGCTCAACGAGATTGGTAGAATGATAAGGAAAAGGATTGGTAAATATTTGTAAGTTTTGGTTAGGAGGTGATATTTATTTATTTCCTTTATCATTCACACCCTCTACAATTATAGTGTTAGAATCAATAAGATCTTGAATCACATGCTTCAATTTATAGCACTTCTTGGTATCATGGTCAGGTTGGTGATGGTATTGGCAAAAAGATTTAGGATCAAAGGAGGATGCCAAAGGCTTGGAGGTATCTATGGATTTTATGGGAGGAAGCTTCATCACATTAGAATTAATTAATTTAAGCATGATACTATGCAATAATTTAGAAAGAGGTGTAAATTTAAGACATGTAAAGATTGATAAAAAGAAGTCACACCTGAAGTTGTAGCTGCTACTCGTGTGTCTATATGATTCGGAGAATTGTTATTTATCTTGATAAAATTATTGGTTTTTTTTGAAATTTTTGAAATGATTGATGCTAAGT
This sequence comes from Cryptomeria japonica, assembly GCF_030272615.1. NCBI lineage: Eukaryota > Viridiplantae > Streptophyta > Pinopsida > Cupressales > Cupressaceae > Cryptomeria > Cryptomeria japonica. Next base: position 5,639,720 of record NC_081415.1, on the reverse strand, counting down.
ATCTTCATCCTTATCAACCAGATCCATTGATGAAGAGGATTCATATCGACTCACTTGAAGCTGATAATTATGAAACACTATGCATAAATGTGTGAAAGATATATAATTAGAAAAAAAAGCTTATCTCTAATATCCTTTTGAAAATTATTAATACAAATTATTTGAACATCAACATTAGGAATATGATAAGAAATTTGTGAATGTAAATTTTTGTATCTACCCATGAAGTCAATCACTTTTTCTTTAACTCCTTGTTTACAATGCATCAAATCAGTTAAAGTAATTTTAGGACTATCATTGTTTTGAAAATGTTACACAAATGCATTGGAAAAGTGATGAAAAGAATGAATTGATCAGGGACTAGGCAAAGAACCAAACCATTGAAAAACTGTATCTCTTAATGTACAGGTGAATAGTTTTGGCATGAGTCTATTGTCATGAGAGAAGTCACTACACAATGTTTGAAATGTTTTCACATGAGTTTGGGGGCCACTTTTTCCATTGTATAACTCCAAATGAGGAACTTTCATGTATTGTGGGACAAGAGTTCAGACAATGTCGTTGAAAATTGGGCTATCCATATCTATTATAGGGTCATTAAATTCAGGTTGGGTCAAAGAAGTTAGTTGTTGTTGTAAGTATGAGATACTTTGGCCTAGATTGTTTACAATGGCTTTAGTGCATGACTTGGAGCTGGAAATATTGGATTGTGATGGAGCTGTAACATTATGATAAGTAGGTGGAGCTTGAGAATAGGAAGGTGGAACACTATGATAGGTGGGTCAAGGAGATGGTTGGGAAAAAAATGGAAGGCTAGTGGAAGGAGATATGTAGGAGTATCGATTGATAGGATTTATCCCATTATTAATATGTGTAGCATTAATATTTTGTGTAGAGGAAGCCAAAATTGAAGATGTATATGTAGGCACACTAGGAAAAGATATAGGCATAAATATGGAATTGCCAACTTGAGTTGTTGGATTAGAGTGATGAAGCACTTTGGTACAACTTTTCATTGGCATAACATTAGTCAACAATATGAGAAATGACACACAATACTTCCACACCTTTTCCATCACTTTGAATCATTCTCCTCAAGCATGCAATCAAGGGAGTTGACTCACTATTCGAGTGTTCTTGATCCATCCATTGTTGAAGCCTATCGAGCTCATGGTCAAGCTTCCCCAATTGTTTAGTAGTTACTCAAGTTAAGGAGTCATCCTCATCATGAGAAGTAAAAGGGGAATGGTTCTTCATAATGTTAGGTATGACATCTATAGGAATAGAGGATTCACCCAAGTTCCCATAGAATAGTTTAGTCAACCTAGGCTCAATACCCTTGGTATTTAATTTTTGGGAAGCCATAAGTCTATAACTTCTTCTCACTGATATATTGAATCCAGGACAAAGGGTAATGAAACTCATACATGAAGAAGCCAAAGCTAAATGAATAGATTTTTTATCATGATGCCTATTATACAATTGATAATGCAAGAAAAAGATGATTAAACAGTGCAATTTATCAATTGAATGGTTGATTAACCAATTAATTAAGAAAAATGCACTATAACAATGATAGATGTAAACAATGAACGATTCTAAATTTAAAAATAATATGCAATAATGTAAGACTTGAGCATATAAATCAAAGACTATGGAACCCACAAGTCAATTTCATCAAAATATTTAGGGTTTTTGTGAATTAGACTTTTAAATATATGTAATTTAAGTGCATAAATGATATAGTTCAGAAATGATTGCTAATATGTATCAATGAAATGCATATAAATAAAATCTCAAAATTAAAAATTAGAATTAATGCAAGTACTATGTTGGGTTCACAAAAAAATGTAATGTTGGGAAATAGGGTTCACGAGTTTATGTACAGAAAATAGGAATTAAACCTATCTGCAATAATTACATTTAGAAGGATAATAGATCCACTGGGCTCAATCTAAAATATAATTGAAAAGGAATAAGAACAAGGTGAATAAAGTAATGATTGGATTGAGAGTTGAAAATGAACTATGAAAATATTGAATGTAAGACCTAGAGCTAAAGATCAAATTAATAGTAATCAATAGGCAGGATCAGTCTCAAATCAGGAATAGATATAAAGTATAAATATGGAAAGGGGAAGTAGAAAAGAACTTGTGTCTAAAATTTAGAATAAAAAATTTCAGACAATTTCATTTAGGGTCCCCTTATCTAGGAGCTAAGACGGAGAAAACAAATATCTTTTTGAGATCAGGATGTTGTTCTGAGTGTTTTCCTGAAGTTTCATAAAAAAAATGTTGGAAAAAATTGCTCAAGACAACCTTGTCCTCCAATTTTTGCCTCTATGAAATCTAAATCTATGTGTTTTTATTTTCTCTTCCCAAATTTGTAATTGTTTTCTAAATCTACCACTTGCACACAACAAAAGGAAAATTGTGTTGATAGGGTTTCCCTAGGTCAAACCACGAGTTTGGAATTAATGCTATAATTGAATTCAAATTGAAATGAAAAGATTGTCTTAAAAATTTAAGAGGCTAGGTTTGGAATTTAAATGCTAAAATTGGAATATTATACCTTGAGGAGTCTTTCTTTGAAGTCTTCATACAAAGGTTGATGTCATTTTATAGGAATGTAGAAATGTCTTCATAATGTCTTGATCATGGATTCCATCTTAAATGCTTGAAATTTGAATACTTTACCTCTCTTTCACTCACTTGATAATGATTGATTGATTGCTCACTTGAATTCGAATAATCGAATGAATTTTTTTATGGAGAGATGTAAGATGGATGTCTCAAATGATGGGGTAAGGCTTTCTTTTATACCCTACCTCTTGAAATGTGTTTGATTTTTTGAAGTAGGCCAACATAGAAAAGGAATTTTGACCTACATTTTTTGACCATTGAAGGGTCCAAAATTGGGCCCCCTTAGGTTGGTCAAAAATGAGAATTTCAATTTGAAGTTTGTGTGAGTAGAATCGGGCATAATCAGAGCATGGAAGTCTAGAACCCTATAGTGAAGCCTAAGTGAGTATAAAATAATATAAGGATACAATTTACAATGCTACAAGAATGCTACACTGGTTGTATTTTGTAGTGTAACACTCATGTTCAACTGCACTAGCATCAAGAATGACTGGTAGTCTCATAAAATTTCCTATTTCAATCCATTTTCATTCTATTTGACCTCTCTTTTGATTTCTCTTGCATTTTTTGAATTTCTTGAACATTCATAGCATACTAGTGCTTTATCGTTGCATTCATAATAACCTACCACCTTTCCATTTACCATTATTGAAGCTTAACATCTCAAAGACCATTATTTTTCTTCACTCCAACAAGATCCATATCTTCCAGTTATTAAGGAGGGTAACCTCTTTGAGCTTTGCATTTGCATAGTCTTGATTCTTAGCATAATATTCTCTTTTCGTTTATATCAATTTTATATATCTATTTTTTATGATTATATCTAAAGGCCATTCGTGGAGGTGGAAACAACAAAGTGGGGGTTTGAGTGAGGTAAACCTCTAAACATATTTTTCCCAACAATTTTTTATTGGTCTTTTGTGTACAAGGTTCAATGAAGGAGGGCATTGCTTGAATTAGAGCTTCATTTCATGGGTCATTGTAAGTATTTCTTTGCTTCCTCCTAGTGTTTTATTTGTTGCATTTCTATTCTTTGCTTTTCACTTCGATATTTCTATTGCATTTAGTTCATAGGATATTGTACTTGTTAATTTGTACTTTTTGGTACAACCCTTTTCATCTTATTCATACAGGAGGCTTGCGTGTTGCATTGTCGTCGATGAATTGCACATTCATCCTAGGTAGAGAGCGTACATAGCCATCTAGAAGGTCTCGACAACTTGTAATTTTGTTTCTTGTGAACTAAATATTTTAATCAATTATATAAGACTATTGAAACACACCTTCTCCCTCATAGTGAGCAAAATTAGAGGTCGTAGTACCCCAAAGGTTTGTTCCGAGTGGAGAGTTGGAACTCGAGTCCTCAAGGAGTTTGACCACCCTTATCAGTGGCTCTTTTTTCCTCCTCTACAATATGAGATGTAAGAGACGTGTAAGAGGTGTGAGAGGAGTTACATTCTGTAGACACCTAAAACTGGCACAACTAATTAAATGGATGTTATTCATTTAATCATCATTTAATCGCCTATTAATTAAATTAAGATTTAATTAATATCCCTATTCTTCTAATTGACCCTTTTAATTAAATTAAGATTTAATTAATATCCCCTTCTCCTATCTAAGCCATTTAATTAAATTCACATTTAATTGAATACCCCCCTCTAGCCATTTTAATTAAATTCACATTTGAATTAAAAGTATCCATTTATTCCCTTTCCCTCCCTTTCCCATTTTAATTAAATCTACATTTAGTTAAAATCCCCTTTGCATCTAAATAAATCAAAATTTATTTGTAAATCCCCCCACTTGCAAAATCCTACAAATGCAAGTTGCATCCCTTTTGGCTAAATTAAATCATTTTAATTTAACTAAAAATCCTATTTTCCCTCACCCACTTGCAAAATCCTACATATCCTACTTGCCTCCTAATCATCCTTCTAGAACCTATCTAATCCCTTCATTGTCCTAATTAATCCATTTTGTTTCTTCCTAGGTTGCTCACACATGTGTGAGCACATATCCCCCTTCTCCCAAGGTGAGACCACATTGAAATTTCACCTTCTCCCCCTTGTGACACTTGTCACAAGGTTAAGCTTGCAAATATGGGACCACATTGATCATCAGCCTCTCCCTCTTGTGACATTTGTCACAAGGCTAAGCCTTTCAACTTGGGACCACATTCCTCCTTCAATCTTGAACCTTGATTAATAATCAATCTTGGCCATCCATTTCCAAGTCTTCAACTCTATAAGATGAACCCTTGTCTCATATCCAATATCCATCTTCATTTTGCATCCAATATATAACTAAATTGTCTTGTGTAGGTTACTAAGGAGCTCCATTGTCTTATCTTAGCATTTTTAGATCATCTTAGTTGCATTATAGCATAGATTTCATCATGTTTTAGTATATCATGCTAGTTTCTTTTCCATGCTAGATCAATCTCATCTTCATAACATTCTCATGCTAGCTTAATCTCATACTAATCTTCTCATTTTGGTAAGGTCTAGTTTCATATCCATTTAGCATATCACTAAGATCTTAGTTGCATTCCATTTAGATCTTAGAATCATACATATCTCTCACTCTTTAGGTAGTCATCCTAGAGATCAAGTGCTCTTCCAAGCTAAGAGGCACCTTGATTTGAAGGATCCTTGGAGATAGAGGAACATGAGACACACTTAATGTTCTTGATTTTAAAACTTAGTTTAGTTTCTATTTGGGATTTCTAACTCTAACATAATGTTTCATGTGTGTGTTTGTTTGTTGTTTGATTCTCTTGGAGATTCCACAATTTAGAGCTCACATTTTTGGCGCCCACCGTCTCTTTTACAAGTATCATACCCAATCCTTAGTGACTGTTTTTTGTTTCTATTTCTTTATTTATTTTGCTGGTTCAAAAAAATTAAAAATAAGTAAACAAATTCGGAAATACAAACAAAAATGGGCATTTTTTTGTGTGTGTTGTGAACTCCACAGTCCACAGGCTGTGTGCTACACAATCCGTGTAATTGTGTAGAACACAACACACGGCTATGTGGTCAGTGTGACTGTGTGCTACACAGTCTGTGTAACTGTGTAGAACATGGCACACGACTGTGTAGCACACATCCCATGTGACTGTGTAATACATAGTCAACAACATTTAAAATTTCATTTTTTTCATCAATAAAGTTTGCTTTATAAAATATAATTTTATATTTCAAAGTTTCATTAATATATTTTGATTTATTAAAAATGATATTTTATAATTTAAAATTTTGATTTATAGATTTTGATTTTAATAAATTTTAAAATTTAATTAATAAATTTTGATTTATAAAATATAATTTTATATTTCAAAATTTCTTTATTAAATTTTAATTTATTAAATGTGATCTTTTATATTTTAAAATTTTGATTTATAAAACTTGATTTTATAAATTTTAAAACTTTATTAATAAATTTTGATTTATTAAATTTGACTTTATAAATTTTAAAGTTTTATTGATAAGATTTTGATTTATCAAGTTGGATTTTATAGAAGGTTGATTTATGCAAAAGAATTAGGCATTTTTTTTTCATGTATGCCTTCTAGATCTATTTTCTTGTGCTTGCGGGGCATCAAGGAGCATTTTTCTAATACATTGCTTGTAGGTTTTGGAAGACTTTCACATTTGCAATCTTGTCGATTGTGTTAACACGTTCTAATTGGGAAAATTGATCAATCCTAGGATAGTCATTCACATTTCACAATCAGGGTTAAAACGAACAATTGTACATTTTTCTATCTTGGTCTAAAATAAACACTCACATTGCTATGATGGTATAAAAAGAACACTTCATTCTACTATCTTGGCTAACACGAACCATCATTTTGTAATATCGGTTAAAAAGAACAATCAACTTTTCCATTTTTGCAATTCGATTTACTTTCTAACAACGTGCTTTACTTTATGTTGATCAGGATTTCCTCTTCCTAGTCTAGAGAATCATTGCTATGAAGAATTAAAAAGAACACCATGTTTGGTTGGAGCAACATCTCCAATTAGGATTTAGCAAATCATTGCTTTGGAAGGATAAAGAACATTGTTTGCTTTGTCTCAAAAGTAGTAGGTATATGCTCTCCCCTTAATTGGGTGACCAAAAAGCCAAACCCACTCTTTTCATGCTTTCTTTATTTTCATGCAATTAAATCCTTTAGAGGGCCTAACTTCCCAAATACATTGAGGGGGCTAGTGAGAAGAGAATGACCCAAGTGAGTACAACTAAAGTCAAGTATTCTAACTCACTATAATCAAATTGCCTTTTGAGATGAAAATTTGAGGGGGCTAGTGAGAAGAGAATGACCCAAGTGAATAGGGCCTTGAGGTCTCAATCACACTTGCATGACTACATATTGTTTGGTACTTTGTTGGGCTATAGGCCTCAATCGCACTTGCACGACTTCAAAGGGTATCTTCGAACGAAAGTCGTTACTTAAAGCCATAGCAATAGAGACTTTGAGCCAAATCAGTTGCCAAACATTGGTAATATCATAGTGAAAGGGTGGGGAAGAATCCTCCCCCAAGATTACTCACCATATATCTCCCAATATAACTACCCAATTGTGAAGCAATTCACTTTGGGTTGATTTTTGGAAAAAGGCAAAAAAATGGGCACCCTCTAGGGGGTGACACGACTGTTTGAGATGACAGAGTATCGATACTAGTGGGCTATGATATTGTTGATGGTCCTTGAATAAAATGTCTATCTGATGTGTATTTTGTTAGACAACTCAGATAACCAAAGGACAACTGAGAGGGGGGGGTGAATCAATTGTCAACGGATTACAAAACTTTAAGCATTCAAATCTTTATTACTGAAATACATAAACTGAATACCAGAATGCATAAACCAAATAACATAATAATTGATATAGCGATTAAGAATAAACATAAAACACAGAAATGTTACCATCCATCCAAAACACATGACACCAAGATTTGTACATGGAAAACCTAGTAAAGGGAAAAACCACGGTGGGAAACCTACCCAAAGTCAGATAATACTTCAACAGTAAGTATGTGATTACAAAATGGGGGGCCTACACATGCAAGAAGGCCAATAACCTAGAGCATACTGCTCATCATAAAAGGAGCCTCACTGACTGCAAAATAAATCTAGACTACAATTCAGAAAGAAGAGTGAACTGCAAAGATAATATCTCCTATGCTTGAGTACAGTTTCAGTTAAGCTCAATACCAGAGGTCTTAAACCTCTCTTACCAACCCAATTCGATCACCTGTGATCGTCCAAAACTCCTGCATATGATTACAACATTATTCACACATAGGTAATCACATAGCCATCCCATAACCATAATCCCATGATCTACAAAGAGATCTTACATCATATTTATACCAACCCGGGACCTAAACAATTAGGTCAGCCACCTAAAAGATAATACAATAAATTCATAACATAAACCCGTCATCCAATGATCAACCAAGTCATCTTAGTCCAAAAACAGTGTAAACCAATCATTAAATCTTGCTGGTAATGCATCGAGATCATCCACCAACACGTTACATAAACCGGTCCATAACCTACATAACACCAGACCCAAAATAGGTCGCCATAAACCAAATCCAACACCACCGATCAATAGGAACATGAACAAGATAACAAACAACATCCCAAAAGCCATCTAGAAGCTGCACCAACACCACTTACCACATGCATCAAAAGATCTTCAACAAAGCTTTGTTGGTAAAACCCTTACCGGTGACCAAAAGACTTACTAGAACAAATGATAGTATCCAAGTCATCAAATCCTGAACCAACTGATTGTGATATGCATCTGAATAGCATGAATGACAGATCCAAATCAATTCCACAAACCAAAGCATACCAGAGCATACCAGATCAATATCATAATCAAACCTCTCTACCGGAACTAACCGGAAACTGGTAAACAACCAAAACAACTGATGTTTCCATCAATGACAAAACATCAATGCAACACATAATCAATTCCTCCAAATTTCCAACATATTTATTATGATCCAAACTAGTGAAAATATCGGGGATTTGAACATGTCCTCAAAAGAATATACACTCAATGTTTAGTATTAGGATGGCCATTATTTTCAAGTGCTATGCATTCTTGTCATAAATGCTAAAATATCTTGAAAAAACATCCAAAATCAAACTCAAAAATCAGTTCAAAAATAAGGAGAAGTCATAGGTAAGAGAAATTTTTGAATCAAACCAAGCACCTGCGGAGGTGGTTATCAACATTTCAACTATCTTTAGGCAATATTTTCATCCAATCAACATAGAGGAGTATCAAAACCAAGTGATCAAGAGTTTATCATCCAATTATCTCAACAACAATACCTAGCTAGGTATTCAAGTTAGTCAAATCAAGTTTCCTTATTGGGAGACTTTATCCATATTATTTGACACACTTTGTCATAGGGGCATATCAAACAAACCCTCTATTTGACTTTGTAAGCTTGAGTATTCAAAATGAAGTATCCATATCAAACATCAACATCAACACTCTTTGATCATTTATATGACCACTCCCCATATTTTGAGAAGAAGAAGTCTTTGTCAAAAGACTAGGTTGAAGAAGAGACAACCTAGTCCTAAGGCATGTTTTCTCAAGAGGAGTAAATTTCTCTATATCAACTATCAACTTTTTAAATCACATCATGTTTTCTTACGTCATTTGTGATTGTACCTCCAAGGAAAAACTAACGAGTTTGACAAGGAACCTTTGAGAAGTAGAGCTTACATTCAGAAGGCAACATTCAATCAACGCTTTAACAGTGGGGGAATGATCAATCCCGCATTATTTCCAAGAAATTGCATCACCTACCATGAAGATCGGCCTAAACCAACAACTCCTCCAAGAACCCCGTTAGAAGAGCAGGAATTCACTACTATAGAAATCTATTGATGCCTGCTAGCGTTTGGTCTCAAAAAGACAAAGAATTGGATCCACAACCAAAATCTAGCATGAGTCATAGGGAATCCAACCCTTTTGACGAATACGCAAATATGGAAGGAGAAGAGATTACTGAGGAATTTTTCCAACAATGTCAACAATGGACCGCCCTCAAAAATCTCATGGAAAGGCTTATAGACGCGGATAAACAAAAGTACCTCCTCATGCTCAATAATAAAGGAATCCCGATGCCTGAGGATTTTGACTTAGAAAATTCAAGAAATGAAAGAATCCCAAAAATAAGGCCAAGGGCCTACACATTCACTCAACATTAAGAAAAATTAAGGGGAAGTGACTCCCAAGACAATGACACAACCAAGACACTACGAGTGATCATGACAACATTAGTGTGAACAAGGGGATGCCCGTCATTGAAGGTCCAATGAAGAAAATATTCCCCTAGCTAACATTACACAAGAACTTCAAGAACTTCAACAAAAAATGTAGGACATGCAACAAGGGTCCATGATTAGATACTACTTGGAGGATTTTTGTCCTTATCCTTTTGATAGGTGTTTAAACATGGTACATTTCCCACCAAATTCAGATATACCAAAGTATGACAAATACGATGGTAAGAGTGATCCCCATGATCACGTCAAGGAATTTTTTACTATGAGCTTGGAAATTGCTCACAACGATACATACATGATGAGGCTATTCCCAAGAAGTTTGGGAGGGAAAACAATGGAGTGGTTGTCAAAACGCACACCTCCCATCAGATCATTTGATGAGTTGGCAAATAAATTCATTACACAATACTCCTACAATATTCAACATGAGGTCACCATGCTTGAGATATGCAATATGAAGTAAAATAATAATGAAACATTCATGGTGTTTCTACAACGATGGAGGCTCATGGTCTCAAGGTACCCACGAGATGTCCCTGAAAAGGAAAATATGGAAATCTTCATAGACAATTTAAATGATGAAATAAGTTATCAACTCAAACTACAATGTATACCATCTTTTGCAAAATTGATAGAGAATGGTATCCAAATAGAGGAAGCTTTGATAAAAAAGGGGACCTTGAAATTCTCTAAAGAAGGTGTTGGTTCAAACAACAACCACACCTATAGAAATAAATATAATAACAACAACTCTGATAAGTCCAAGTTTTGGACTAGAAATAAAAATGTTGTTAATGATGGTGTAGTCGATGCCAACAATGTAAAGTCTAAACAACCAGTGTTGACTTTATAAGGTAACACACCATCCAACAATGATCAAAGAAGTTCCAATCAAGGCACTAACAATTATCAACGCGCTAACAAAAACAACAACCAAGGAAAATATAACTACCAAGGGAATAACAACAATAATCAAAGGGGTAACACTAACACTCCACCTCCCCCATATCGAAGAACATATACACCATTGGGACAAACCCTAGAATATGTATTTCAAGAACTATTAGCAAACAAGATCATCACATTGCCCGTCGTTAGCAACTTTGAACCCCAAGTCAAACCACCATGGTGGAATGACTCGCACTATTGCGATTATCATCAAAACAAGGGGCATAGAACAAATGATTGCATGATTGAAGAACCTAGTTCAAGATATGCTAGACAAAGGAGACATAATGGTCGATGGTCATAAAACTGATGGTGATCATGAGGCTTTCAAAATTCCTCTTCCTAATTACGACAAGGGAGGAGCATCAACATCAAACAACAACAAAGGAGCCTCCATCAATCACATATATGAAAACACTATAAATCACATATCGGCATGTGAGAATCAATTAAATATCGTAAAGATCAAAGATAAACAAGAACATGAATTAGTAAATGTGACGACGAAGGCTCAGAAATATGTCTTGAAGGGGAGCACATCAAAAGTAACAACTATCCCCAAGACTCAATATAACTTGGTTGATCAACTACGAAGGACACCCTCTCAAATATAAATACTCGAGTTGCTTAAACTCTCTCCAAAGCATAAGGATATCTTGGAGAAAGATCTTGTTGAAATAATAGTTCCCAATGATATGGATATCAATCGGTTCCAAGCCATGGTGGCACATATGATGGTGCCACATAACATATATTTCTCAAAACATGATGATGTCTCCTTGAGTCATCCGCACAACACCCCGCTCCATATCGAATTCCTAGTCTACAAACACCGGGTGAAAAGAGTGCCAATAGATGGAGTATTTTATCTCAATATATGTACCTTAAATCTTATCCATACATTGGGATTCTCTGAACAAGCTATTGACCCTAAAAATAAGATCACTATCAAATCCTATGATGATGAAGAAAGGTCATCCATGGGAACAGTGGTACTACCTATTCGGGTAGGACCTGTGCAAAGAGACACATTGTGCCAAGTCTTGGACATAGACTTAACATACAACATACTATTGGATCATCCTTGGATACATGAAATGCAAGTGATACCTTCCACGTACTATCCATGTCTCAAGTTCCCCTACAACGAACAATAAATTTCAATATCAGCAGATACTAACCCTTTTCAGTACTGCAATTCTATGGGGGCAATGCAAAATGTTGTTGTTCCACACAATAGGGAGGCCCAAGCTTCCTCATCATCCAACCATCAAGAAAAAATCAAGTCACTGTCCATGAACGTTGAGAAAAAGATGAAGATAAAGGACCAAGGCATAAGGGAATACTCTTTTGAACCACTATGTCTATCTAAATTGCCAACTTCACCAAGGTCTCATGGACAACCTTCCACATCAAGACATCAAGAAGCACAACCCATAAAGAAGTTTTATGGTAAATTTATCCAAATGGGCACACTGGTAGAAGAATCAGATGATAAAGACATTGTCAGCTGGTTATACAAGGATGAGGAAGAAATCAGAGTTGCTACCCTAGAAGTGGTCGTTCCCACATAACAGTATGAAAATGGGTTTAGAATCATGCAACACATGGGATAACAAGGAAAAGGACCTATTGTCAAGAATCAAGAAGGCATCCTAGAACCCATACAACCCCATTCACAACTTACAAAAGACAAATCAAGACTTGGGTATGGTCAACATATTCAACCCGTGCAAAAGAGAAATCACCATCAGAAACCCCAATGGAGAGAAATGATAACACATAACAAAGACTCATGGTAAGAGGTGCTACACCACGCAGTGGAAAAGATAAGAAAAGAACAAGAGCATGAAGAAAATGAGAAGTGACAAGAAGAACTCTCTATCTAAAGGGAGGAAGCTTCTTATAAGAAAGTACATCATGTACAAGAACCAAATCAAACCGAGTATGAGCCACAACCTGAGGAGATTGCTACTCAAAGAAGGGAAATTGTGTATGAACAAATCCAAAGAATAAAACCAAGAACAAATCCTAAATCAGAACAAGCCACCCAACTTATATCCATTATCAGTGATCTTTTCTCACCATACAACATCCTTGTCAGATTCAATGGGATAACCTTAGACAATGATTCTGAAATAGATTCCAATGAGTATGAGTGAGACACTTGTTCTAATATTACAAAGGATATTGGAGTGGATACAATCCACACATACACACCCATTCCTTATGAGGGACAGGACTCAAGCTCTAGATCGTTTGAATTTGGACCACAACATATTTATGAGGCTAGTGAGAACGAACAACTTCAATACAAGAGAGGCAATATCGACAAGAATACCATCGAAATCCTTGAGACTGTTATAAACCTCAGCCATGCCTCAGACAATTATGACAATATCTCTACCATGATCCTCACAACGACTGATCTTGACCCACCAAATGACTCCCTACCGCTCATATATACCGACCTCATAGACTGGTGTTAGCCCCCCTACAATTTTCATTTAGAATGTTAGCGCTTGTGGGTTGGCTTTGGTGTCTTTATTTCTTTTGGGTCTTTTGTACCTTTTCATTTTTAACCAAAGCCGTTGAAATTTTAAAAATAGTTCAAAAGGTTCAAGGTTCAAGGCGCGTTTTAAGAAAATGTCTCTAGTGGCCTTTATCTCCACTAAAGAAAGCACGTTATTGTTATGCGTTTTGAACTTTGAACCCGTGAACCTTTTTTTTGGTTCAAGGTTCAAGACGTCTTTCTTTTGTGAGTCGCAGCTATGTAATGTTGTTTAATGAGCGGGTGTCAATATGTTTTAAGTCGGCTTTGAACTTGAACCTTGAACCAATTGTCTTTTCGGTTCAATGGTTCAAAGGTTCAAAGTTATTGCTTGTTAGTCATGTTTATTGCTCCTTCTCGGTATTGTTTTGAGCCACTAGTTCATTATTGTTCTTCTCGGATGAACTCAAACCATTGAACTCTTTGTAAGATGGTTCAAGGTTCATAAGGTTCACTTCAAGATGATTCTAAAACTTTGTTAACATTGAAAGCAGTATGACAAAAAGGAATATTACCGACATCTAACAGTTTAAAATTCCAAATTTGGAAAGTAATCATGAGAACGCTAACTATTTCCGCACAAGTGATGGGCAATTAAGAAGGTTTCAAATTTTTGGTCATTTTACTGTTACTTCACACGCTTAAGTGAATAATTATGAAGTATGTGTGGTTTTCTTGGTACTTTCCCGTCTGTTTAAAGGGGTATATGAATTCATTTTCATAATTTGTAAGGGTTGCAGCTGCTGTAATTGAGCAAATTCGAGGTGCCAAAGGTAAATTTAGCTCTACTTTCCCAAGAAGGTTTCCAGATTCATGGTGGTAATGGGTAAGTTTAGAGGATTCCCCTATGCTGTATTTCTTTAGTTCTGAGGATTTATCAGTGTAGGAAGAAAATTTGTATTTCTTTAGTTCTGAGGATTTATCAATGTAGGAAGAAAATCTTTAGCTTGTTGGAGTAGAATTCTACCCTATTTTAGAATTGCTTGATTAAAAGTATAGATAGGCAGTATGAGGCCGGTATTGCCGAAGCTTGGCTGGACTTCATGTTTAGTGATAATATTACCAGAGCTAGATGATACTTCCTTGGCTCACGCCAATCTAGGGGATTTCCGATAAAGAACCAAGAACCCTCAACCTGGTTCAATGATGGATAAAATAGTGAGAAGTGGTCTCGTCAAAGCTGCTACATTTCCACTTGCCACACCATGTCCATATTTGGTGATTGCTTGCATGAATAGGTATGATGCAGAGAATAGATGCATAAGAACCAGTAATGGTGAGCGGCTAGTTGGTATCAACAGGGAGACAATAATGGCAGCGATGGGTATCCCACACAAAGAATCATATGAGGATTGGTCCATTGGGACCTCATACGCCTTCTTCTCAGAGAAAAAGAGTATGTATAGGAGCGTAATTGCAAGAAAATGGCTCCTTAGGGTTCAAAAAGGAGGGTCACGACTGCCAAAACCCTTGACTAGAGAGCACTTCATCAAAGAAGTGCATGACATTGTTATAATACTAAATAGACTAAAAGGAAACTCACACTCCTTTTACTGGGAAGATTGGATGCATTTTTACATTCAGGTGCTATTATCTGGTGACAAATATCTTGATTGGTCCCAGGTAATTGCAGAGAGACTCCATGAAGGTTTGAGTAACTTTGTGGGTATGTCTAGTTTTTATATGTCCTCTTATCTTTTCTACATACTAGCTTGCACCGGAGATTGGCCTGGTTTTCTCAATGAACCATGGGTGGATGGCATGCGGGTGTATGATTACTACCCTTTGTTACAACAACAGAAACATGTAGAACATACTGCCAGATGGAATGGTGTCTTCGCATGGAGACTTGCTTTTGAACTTCAGGGTGATGTGAACAAGAGGATGTTAGTTGAAGCAATGGAGTTAATAAGTATATACAATAGTCTCTACATTCAATTTCAAAGGTTCACTATCTTTGCGTAGGTGGTTTTGAGGGAAAACCATTCATGCTCCCAAGGTATGCCTTCGATAGCTATGCACTTATAGAGGTGAGTAGGCAACTAGCTCATATTGATAAAAAGTTGGGGGCAAAAGGTGGATCTGGAGTTGCCTTCCCCATTGAACTTGGATACTATAGCTGCAAGTCTGTATCTGATGCTCTAAATTTGGAATTGGAATTTAAGAGGATGAACCTGCAACCCTATCTTGCAAGATGTAGGTTTGATAGCAGAGGTTATACCATGGAAAATCTAAATGTGGATGACCACTTCCATCATGAACCAAAGTTAGAAGATTACTGGGAGAATTGCAATGATGAATATGAGGTAAGAAGGAGACTATGATCAAGATTTACTCTACATCAGATTATCACCATGAAGCTTCCTATCAATGTATCTGGAGTTCAGGAGGAAACATGGGAAGATATTCTAGATCTAGAATTTGATACGGAAGTTCAAGGAAAGCCAATCCCTGAGATTGACTGGAATAAAAAGGAAGATGATAATGTTCAAGATAAAACTTTCAATGTTGTTAGGAGAACTGAGAACTGGTTGAGAGACCAAAAGTTTAAGAAAGGATCGCTCATATCCTCCCTTGAACCAAGAGTTGATTCACATACTGTGACTCAACTTCCTATTTCTTCCACTAATGAAATTGTTGATGTTGCAAGTGGTTGAAAGCCAAGTGTTAAAAGAATCCAACCCAGGAGATCAAGAAGGTCACTATTAGGTTCTACAGCAGCCTGAGTAACTCGATCAAGGAGCAAGAAAAAGACTAAAAGCCAACTTTGAACCAGATTGTTGTGGACCTGGATCCTAGCGAAGAGGTAGAAGTAATAATGGAACAACAGGATTTAGGTGAACCCGCGGTACAGAAAATGGACACAAGTAAAGAAAAAAAGAGTGAATTGGATCCCATGAACACTCTGGTTATTATTAATTCACTAGGTACTCAGACAAACCCTCCACCTAAAGAACCTGCAAACACACCGCGATGGTTGGAAGCTACTGTTGGGAAGAAACGAAGTGTAGTTCCAATTACTATTCCTATAGAAGACATGGCCAGGAAGTGTCTTGGAAAGGTATCCAAGCCGAAATGACTCAAGACACAGATAATACTTGAGGTGGATGAAGCAACAAGTCATTGGATGACCAAAATAGCCAAGCCTAATCCAAATAGAGACACAAACAATGCTACTGAGGATGACTTCATAGTTGAAAAGATTGATCTGGGGGTTGCTTTGCGAGTTGTTGATGTTAAACATTTGGAGTCTTCCACGAAGATAATGATTTCTAGAACATGGAAGGACGAGAAGGATAAAAGGGAGCTGAAGGAAATCATCACTCAAATGGATGAGTACATCAATGCCATTCATTATCCAAATCCTAAACCCTTATCACTGGTGGCAGTATCATTTGATCCCAAATCTCTAGCAAATCAAAAGATGTTGGATCAAGTCCAAAGAAACAAAATGGTTGTGAAGATGTTCAATAGGTGGCTAGATCTTATAATTCAGTAAGGTTTAGATTATATTTTTAGCCTGGTGAAATTATATGAGGATGCTGTGACTGTGAGCAAAGAACTAGAATTAGAGGCCATTGCCTAAGAGAAAGAAAGGACCAAATGGGTAGCAGTTCTTGCACAAATGCATGATATACAAAAATATGGAGTGCTCAAGTTCTTCACTGAAAAGCCTATGGAAAGTCAGGATGATAATGTGTTATATGTGTCAGGGAAAAATATGGAGTGGTGTAATTCAATTATCAAACAGGGCCACGAAGAATCCACTAAACTGCTAAAAGGATTAACAAATTTAATTGATACCATGCAAAAGGATCTCAAATGCATTGACATCCAACTTATGAAAGATGATGCCTAGACAATCGAAGCTACCACAGAGATGAATAAAAATCTTCCGAGAAAGGATACAACTCATTCAAAAGACAAAGTCCTTGACTACAGATGACTTCTCTAAGGTAGCCAGGATTGAGTCAATGCTCATGGTATGTTTTGATAATCTGGAAGCGCACAAGGCAAGGGTGATACAAGTGAATATGGACAAGGAGGTTTGAAAGCAACGAATCCAGCACATTGGACTCCCCTACTTTTAGGTCATTATGAACTTCTCGATGACACATTTAGAATGGCGTGGTGTGCGCGGTTTTGCAACAAAGCAGGATAGACTAGTGGCTCCCTTTGCCACGGTGGAGTCATGATTAATTAGGGGATGACCTGTCAGCCTTTCTGTGGCTTTTTATTTTAGTTTCTCTTGTTTTTAGCAAATAGTTTCTTTAACCTCCGGTTAAAGTAAAATTTTAATGATTATGTAAAAACTATGAGCCTGGAGGCTATTTAGGCTAGGAAGTTAGTTTATGTGGAGGTCCGAAAAACTGTGATTTTTCAGGGAACAAACAATATTTGTTTTTAGTGAATTTCTTGAAAATGGAATGACTGGTTTAGCAATGAAATGTTATGGTGTGCAGTCTTTGAATCTATGTGTTTAATGGTTGGCGATCTTTCTTAATAAATTAGCTAATGTGAATGATATGATTTTGTTATCAGTTATTTCCATGTTTTTTGAATTCATTCTTACGATTAATTGCAAGTAAATTCATTGTGGATTGAGATGTGTTGATCCCCCTTGTCCTGTGAGGCATGAGAGAGAATTGATTAGAGCTCATAGTACTAAGCATTTACTTCTGCTATGAATTTATGTGATGAACATGTGTGAAAATTGGAGTTTGTGAGCTCTTATTTAATCTTCAAAATATTCTTTCTGTTTTATGTTAAAAGCATTCCTTTGTGTTGATGGATGAATGCTAAAGCCTTTCCATGCTTTCTGGTTAAAAGTGTATTCGTTTCAAATTTTTCTGCATAAAGTTCATTGCACATCATACGAGGAGTTGCCCTCTAATGCAGAGGATGGATTTTTAATTGATTCATCCAATTGTTGGTTTATTTGTTTCTTTCATAAAGGGGTATACAAGAGTCATATTATTGTTCAAAGAAAGTAAACATTAATATTTGAAGAAAGGGACAAATCTGTTCGCCAACAGATTTTTGGCGACTCTGCTGGGGAGTCGAATCACAAGGTTGGTTGCCTAGTTGCAAGATTGGAGTCAAGGAGATATACAAGGTCCCAAAGAAGGGAGGGGATAGTTGATTCTATTTTTAAAGAGTTGCAAAACCTAAATTTTGAACCCACTTTTTCACCTAAAGACAAGCAAGAAGTAGGCCTCCTTCCCCATCCCCATCACTTCCTGTATCCTCAGTCTGTTAAGCTCTGACCTTGCATGGTATTGCTTTACCAAATATAATCAACCCCACTTCGCTCAATATCATCTTTCCAATGACAGTAAATAACCCTTGGTGGGCAACAGTAGGTCCACTGAACTTAGGTTTAAATCTGAATCCTCTACCCAAAGGTGCAAGAGATCACTTGCCAAAATTCAGTGGTGATGGGAAAACCATTGTTGATGAGCACTTGAATGCGTTCAATGTGGCTTGTGGGATAATAGTTATTCAACATGAGGATTTTTTTGTGAGACTATTTGTCCAAACACTAATTGGAGTAGCAACATATTGGTTCTATCACCTGCCAAACAGTGTGATAACAAATTGGTAGGATTTAAAAATGAGGTTTGAGGCAAGATTCAAAGTGGCTGAAGATGAACACTCTCTTTTGGCTCAATTGGCCTAGTTAAAGAAAGAGATTCTGGAATCTATGAGGGACTTTGTAGAATTTTTTTATAAGATTGTACATAAAATTCTAGTCCATGAAAAACCCTCGGATGACAATCTGAAGTGTTTTTTAATAACTTCCATGCCTTTAGAAATAGGTTTCCTGATCTGCAAGCAAAGAGTTGCAAACCTAAGTGCTGCTAAAATACTTGTCATTGAGTTGGAAGACGATCTAATTACTGCAGGGAAATGGAAAAGAGAAGTATAGATACCCAATGCTCAACCTTCTACTTCTTCCGACCCTGCGATCCAGAGATTGATGAATGATGTGATAACTCTTAAAAGACAATTAGCCAGTACATCATACTAATCCCCTTATCAAGACATGCCTAGGAGAAATACAAATCAATCATTGGGTATTGGAAACAAATCTTTGCAATTACCTCCCACCCAACAAAGATTGGCAATTGAGGCACCACCACCTAAGGGGAGTATGTGTGTTTTTCATCTCATAGATGGACATGATGGTAGTTCCTATCCTGAGATGGTGCATTATGCATAATTGATGAATTCTAAAGAGATCTCAAATGAATGAAGTGAAGAAGAATCTTTAAAGCAACCCGACGACTCTGAAATCTACTTCCTAGAGTACGAGTCAGATTTAGAAAGAGGAGGTGACATTTTGGTTACTTTAGAAGATCCTTCATGTGTTGTGCTCACAAGAAATCAACAAAATATAAAACCTCAGGGTGGCTCTTCATCTTTTGCTATGAATTTCAAAGGTAAGGATATTGTTTCAAAATTTCATAACAATGATAAAAAACTGCAAGAGTCCCCATTGGTAAGGTCTGTTGAAAAGTAAAGTTCATTTGATATTGTAGAATTTTGCAAATCCTCCCAAATTCAAATTACACCTGCCAAGTATCTTAAGTTAAATCCCAAAGAACTGGATAGACTTGTTCAGTTTGTAAAAGGAAATAATGTGTTACAAGCTAATGAAACACAACAATCAATAAATGCCACATTGTCTTCCCACAATGATTTATCAACTTACCCTGTTGCTTATGAAAGGACCCCTGAAATAACTGCCCTCCAAATAGATGATACTTTGTCTGCCCTTGAGTCAAACCTGAGCCCCTATTGGATAAATTAAGGATGCTCACGTAGTTCTTGCCACCCACCCGAATAAAAGAATCAAGCTGAATATTCTAATAGATGACATCCTAGCTAGCTATGGCATGTTTTTAAGTCGTACATTTTGTAGAGACTTAGGAGGAGAAATAAAAATGGATTGGTCTCAAGCCACAATTCATGTAGGAAAACATCAAGTCATTTTGCAGCTTGAACCAAAGTCTAAATTCACTGTTTTCTCTTCTAATGATCCAAGGGCCCAAATTTTGTATCATGAATGTCAATTTGGTAACTACATGATTTTGTCTGATAATGAGGTAGTGGGAGGTCCATAACAGCCAGAGGGAGAAGAAAATTTGTGGTTAATGGAGTTTGAGGGAAGTTGTGCAACATCAGGTTCAGGCACAGGGGTAGTGTTAAGTCTGCCTTTTGCTAATCATATCCCTTTTTCTTTTAAATTGTAGTTCAAGAACACCAACAACATGACTGAGTATGAGGATTTATTATTAGGTTTAGCTGAAGTTAAGAAACTGGGAATACAACTTCTGAGGGTCAAGGGAGATGATGAATTGATTGTAAAGCAAGTCAGTAGGTTGTTTAATGTAAAAAATGAAAGGCTGAAACACTACCAAAATAGAGTTTGGGATGAAATCGAAGATTTTGATGCATTTTCCATTGAGACTACTCCTAGAGAACAAAATTCAAAAGCAAATTCGTTAGCCGTGTCAGCTTCCTTATTGATTCCACATCCTGAATTTGTTGATGATACTTATCAAGTAGAGTTAATATATTGTCCTAGTGTTCCAGATAACTCTGAATCCTGGAAAGTATTTGAAAATGATAGACAAATTAATAATTTTATGCAATGTGTAGAAACATTTGCTGCTACATATTTTGAAGGTTTAGATGCAGAGTGTAAGGATTTTTCACCAGAACGGGCCAATGAGTTGACTGATGGAGTTATGTAGTTAAAAGGGAACAAGATTCCTAAAGGGTTGGTTTCATTAGAGCATCTATTCGATCGTCATGATGCCTACAAGAAAAAAAAGGCAACAAGTCTCCTGAAGTTCAAGATGTTGGAGGTTACGAAAGGATTAACATTGGCACTGAAGATGAGCCCAAATATATCAATCTAGGAAAATTTTGTATGCCCACAGAAAAAGAGAGGTTCATTAGTCTCCTGCTGGAGTTCAAAGATGTATTCGCTTGCTGTTATGATGATCTAAATAATTTCAGAGATGGAAAATTTCAACATCAAATTCCCTTGAAACCTAGAGTAACTCCTTTTTGACAAAAGCTTAGAAGCTTCAATCCTAAAGTAGCTGAGGCCATATTTCAGGAGGTAGATAAAATGTTAAAGGCTAGGATTATTTACCCCATACATCATTTTACATGGATAGCCAACATTGTTCCCGTTAGGAAGAAAAATGGAGAGATAAGGATCTGTGTAGATTTTATAAATCTGAATCAAGCCAACCTAAAAGAGAACTATCCATTACCAGCTATGGACCACATTTTACAAATAATTTCAGGTTCTGAAATGATGTCCATGCTCGATGGATTTTTGGGTTATAATCAGATCAATATTCTGGAAAGTGATCAACATAAGACCGCCTTTATTACTCTCTGGGGTACCTCTGCTTATAACAGAATGCCATTTGGTTTAATCAATGTAGGGGTGACATTTCAGCGAGCTATGGATTTATCCTTTGGTCATTTGAAAGATAAGATAATTGTTGTGTATCTCGATGATTTAACCATCTTTTCCAAGAGAAGAAAACATCACTTGAGGGATTTGAGACAAGTGTTACAGAGGTGTCGTGAGCATGGGGTGTCCCTAAATCCAAAAAAGTTAGTGTTTGGGGTGACAGAGGGTAAGTTGCTTGGCCGTATTGTCTTTAAAGAAGGAGTAAGAGTATATCCTGAAAGAGTAAAGGCAATCCAACAACTAAGTCTACCATCAAATAGAAATGTAGTTAGATCCTTCTTTGGACAAGTAAACTTTCTAAGGAGATTCATTCTAGATTTTGCAGAGACTACTAGGTATATTGTAAATTTGATGAGTGAAAAACAAGCTTTTAAATGGAATGAGGAAGGGAATAAAGAATTCGAATCAATAAAGAATGCTATTGGTCATGAGCCTGTTCTGGTTATCCTGATTTTAAGAAGCATTTTGTTATCTATTGTTATGCCTTGGAGCATACTATGTCAGGGATTCTATTGTAGAAGAATGAGGATAATGAAGAAGTCCCAATATCTTTTATGAGTGTTCCCTTGAAGAAACATGAATTGAAGTATTCTTTGATGGAAAAACAAGCATATGTGGTTGTGAAAGCCGTAAAATAGTTCAAGTACTATATTCTCCATTCTCATGCAATTGTTTATGTGCCTCACTCTGCAGTCAAGAGAATATTGACACAACAGGATATAGGAATGAATAACAAAGCCTCATGGGTGTTAAAGATTCAAGAGTTCAATTTGGATATTAAACCCACAAAATTGGTGAGAGGACAAGGTTTGTGCAAATTAATTGTTGAAAGTAAGGAGGAAATGACAGAGGAATTGCCTTTAGTCTTGTTTGTTGGAATTCAGGATTCCTGGTTTGCGGATGTTGCTTACTATTTGACCTATGGAGATTTCCCAATACATCTTTCTTCAAAAGAAAAGCAGAACTTGAGGTTGAAGGCTACCAAATATGTCATTTTTAATGATGTATTATATAAAAGGGGATTGGATGGAACTTTCTTACGTTGTGTAGATAAATCACTTTAGGAGTCACTGTTGAAGACCTTTCATGATGAGGCCTGTGGCGACCATTTTTCATCTATAGTAACTGCTTACAAAATTTTGAGAAATTTCTATTATTGGCCAGGAATGTTCAAAGATGCGTATGCATGGGTGGCCAAGTGTGAGAAATGTAAATTGTTCATAGGTAAGCGGCAGCTCGCAGCATTACCGCTCCGACCCGTGAGTGTGGATGTACCATTCAAACAGTGGGGTTTGGATTCTATAGGTCCTTTGACACCTATTTCAAGTGCAGGGCATACACATATACTGACAGCCACAAACTATTTTACTAAATGGGTTGAATCCATTCCGGTATGGAAAATATCTTTGGAGGTTGTTTGTAACTTTCTCAAAGAAAATATCTTGGTTCGATTTGGAGTTCCACTAAAATTGTGACTGATAATGCCACTAATTTCTCCTTTGTTGAGATTTCATTATTCTTCTATGATCATGGGATATCCCTCGCTCATTCTTCTAATTATTATCCTCAAGGAAACGGTCAGGCAGAATCTAGCAATAAAAATCTTATAAATATTATGAAGAAATTGGTGAGCGAAAATATCAAAGATTGGCATAAAAAAATGTATGAAGCTCTTTGGGCTGATCGTACATCACCAAAAAGAGCTATTGGGATGTCACCATTTGAATTGGTCTATGGTGTAGGAGCTTAGGTAGCACTTCCTCGGGAACTTGCAGCTACTAAGTTACAGACTGTCATTGAGGATGCTTATTTTCAAGATTCTCTAGAAAAATGGATTATGCATTTGATGAGGATTGATGAGGAAAGAGAAAAGTTAGTAGACCGAGTAAAAGAGCATCAGATGAGGCTAAAGAAGATATTTGACAAGCAAGCTGGACCGCGAAAATTCATGCTACGTGATCAGGTATTGCTCTAGGACAGAAGAAGGGAACCAAAAGGAGTGCATACGAAGTTCGAATCGCTATGGAAGGGACCATTCATGATTCAAAAGGTAAAATGTTCTAATTCTTTCAAAATTGTATATCAAGATGGTTCTTCTCTTCCCTTGACCTATAATGGCCAAGATTTGAAGCTATATCAATTGTAAACAAGAATCCCTCATTGTTTTGTACATAAATTTTGGCTTGTTTAGTTTGTAATGTCTTTTCTGTTGTTGGGTCAGTTTTGGTCTTTAATAAAGTCTGTTTGCAAAACCAAAGATCTTGGAGTTCATGTCTAGTTCCCCTACAGTCCTAGTCCCTAGTCAAAGTTGATGTTATCCCCCCTACAATTTTTATTTAGAATGTTCACGCTTGTGGGTTGTCTTTGGTGTCTTTATTTCTTTCAGGTCTTTTGTACCTTTTTTGTTTTGAACCAAAGCCGTTGAACTTTTAAAAATAGTTCAATAGGTTCAAGGTTCAAGGTGCATTTTAAGAAAATGTCTCTAGCGGCCTTTATCTCCACTAAAGCAAGCGCGTTATTGTTATGCGTTTTGAACTTTGAACCTGTGAACCTTTTTTTTGGGTCAAGGTTCAAAATGTCATTCTTTTGTGAGTCGCGGCTATGTAATGTTGTTTAACGAGTAGGTGTCAATATGTTTTAAGTCGGCTTTGAAATTGAACCTTGAACCAATTGTATTTTGGGTTCAATGGTTCAAAGGTTCAAAGTTCTTGCTTGTTAGTCATGTTTATTGCTCATTCCCGGTATTGTTTTGAGCCACTAGTTCATTGTTGTTCTTCTCGGATGAACTTAAACCATTGAAATCTTTGTAAGATGGTTCAAGGTTCATAAGGTTCACTTCAAGATGATTCTAAAACTTTGTTAACACTGAAAGCTGCGCGACAAGAAGGAATATTCCTGACATCTAACAGTTTAAAATTCTAAATTTGGAAAGTAATCATGAGAACGCTAACTATTTGTCTAGAAGTGATGGGCAATTAAGAAGGTGTCAAATTTTTGGTTATTTCACTGTTACTTCACACACTTAAGTGAATCATTATGAAGCATGTGTGGTTTTCTTGGTACTATCCCGTCTCTTTAAAGGGGATATATGAATTTATTTTCATAATTTGTAAGGGTTGCAGTTGTTGTAATTGAGCAAATTGGAGGTGCCGAAGGTAAATTTAGCTCTACTTTCCCGAGAAGGTTTCCAGATTCATGGTGGTAATGGGTAAGTTTAGAGGATTCCCCTATGCTGTATTTCTTTAGTTTTAAGGATTTATCACTGTAGGAAGAAAATCTTTAGTTTGTTGGAGTATAATTCTACCTTGTTTTAGAATTGCTTGATTAAAAGTATAGATAGGTAGTATGAGGCCAGTATTGACAAATCTTGGGTGGACTTCATGTTTAGTGAGCATATTACCAGAGCTAGATGATACTTCCTTGGCTCACGCCAATCTAGGGGACTTCCTAGAAAGAACCAAGAACCCTCAACTTGGTTCAATGATGGAGAAAATAGTGAGAAATGGTCTCATCGAAGCCGCTACATTTCCACTTGCCACACCATGTCCAGATTTGGTGATTGCTTGCATGAATAGGTATGATGCAGAGAATAGATGCATAAGAACCAGTAATGGTGAGCTGCTAGTTGGTATCAAAAGGGAGACAGTAATGGCATCGATGGGTATCCCACACAAGGAATCATATTAGGATTGGTCTATTGGGACCTCATACGCCTTCTTCTCAGAGAAAAAGAGTATGTATAGGAGTGTAATTGCAAGAAACTGGCTCCTTAGGATTCAAAATAGAGGGTCACGGCTACCAAAATGCCTGACTAGAGAGCACTTCATCACATAAGTGCATGACATTGTTATACTACTGAATAGACTAAAAGGAAACTCACACTCATTTTACTGGGAAGATTGGATGTATTTTTACATTCAGGTGTTGTTATCCGGTGACAAATATCTTGATTGGACCCAGGAAATTGCAGAGAGACTCCATGAAGGTTTGAGTAACTTTGTGGGTATGTCTAGTTTTTATATGTCCTCTTATCTTTTCTACATACTAGCTTGCACCAAAGATTGGCCTGGTTTTCTCAATGAACCATGGGTGGATGGCATGGGGGTGTATGATTACTACCCTTTGTTACAACAATAGAAACATGTAGAATATATTGCCAGATGGAATGGTGTCTTCGCAAGGAGACTTACTTTTGAACTTCAGGTTGATGTGAACAAGAGGATGTCAACTGAAGTAATGGAGTTAATAAGTATATACGATAGTTTCTTCATTCAATTTCCTAGGTTCACCTATCTTCGTGTAGGTGGTTTCAAGGGAAAACCATTCATGCTCCCAAGGTATGCCTTCGATAGCTATGTACTTATAGAGGTGAGTAGGCAACTAGCTCACATTGATAAAAAGTTGGGGGCAAAAGGTGGATCTGGAGTTGCCTTCTCCATTGAACTTGGATACTATAGCTGCAAGTCTGTATCTGATGCTCTAAATTTGGAATTGGAATTTAAGAGGATGAACCTGCAACCCTATCTTGCAAGATGTAGGTTTTTTAGTAGAGGTTATACCGTGGAAAATCTAAATGTGGATGACCACTTCCATCATGAACCCCAGTTGGAAGATTACTAGGAGAATTGCAATGATGAATATGAGGTAAGAAGGAGATTGTGATCAAGATTTACTCTACAATAGATTATCACCATGAAGCTTCCTATCAATGTATCCGGAGTTCGGGAGGAAACATGGGAAGATATTCTACATCTAGAATTTGACAAGGAAGTTCAGGGAAAGCCAATCCCTGAGATTGACTGGAATAAAAAGGAAGATGATAACGTCCAAGATAAAACTTTCAATGTTGTTAGGAGAATTGAGAACTGGTTGAGAGACCAAAATTTTAAGAAAGGATCGCTCATATCCTCCCTTGAACCAAGAGTTGATTCACATACTGGGACTCAACTTCCTATTTCTTCCACTAATGAAATTGTTGATGTTGCAAGTGATTGAAAGCCAAGTGTTAAAAGAATCCAACCCAGGAGATCAAGAAGGTCACTATTAGGTTCTACAGCAGCCTGAGTAACTCAGTCAAGGAGCAAGAAAAAGAGTAAAAAACCAACATTGAACGAGATTGTTGTGGACTTGGATCCTAGTGAAGAGGTAGAAGTAATAATGGAACAACAAGGTTTAGGTGAACCTGCGGTATAGGAAAAGGATACAAGTAAAGAAACAGAGAGTGAATGATCCCATGAACACTCTGTTTATTATCAATTCACTAGATACTCAGACAACCCCTCCACCTAAAGAACCTGCAAACACATTGTGATGGTTGGAATCTATTGTTGGGAAGAAACGAGGTGTGGTTCCAATTACTATTCCTATAGAAGGTATGGTCAGCAAGTGTCTTGGAAAGGTATCCAAGTTGAAAAGACTCAAGACACATATAATGCTTGAGGTGGATGAAGCAATAGGTCATTGGACTACCAAAATAGCCAAGCCTATTCCAGATAGAGATGCAAAATGCTACTGAGGATGATTTCACAGTTGAAAAGATTGATTTGGGGGTTGCTTCGCGAGCCATTGATCTTAAAAATTTGAAGTCTTCCATGAAGAGAATGATTTATAGAACATGGAAGGACAAGAAGGATAAAAGGGAGCTGAAGAAAATCATCACTCAAATGGCTGAGTACATCAATGCCATTCATCATCCAAATCCTCAACCCTTGTCATAGGTGGCAGTATCATTTGATCCCAAATCTCTAGCAAATTAAAAGATGTTGGATCAAGTCCAAAGAAATAGAATGGTCACGAAGATGTTCAATAGCTGGCTGGATCTTATAATTCAACAAGGTTCAGACTATATTGTTAGCCTAGTGAAAGTATAGGAGGATGTTGTGACTATGAGAAAAGAACTCGAATTAGAGGTTGTTGCCTGGGAGAAAGAAAAGACCAAATGGGTAGCATTTCTTGCACAAATGAATGATATACAAAAATATGGAGTGATGAAGTTATTGGCTGAAAAGCCTATGGAAATCTTGGATGATAATGTGTTATATGTGTTAAGGAAAAATGTGGAGTGGCGTAATTCAATTATCAAACAGGGCCGCGAAGAATTCACCGAACTGCTAAAATGATTAATAGATTTAATTGATAGCATGCAAAAGGATCTCAAATGCATTGACATCCGACTTATGAAAGATGATGCGTAGACAATCGAAGCTGCCACAGAGATGACAAAAACTTCTAAGAAAGGATACAACTCATTCGAAAGACAAAGTCCTTGATTATAGATGACTTCTCTAAGGTAGCCAGGATTGAGTCAATGCTTGCAGTATGTTATGATCATTTGGAAGCACACAAGGCAAGGGTGACACAAGTGAATATGGAGAAGGAGGTTTGGAAGCAACGAATCCAACACATTGAACTCCCTCAATTTCAAGTCATTCTGAACTTCTCGGTGACACATTTAGAATGGCGTGGTGTGCACAGTTCTGTGGCAAAGTAGGATAGACCACTTGCTCCCTCTGCCACGGTGGAGTTGTGATTAATTATTGGATGAGCTGTCAGCCTTTCTATGATTGTTTATTTTAGTTTCTCTTATTTTTAGTAAATAGTTTCTTTAACCTCTGGTTAAAGTAAAATTTTAATGATTATGTAAAAACTATGAGCCTGGAGGCTATTTAAGGTAGGAAGTTAGTTAATGTGGAGGTCCGAAAAAACTATGATTTTTCAGGGAACAAACAATATTTGTTTTTAGTGAATTTCTTGAAAATGGAATGACTGGTTTAGCAATAAAATGTTATGGTGTGCAGTCTTTGAATCTGTGTGTTTAACAGTTGGCGTTCTTTCTTAAGAAATCAACTAATGTGCATGATATGATTTTGTTATCAGTTATTTCCATATTTTTTGAATTCATTGTTACCATTAATTGCAAGTAAATTCATTGTGGATTGAGATGTGTTTACCCCCCTTGTCCTGTGAGGCATGAGAGAGAATCGATCAGAGCTCATACTGCTATGCATTTACTTCTACTCTGAATTTATGTGATGAACATGTGTGAAAATCACAGTCTGTGAGCTCTTATTTGATCTTCAAATGATTCTTCCTATTTTATGTTAAAAGCAATGCTTTGTGTTGATGGATGAATGCTAAAGCCTTTCCACACTTGTTGGTTAAAAGTGTATTCGTTTCAAATTTTTCTGCATAAAATTCATTGCAAATCATATGAGGAGCTGCCCTCTAATGAAAATGATTGTTTTTTAATTGATTCATCCAACTGTTGGTTTATTTGTTTCTTTCATAAAGGGGTATACAAGAGTCATATTATTGTTCAAAGAAAGTAAATATTAAAATTTGAAGAAAGGGACAAATTTGTTCGCCAACAACTGGGAAGAACCTGAGCACAATATAAAAATATTCCAAAATGATGAGGCCATTGTTCAATACCTATGCTATGTTAACTTATAAAAATGATCCACCAGCGAACCACATAACAATATCTACAATCAGGGGAGTGCCAAGTCTCTTAGTCACAAAATGAACAAAATAAAAATTGATCTAATGGTGAAAACCATCTAATGGCAATATTAGATCGCAAAAAAGTAAAAACAAAAGATGCATCTAATGATGAAAACCTCTTTGAAGTGTTGAAGATGGGAGACTTGACACTCTTCCTAAACATTACCAGAAGAGGTCACCAATATTGATTGAGCCAACTTAATCAATAAGTATCGACATTGAAGCAACAACCAGAACCATACATCTGGCAAAATCACTCACAGAAAATGAAAAACCAGACTTTGTCAAATTATTCAAGGAGAAGAAAATAAATTTTGCTTGATCTTATGCATAGATGTTGGGGGTAGATGCAAATCTCATCATGCATCACTTATCCATCTCTCCTGGAGATAAACCCGTCAAACAAAAATTAAGGAAGATGAACCCACATGTCGCCATATTGGTAAAAGTAGAGTTGAAGAATTTATTGGATGTAGGATTCATCCGACCCATCGATTGTGTGGAATGGATCTCTAACATTGTGCCAGTCTCTAAACCAGATAAAAGCATCATAATTTGTACATATTTCAAAGATCTCAAAAAAGCTTGTCCAAAGAATGATTTTCCTTTGCCAAGCATTGACACCATTGTTGATCTAACCGCTGAATAGGCTATGTTATCCCTCATGGATGGTTTCTCCGGCTACAACCAAATCAAGATAGATCCAGAAGATGAGGATAAAACTACATTCACATGTCCATGGGGTACATACTGCTGGAACGTCATGCCTTTTGGCTTGAAAAATACTAGTGCAACTTATCAAAAGGCCATGACAACAATATTCCACAACATGATGCACACTTTTATGGAAGATTATGTGGATGATTTTCTAGCTAAATCATTCATGCGAGTGAAACACTTGGACATCCTGGATAAAATCTTTCAAAGACTAGAATAATTCAATGTCAAATTAAACCCTAAGAAGTGTGTCTTTGGGGTAGCATTCAACAAACTTTTGGTATACATAGTATCAGAAAAAGGCATCAAGGTGGATCCAACAAAGGTTCAAGATATCATGGAAATGTCTGATTCATTGCTCAATTCACCAACAAATCTCTCCCATTTAACCATTTAATTCATAAGAATGTACCTTTTAGATGGGAAGACAAGTGTGTAGAATCATTATACTAGGTCAAACAATATCTAATGAATCCACCATTTTTGGTACCACCAATAGCGGGTAAGCCACTCATCCTCTATATATCAGGAACATGCATGTCACTGGGGGCACTGCTAGCACAAGAAGATCCAATAGGCAAAGAAATGGCAATCTGTTACATCAACAGGACTTTGAATAGATACGAACTCAACTATACATTCATCAAAAAGGCTTGTTTGGCAACAATGTTCGCTTCTCAAAAGTTTTGCCACTATATGCTAGCACATACAATCAAGTTGGTAGCAAAAATTGACCCTCTTAAATATCTACTCAGCAAAGCCGTTCTCATAGGGAGGCTAGCTAAATGGCTTATGATCCTAAGTGAGCTCGACATTCAATACACATAATGATGGGCCATCAAAGGACAAACAATTGCAGATCAATTGGCAAAAGCATCTTTACTAGACAAAAACCCACTATAGATGGAATTTCAAGATACGGATGTGCTCACTATCACACCCAAGCAATGGACCCTATACCGAACATAGATCAGGTATCAACATCTTAATTGTCACTCCGGAGGGACACAATCCCAAGATCCTACAAATTGATGTTCCCATGCACCAATAACATTGCCGAGTACGAAGCCCCAGTGACCGGTATTAAAGTAGTCATGGCATGAAGAATCACAGAATTGAAAGTCTATGGAGACTCTCAATTAGTCATTAATCACGTCAATGATGATTATCAAACAAAGGATGACAAGTTGATGCCCTACAAGAGAATGGTGGATGATTTCAAGAAGTACTTTGTGGACATCACGTTTGAACATATTCCAAGGTTGGACAATAGAGTTGTTGATGCAATGTCCACTATCACCTCGCTCCTGCAAATTCCAGATAAATAGAATCGTTATGAATTTCTGATGGAGCAATTGTTTTCCTTGGCCTATGACAATTAGGAAATCCCAAGTTATTTGTCCTCTAAATGGTTCTGATTCCCCCCTATATGAGAATATCTATGCCTATCTCAAACACAATACCCTCCCACCCGACCTATCTCGCAACCAAAAACAAATATTTATTTGACAAGCCGCCTGCTACACCTTAACCGCAGGCATGCTTTATCATCGAGGTCTTGATGGTACTCTTCTTCAATGCCTCGATCGTAACAAATCTGACTCTGTCTTACATGAGCTTCATGAAGGTATTTGTGGTATGCATTCAAGTGGTCCTACACTGGCTAATAAACTCTTGAGGATGAGATATTACTGATCAACAATGGAGAAAGATTCCTATCAGTTTTCTAGTAAATATCCTAAGTGCCAAATTCATGCTAACCTCATACATGCACCGGTGCAAGAGTTGCAACCATTCACTACATCTTGGCCTTTCTATCAATGGGGACTCGACCTAGTGGGAAAGATCCATCCTTCCCCATCAAATGGTCACAAGTTCATCATCATGGCCACCGAGTACTTCACTAAATGGATTGAGATAGTTCCATTAACTATAGTAACCGACAAACAGATAGATTCCTTCATCTTTATTTACCTCATCTGTTGGTACGATATCTCTAGTTCCATTATCATAGATAATGGAAGACCTTTCAAAAATTGAGATGTCCAAGAGCTTTGTGAATGATTCCATATCCAACATCACTTTTTGACACCTTATTATCCACAAGGGAATGGCCAAGCAGAGGCCTCAAACAAGACAATCTTGAAAATCCTCAGAAAGATAGTGAATGATGTTGGTAAAGATTGGCACATCCAGCTCAATCCTGTACTTTAGGCCTACAAAATGAGTATCTGCACACCTATAGGAACTATACCATACTCATTGGTGTATGGATCAGAAGCTATCCTACCTATTGAGGTATAGATTCCATCACTTTGGGTGTCATTGAAAGGCCTCATGCCAGATGAGGAATATCAAGTTAACAGATTTCAAGAGCTTGAGCTTCTAAATGAACGTCACCAATGTGCCTTTGATCATCTCAAGGCATATCAACAAAGAATGTGCAGAAGATATAATCACAAAGTCATCGCAAGGGATTTCAAAATTGGTGATCTGATCCTAAAGGAAAACCCTCGAAATTAGCAAGATCGAGAAAAGAAAGGGAAATTTGAACCCAACTGGCTAGGGCCCTTTGCTATCATATCAGCTTATGGATCAGGAGCATATCGGTTATCAACTTCAGAAGGGGACGTGCTTAACGAGCCAACCAACAACATCCATTTGAAGAAATTATACACTTGAGTTTCCAATACACGGATCAAGAAAAAAATCAAAAAGTATAAAAAATCGCCACTAGGGTGAAAACCTTGCAAACAGGCGCCCTGTGACAAAAAAATAAATAAAATCGATAAAAATACAAAAAAATCATAAAAAATCAAAAAGTGCAATAAAACAAGTGGTGAAAACCTGTCAACAGGCACCATTTGTGATAGAGAAGCTCCTCTATCTATCGATACGTGTATCATATCTTTGGCTCCATCTGATCTAAACCCATAGCTATCGCAGAACACTTATTAAAGCAATGTTATCCCAAACATACTTAGCATAGGCGCTGTCCCTAATTATCTGAATCAGTTATCTAAATCATATCCCACTATGGCTCGGTGCTCAGTGTACATATCCATATCAAAGTATTATCGATAGCAAGGGTCAAAATCCTAACCTCGCTGGGGGCATTTTGCCTTGATAATTTTAGGCATCAGACTTGACACGTAGCAAAACAACAAGGATCAAGACAACCAACAATGACAACGACACTGCAAGAAGGCTAGAAACCATGGAATTGAACTAATTTAAATTGAACAAAAGATATATTTGCAAGATGTTTTATTTGACAAAAATACATTTCCAATAGCATGCATGCTTACTTATGGTTCTTAATTTTGCTTATCATATCTTCTAAGGGACCCAAGGATGTCTCAACGACTAGAGAAGCAAGGAAGGAATGTGATGTGTTTTCTTTCTTTGTTGTTTGGGAGTGAATCCTTCTATTATGGAAATTTGTCTTACGATGTAATTAGGTAACATATCACTGAGGACATTTCGGATTTGTATAAGACAAAGGTTAACTCTTGTTTGTTTTACGCAAGCAACACTTAAGTCATCTTGGTTAAATGAAACCTCAATGCTTGTGTCATCTTGAAATATCAAAACCCATGTAAGTTATACTCAGGTCGTTATGGTTCAATTATACCATGACGCTTGTATCAACTTTCAACAAATCAAGGCCTGATGATGAAAACAAAGGAAGTACTGACACTTTAATCAAAATAGATGGCAACATTTGGGAACGAGAATTCATTAGTATCATTTCATTATCATTATCATATTAATCTTGCATTAGGTTGCATATCATTTTCATTTTCCAGTAGTGTCATTTATCATCTTTAAGTTTCAATTAGGTTGCATATCATTTTTAATTTTGCATTAGGTTGCATATCATTTTTAATCTTGCATCATTTCATTATTAGCATTAGGTTGCCTATCATTTTCATTTTGCATTAGTATCATTTCATTATCATTACCATATTAATCTTGCATTAGGTCGCACATCATTGTCATGTTTATATTGCATTTAGGTGCATTCACATTATCATTTTAAAAATTGCAATCCATTGCATTATCATATCACATTATACATCTCATTTTCAAGATACATTTCATATTTCACATCATTATCACATTTTTCATATCATGTCAAGAACATGTTGTTGGCAAATGCACACTCCAATGAGAAGGTGATTGAAGGTTTTGTCATTGATGGCAACCTTGCAATCATATGATACCGACAAGACAATATACCGGCACCGACAACGATAGACTCTACACCAGCACACAGGACATCGACAGACAAAGGAAGGATACCGGTACCCTGGCTGACAAGAATTTTGTTTATAATGTATTTTGTAATTAATTGTAAAATCATTGTAAGCTGACATGGCGAGTTGTAATATGACTCATATATGTATGAGATCATTTTAGAACATTTTGTAAGAAGAAAATAGGAGAAATTATGCAGACCTAATATGCGAATTTTAGGTTAAGGGTTTATGTATGCAGCAGAGCTAAAACCGGTACTCGATCTGGCATAGCAGATGCTATTTTGAAGTAGTACAAGACGTTGGATTTGTATAATCCATTTTGTAAGTCAGTGTGACTTCTTATCTGAGTAGTGAGCTCTAGGCACTTGGCCTTCCTGCATGTGCAGGCCCCTATTGTAAGAGTAATATTCACTTATTGGCTAGTAAGCAAATATTGTGGGTCACAAATCCCACCGAGGTTTTTCCCACACCGGGTTTCCTTGTTAAACTACTGTGTTATGGTGTGCTTTTCATGTGGTTGTTGTTATCTTTGTTTACTGCATTATTTTTGGTTTACCGGTATACAGTATTGATATGCTTTACATGTTTTAAATCAAGTAAATTCTTTAACCGGTTAGATACTGATTCACCCCCCCTCTCAGTATCTTTGGGAATCCTAACAATTGGTATCAGAGCTTGGTCCTCTATTTTCAGAAGCCTAAAAACTTGAGGAAGATCTTACAACTGGTAGAGATGGAAAACTTAAGAGAACAATTGAAAAAAACTCTTTTAGACTATGATGCAGAAAAATTGAAGAATATCAAACTTGAAGATGATCTAAAAGCTGCTCAAGATATCATTCAAGCACTTCAAGGGAATTACACTATAGCAAGGAATAAAAGAAGAGAACTTTGTGAGAAGATGTAGAAAGAGGGAGATGAAAAGGAAACTCTTAATGATCTGGTAAACAAACCACAACAATAGATAAGTACAACACAGAATGAGATGCAGGATATGACTATGAGATTTTGCAAATAAATTGAAGATAGGAAGAAAAATGAAGAAGATCTGACTAGAAGGCTGAATGATGCTGCAAATGAAAACACAAGACTTAGTTATGAAAATGATATGTTGAAGATAGATCTGATGCATACACAAAATGACTCAAATAAACTTATGAGACATAAAGAAATCTTGGAAAGAGAACTGGCTACTGCAAATCAGCACAAGGAAAAATTCAAGAAAAGCTCAGAACAACTTGGTGACATGCTGAAGAATCAGAAACCTAATGGTGACACTAATGGCCTTGGCTTTGAAGCTGGTGAAAGCTTTGGTACTGCAAACACACATGATCATAGCAAACCGGCAAGACAACCAATTGCTTATAAATTTAATGGCAAATGCTTTAACTGTAACAAGTATGGTCATAGAGAAAATCAATGTAGATCAAGAAATTATCAGAACACCAATACACCCACCGGTCAGTGTTCTAAATGCAACAAAGTTGATCATAATTTAGAGAATTGCAGAGTGAATGTAAGATGTTATGTTTGTGGAAGATTTGGACATTTATCTAATCAATGCAGAACACAAACCGACATAGGATATGGGAGAACAATTCAAAAAAACAATGTGACTTGTTATGATTGTAACAAGATTGGACACATTGCTAAATTTTTTAGAAGCAAGTCCTCACTGGCAAATGACAAAGGTCCTAGTTTGAAAGGTAAAGAAAAGGTTGAAGAGGTAAAACAAGAATTCTCAAAACAATGGATTAGAAAATCAGAACATAATGTTGATGGGAATACTCCTCCATTGGCAGAACAGAGTAACACTCCACCGATAGGAGACTCTTCATCTAACTAAAGGAAAATATTTTGAGGGTTTAGCAATTGAATGTAAAAAATGCTATTATTCCCTTAGTTGATGGTGAGAAGTTGAGATTACTTCTTTACCGATAGATAAGTTAAGTTGTGACTTAACTGACAAGCATTAAATGTGGCGGGTGAAGAAAATAACATTATAAAACAAGTATTTTGGCTCCATTTTTATTTCACCGAACATTCAAATCTTCGAGAGCGCGAAAATATTGAGCAAAGGCATTCCAAGCAAAGAAGTGAAGCAATCTATCAAATCTTTCATCCCTAAGGCAGATTAAGGTATTTATAGCTATGGCATCCTCATCTACTCCTTAATTTATTGCAAACCCTACTGTTATTGAAGTTATTAAACGCCCTAGACCCATATTTCAGCTAGTTCCCAAAATTGCAAAGAAAGATGATAGCTTAGGTGCATTTTCTCAAATACCTAAAGGGGTAGTATATGCTGAAGACCCTAGAATGTATATACACTATCATATTGATGAACTAGGTGATGAGGAAATTAAGAATATGTATAAATCTGTAATTTGTGATGAATCTGGAAATGTCAAAACTGAACACAAGATAATAGAAGCCCTAGGTTTTACAGGAATTCTTAGTATCCGGGATT
Source organism: Cryptomeria japonica (assembly GCF_030272615.1). Lineage (NCBI taxonomy): Eukaryota > Viridiplantae > Streptophyta > Pinopsida > Cupressales > Cupressaceae > Cryptomeria > Cryptomeria japonica. Next base: position 5,602,799 of record NC_081415.1, on the reverse strand, counting down.
TCCCGAAGGATATCATAAGAATTGTGCTAAGTAGGGTTCATGGAGAATTCTTTTGGTTGGATTCTATTCACAAGATTACTAAAGAAGCAGTAAAGGCTGTGATAGGGTTACCCTCCACCGGCAACAAACCTGACAAAACTAAGGTCTCAAATGATTTAGTGACAAAACTATCCGGTGCAACATTTGACAAGAGATCACTGAGGGTAAATGATGTAACGGATATCAATGTCAAATTTATCAGTATGATCTTAGGTTACAAGACTACACATGCAAATAGGTTAAACTCAATTTCTAGCCTATGCATTAAAAGTGCCTATGATATGATAAATAATAATGCAAGGATAGACATATGTGAATGGCTTAAAGATGAATTGATTGATAATTTGGGAAAGATAAAGAAAGACAAGAAAGGAACATTCAGATTTGGAAACCTACTTGTTTGTTTGATGCTATATATAACCAAACAAGTACCTGGTATTGGCACCAAATATTTCATATATGATATACCTGTAAGAAAACAACTATCAGTATTGCTGAACAACATGGGAGAGAACAGGGAAAAGAACTTAAATGCATATTTTCAGGCATTGAAAGCTCGAATGAAAACAAGAGTAAGGCTATCACAAGCTATTGTGGATAAGTACCAAAAGGAAATCTATTTTGTAATAAAGAAAGATGAAATTTGGATGGAGGCAGTTGTTCCTAGAACCATTTGGGTCACTGAAATGGGGTATGAGACTGATGACAACATAATAGAAACCTATGCAAAAGCCCTCCTAGAAGCTCCTAAGGAACCTAAAGAAGAAGTATTTGGTAATGCTGAAACTATAGAAAGTCAAATTCAATCAAAGAAAAGAGTTAAAAAGGTTGAGGCAACTGTTAGAAAAGGAACTTGATAGGCAAAAGAAATTAAAAAGGATGTGCTAAAGCAAACCGGTATAACTAAAGGTGAATTAGAAGCAATCCAACTGGAAACACACCTTTCACTGATGGGAACTTCCTCAGAAAGTGACATACTTGCAAAATTCAAGAGAGTTGAGAGGAAGAGAAAAACTTCACCGACACTCTCTCCTTCACCAAAAAGACAGAAGCAACAGGTAGTAAGGCCCCCATCAAAGAAATTAACTCCAAAGAAAAATAAGTTGACTCCTAAGAAGAAGTCAAAACAAACTATAGCTCCTATTGATAAATTACTGGATGAAATTACTGAGGATGGCAAGTTGAAGAATATCAGCAAACTGTATAACACACTATCCGTTGATGACAAGGAGAAAGTAGAGAATAGTGTAATATTACACTTAGATATTTTCATAAATTTTGGATGCAAGTTTTTGATGAAATACCGACAGATCTATACAACAGACTAGAAGCTAGAAGAGTAGCTATTATTGAGCTTGATAAGAAAATAAAGATTGAAAAATTACTTGTTGTACATCCTGTTAACTCACCTGATGAGATCGACCAATTGATCTCTGAGGCTAACCGGTTAGTATTTTCAACCGCTCACCAACATGTAGCACTAATGGCAGGAAGAGTGAATCAAATAGCAAAGGAAACAACAGATGCATGGGATATATTCCTAGTAGAAAAAGAAAAATAGGAAGAGTCTCAAAAACCTAAAACTTTCAAGGTATATCAAAAGGATAGGGACAAAGGAAAAGGCAAGGTTGGTGGACCTCTCAGTATAAAGATAACAGATAACTTACCCCCACCGCCTTTAGATACTCCACTGGTAGACACTACTGAAAATCAACTAGCAACATAGAGTATGAAGTTAACACATGAGGACACAAATCCTGATTCTGAGGTGTTGTACACAATGAATATCGACACACAGGAAGTCAACATTATGGTTGATAAGGAAACAAGTGAGAAAAGAGATGTGGCAACTGAGCCACTGGTAGAAGACACAACAATTGAGACAAATGTTGAAGATACAGTTGGAGACATTGAAATTGGGAGTGAGCAACAAATTGAACAAACAACAAATACAAGAAAAACTGATAGCACTGGTATTGAGCAACTGACTGAAAACAATTCAGGGGAAAGCATAGAGAAACCGGTAGAAAATACAGTCACAAGCAGTGGATACCACTAAAAAATCATCAAATGCACCATCAGAGAAACCATCAGTAGTGAGCACAAAGAAACAGGAAGAACAACAGGCTCATTCACAAGTACATTCAGAGACAGTGCCACCGGCTACAACTGAAAAACCTAAACCTTTGGTAGCTGAAATGGAGACACAAACTGATCCTTCAGTAAAAGATGAAAGCAATGCTATTATCACCATCGACGGATTACAAATTGTGAAGTTAGTTGGACAGACATCCGGAACCTCCATGTCTGAATTCAGACCAACAAATGTGACAGAGGTACTGCTAGATTCAATTAAGAAAATAACAAATTGTAATGCACTAGCATATAAGGCTATTGATGACACCATACCAATTTTGAATATGATAGCTTCAAAGTGTAACATAGATAACAAAGATTCTTTGAACCAATTAGACACATTGTCTAAGTATATAACCGTCAACCTAATAACACTGGACAAAATAAATGAGGATACATTTAGGGAGAGATTGATAAAGGAAAAAGAAAAATTCTTTGAGGATATAGTTAAGAAGAACAAGGGAGAGATGTACACTCTTTTACCGGAACTTAACGAAATCATTTTTGACTTCAAGAAATTGTACAAAGATACATGCAAAACGGATGTATTAACAGAAGATCTTGACAAAGAAATCAGACAGACACAGGATAAGATTAACAATGTTGCTGACAATCTGATTGGGACATCAGATTCATTTTTGGAATTAGAAAAGAAAATTGCAAAGCAGGAAGAGAAAATAAGGAAATTGGAAAATGAAAAATAAAGAATAAAGGACAAAGCAAAGGACTTAAAATGCCGACTTGGTCCAAGATTAGAGTATCTTATTTCTTTGAGAAAAGAAATATTTGAGGCTCTGGTTCTCGGACTAAAGACACTAGAAGAGAAAATGCACATACTCACCGGTACAGTGCAGAGAACCCATGAGGCTATAAAAGAAAGTAAAACATTCAACAACGACATAAATTCAATTTTGACAGATATTTTTCAGAGTGTAACCCACCAGTTACAAGAAACTAGGCAGGAATCCACTGACAGGGAATGACAACCTTTGTCATTGATGTCAAAGGGGGAATAGAGGCTATGAGAAAAATGATCAGCAAATGGCTCATCAGCTCAGGGGGAGCTCATTTTTTTTTGGTAGGACAATTCTGGCAGACTCATTTTTTTTGGATGACACTTTTTGGATTTTTCTCATGAGTGTTGCCATCAATGCCAAAGGGGGCTATTGTTGGCAAATGCACACTCTAATGAGAAATTGTAGGTGAATGAAGGTTTTGTCATTGATGGAAACCTTGCAATCATATGATACTGGCAAGACAATATATCGGCACCGGCAACGACAGACTCTACACCGGTACACAGGACACCGACATACAAAGGAAGGATACTGACACCCTGGCCGATAGGAATTTTGTTTATAATGTATTTTGTAATTAATTGTAAAATCATTGTAAACTGACATGACGAGTTGTAATATGACTCATATATGTATGAGATCATTGTAGAAAATTTTGTAAGAAGAAAATAGGCGAAATTATGTAGACCTAATATGCGAATTTTAGGTTAAGGGTTTATGTATGCAGCAGAGCTAAAACCGGTACTGGATCTGGCATAGTAGATGCTATTTTGAAGCAGTACAAGACATTGGATTTGTATAATCCATTTTGTAAGTCAGTGTGACTTCTTATCTGAGCAGTGAGCTCTAGGCACTTGGCCTTCCTGCATGTGCAAGCCCCTATTGTAAGAGTAATATTCACTTATTGGCCAGTAAACGAATATTGTGGGTTACAAATCCCACTGAGGTTTTTTCCACACCAGTTTTCCTTGTTAAACTACTGTGTTATGGTGTGCTTTTCATGTGGTTGTTGTTATCTTTGTTTACTGCATTATTTTTGGTTTATGGGTATACAGTATTGATATGCTTTACATGTTTTAAATCAAGTCAATTCTTTAACCAATTAGATACTGATTCATCCCCCCTCTCAGTATCTTTGGGAATCCTAACACATGTGACATTATAGATCACATTATCCAATGCACACAAAAGCATAAAAAAATGTTAGAAACATCTACAATCATCAAATCCAATCATCATCTACATATCATCTTCTAAACATATATTATCTTTACAATCATCATATAAGCATGTAAATCATAAAAATAAAAAACACACACATCACATCATCTGCATCATCATCTGCAAAAGTCATATAAATCAAAAGCATATCATGTAGCTCATCGAAATCAAAATTGTTGCATCCATATCATATCATCAGGCATATGTGTGACCACATGCTGATCCAAAAGAAAATCAATGATACAAGTCAAAACCAATCATCAGTTAGAACAAATAAATGTCCAAAGTCCCTGGATCTCATATCAATAAAAAAGTCTATGAATCAAACAACATCAAAGAGATCAATCAAAATATAACAATGTACATCTTGAGGGAATCATCAAAGGTACAATGATTTGTGCATAATCATCTGTAATGAGAATCAAGAAAATTAAAGTTCCAAATTAGACACTCTTGATAACTAGGTGAGTTCAACTTAACCTATCTATCCATATCAAAAATCAATCAATCAACGAAAATCAATCAATCAAGCAACATGTCGAAAATCGGTCAATCAACGAAAATAAATCAACCAGAGTCCCATATCGAAATCAAGCAACATATTGAAGTTCAGTATCATATCACAATCAGTCAATGAAGGACCTATATCACACATCCTATCAACAATTGACCCATATCGACAATCAGGACCCATATCGACAATCAGGACCCATATCGAATCAGGACTCATATCAAATCAGGACCCATATTAAATAAGGCCCCATATCAACAGGTTTGACTCATATTGACAATCAAGTTTGACCCATATCGACAATCAGTTTGACCCATATCAACCTTTGAAACATATCGACAATCAGGATTCATACCAACATGACCTCGGTGGACGTGTGGGGCATGTATGCTCTATGCCCATATTAGTATTTTGCATTTCTTTAATATTCCTAATAAAAATTTATCAGTAAATTAAATATCAAAAAATTTAAAAATTCAAAAAATTTAAATCGTCGAAACTCTCGAAAATCGTCCTGCATTGCACCACTTCCCCAGAAATCGTAATTTTTCTCAATTTATCTCCTGAGGGGGCATATCAAGATCAATTTCATATTAGTCTCATATTGACATTAGTTCTATCAACAAATTTCATATCAAACCTATTTTTCATATCCAGGGTTTCATATCAACAATTTTGACGACATTATCATATCAAGAATTTTGGTGACATATCGAACATTTTCTTTGAATCAACATATGGTCACACGTCACTTCAAAGAGGGGAAAAATGTAGATACCTAAAACTAGCACAACTAATTAAATGGATTTATTCATTTAATCGCCTATTAATTAAATTAAGATTTAATTAATATCCCTATTCTTCTAATTGACCTTTTTAATTAAATCGAGATTTAATTAATATCCCCTTCTTCTATCTAATCCATCTAATTAAGTTCACATTTATTTAAATACCCCCTCTAGCCATTTTAATTAAATTCACATTTAATTAAAAGTATCCATTTATTCCTTTTCCCATTTTAATTAAATCTACATTTAATTAAAATCCCCTTTGCATCTAATTAAATCAAAATTTATTTGTAAATCCCCCCCACTTGAAAAATCCTACAAATGCAAGTTGCATCCCTTTTGGCTAAATTAAATCATTTTAATTTATCTAAAAATCCTATTTTCCTTCACCCACTTGCAAAATCCTACATATCCCACTTGCCTCCTAATCATCCTTCTAGAACCTATCTAATCCCTTTATTATCCTAATTAATCCATTTTGTTTCTTCCTAGGTTTCTCACACATGTGTGAGCACATATCCCCCTTCTCCCAAGGTGGGACCACATTTGTGGGACCACATTGACTTTTCACCTTCTCCCCCTTGTGACACTTGTCACAAGGCTAAGCTTGCAAATCCAGGACCACACTTGTGGGACCATATTGACCCTCTCCCTCTCCCTCTCCCTCTTGTGACATTTGTCACAAGGCTAAGCCTTTAAACTTGGGACCACATTTCTCCTTCAATCTTGACCCTTGATTAATAATCAATCTTGGCCATCCATTTCTAAGTCTTCAACTCTATAAGATTAGCCCTTGTCTCATATCCAATATCCATCTTCATTTTGCATCCAATCTATACCTAAATTATCTTGTGCAGGTTACTAAGGAGCTCCATTGTCTTCTCTTAGCATTTTTAGATCATCTTAGTTGCATTATAGCATAGATTTCATCACGTTTTAGTATATCATGCTAGTGAGTTTTCCATGCTAGATCAATCTCATCTTCATAACATTCTCATGCTAGCTTAATCTCATACTAATCTTCTCATTTTGGTAACATATCTAGTTTTATATCCATTTAGCATATCACTAAGATCTTAGTTGCATTCCATTTAGATTCTAGAATCATACATATCTCTCGTTCTTTAGGTAGTCATCCTAGAGATCAAGTGCTCTTCCAAGATGAGAGCCACCTTGATTTGAAGAATCCTTGGAGATAGAGTAACATGAGACACGCTTAACATTCTTGATTTTGAAACTTAGTTTAGTTTATATTTGGGATTTCTAACTCTAACATAATATTTCATGTGTGTGTTTGTTTGTTGTTTGATTCTCTTGTAGATTCCACAATTTAGAGCTCACACATGTTATTTCAAGATATATGACTATGATTAAATAAGTCATTGGAATTTTTTCTTGGCTTATGCTTTTGATTCATAATTATGGATACCACTAAATGATTTTGTTTTTTTCCTATGTATCGGAGTTATGGGATAGTAGATTGTAAATTTCACTAACAAGTATTATATTTTGTCAAAATAATATCAAATGAATCAATGGATTGTTGTATTGCACTATATTATTTGGAATGATACAAGCTTTGAGATCTTCAAGTTGGAGTTTTTTTCCTACAAGAGTTTCTTTAGGGATATCTAATGTTTGTATGGTTTACATTTTATGCGTTTGTTGTCTTTTTAAATTGCTTCTCTATTATTTTCAATAATATATTTGTATTTCCTTAATCACAATATAATTAGATTAAATATCTATTGTCTTGATGTTTTCATTTTCTTGTTTATCTTACTAGTTTAATGCACCAACTAAAGTAACATATAAAGTCTACAAACCCTAAGTTGCAAGTAAACAAATGTGACTTAGTAAGACAACCTTTTTTTAAGATCGACAATATCTTATGTACATTCAAGGGAATATTCTTCCTACAATCTTCAATGTTATTCTCTTTTCTTCATATTATTGTAGGATAAAAAAATTATTGATTTTTATGAGGATAAATGTTGACTATATTTTGTTATTACTTGTGATGCCGCCATAGTTTATAATTTCAATTGTCTAATAAAGAACTCTAAGTTATCAATTGGCATAAGTTGTTAAATTGAATGATTGAGGACTAACAAACGACAATTATTAGACTTTTAAGCAATACTTCCATAATTGAGGAAATGCCACTAATTTACCAAGATCCTTCGTTAATTTTAGAAATAACCTCAAAGATTGTGCTCCCCTACAACCATTTTTAGTAGGAATTGTTATTTTTATCGTTGACCACAAATTATTTTATTGGTAATGTAGTACCAATAGTTAATATTATGTAATTTGGTGACTAAATGTTTCATAAGATGTAAATATAACTACAATACATGGCAATAAACTTTGGTAGGTATGAACCTAATTTAAACGTGTTTCTATTTCTTATGATTGAGTCAAACCAATGAAAGCAACTAACTAGGGTGGCATTAATCCAATGATAAATAATGAAATTAAATATTAGTTTGAAGTTCCAACAGACATAGAATCAATCCGTAGTACGATATTTAAGCCACACTTATACTCAACTCAATTGTGATGTCAGAATTTGTAAAAGTATTAAAATATTAGGCTTAATGATATCTTGAAAATCTATTTAAGTGTGTGGTAGACTGCAAAATTAGTGTGTGGGTAGAAGAACAAGGGAATACAGGAAAGGTTCAAACATGTTGAGAAAAGATACCCCAGTCTTGCATTTCTAGTATTCATTTTAATATATTTTGCATGTTTGATGCAAGAGCATCCCCAGCCTATGAGAAATCTTGCATCAACCAAAAATATTTCCTTTCAGTTTAGTTCTTGTTTAGTTCATTTTGTAGTTTTATGTGTTCTTACCGTGTTGGTACCGGCAGTTTCTTGCTTTTTGTTGCAGATCTTATTTTTGATTTTTCAGCTTGGTTCATGTGCTTATGTCCAGATTTTCAATCCTTTTGGATTTGTTTCCGGACAGTTATTGCTTTTGGATGACTGTTTCTGGGTTCCGGGAAAGTTCTTGTGCTCACTAGTTAACTTTCCTTCATTACCATATCGATTCTTGGCGTGTGGAACTATTTGGGATCTTGTCCGATGTTCTTTGGCGTTTGGTCGACCTTCCTGCCAAACCACAAATATTTATTGTTGTTTTCAGGAAGGAGTTCTTTAATTCTTTGGGCCGACCTAGTTACATGTTTCATTGGTAAATGTAATCTTTTGAGACCGACCCAAATATGTTCCATAGGGTATTTATAGGGTATTATGTGATCATTTGTAGCTTCAGAGGAAGTAGAATCAGGAATAAGGATTAAGATTCACATTTTGTGATATGGTTGATTCTTAGAGTCCTAGTTAGAATGTATCTAGCTTGAAGTCTGCATGTAACCAGTTAACTACCAGATCTTCTATGATGATTATATGATGATAACCAATTGGTTACCGGAAGTTGTAAAGCAATAATATGTTTTGTTCTTGCAATCTTACTATGTTTTCTTATTGCTTCCATTGTGTTACTCTTGTTGCATAAGCCGGTCAACTCTCTTTGAGGGTTTCACCGGTTATGGTTGCATCAATTTCCTGGCTATGACTTCTTGTGAATTGGTCTTCTTGTAGAGAGTCAACATCCTACAAGAATTTTTCCTTTAGTAAATTTTGTCTTCCCATGAGGAGGTAGGCATCACACTTTGAGATACCTTGGTTTGGTCATGTATTAACATTTTGTGGTATGTAAGGTCATCATTGAGTTACATATGAAAAATTATATGACACATAAGAGCATGTAAGATAGAAGTTACATATAAGAATCTTGACCAACATTGTAATAGGTTGGTATACTTGTCATGGAGCATCTTTTTAATATTAAATGAGTATAAATTGGAGTCCCTAAGTTTGGGGGATCAAATATGACAATTTATAATAAGTTAATAGGTGCAAGGAATATGCTAAAAATAGTCAAGATTGCATTTGGGTGCCATACATCTCATGGGTTTGCAAATGATTTTATCAAACCCTTCATGGTTTCTAGTTTGTTCTTCATCTATTTATTTGGCACATGAAGTTTTAATTTGTATGGTTGATTTGTAGGTATCATTATGCTACCAAATTTACTCCTAATTTATATTGTGGTGATACTCCTATTATAAATTTCTCTAGAAGTGTATTGTATTTCTTTTGATTAACTAAATAAATGAAAATTTTCACATCTCTTTAAAATGGTGTAGGAAGTGTCCACATGTACCTTGTTTTCTTTCAAAACTAAAACATTGAACAATCAACCAAGAAACATGTCTTCCACAAGAGAATGTTGCAACATGAACTCACATGAACAATGAGATTGAAATGATATGAAAATGATTCAATTGATTTGTTACATTTTACAATGAGATTTTCTTATGTAGGCAAGGCGATGAGGTAGGATAACAACTACCCTTGATACAAATATTAAATGCATGATGCATAATAATAAACACCTACAATCCAACATTAAATGATGAGATATTGCCCCATTATAAGAAAAATTCTAGAATGAGGTTAGGATAATTAACAAGATTCTTTGAACATTATTAAATAATAGGTTACTGTTCACATTAAAACCCCCGGTTTAAGGTTTGCTGCTGGTTTCCCCTATTTAGTTTGCGTGTAGGACAATTGTTGGCATGATGTTGCTCCCTCGGTCTGTATTTGGCATCCAGTTTTTGGAGCAACGCGATTGTGACAAATGGAAAGGCGTGTTGATTGGTTTCTTTTTTGGGGCCCACCTTTAAGCACAGTAAGTGAGCTGTTACCCGCTTTTTTGTAATTTTTTTGGCAGCTTGTCCGCGGTTAGTAAAATCTTTTCGGTTCGTGGCAGTATGCGGACCATTGCAGGCAAGAAGTGGAATTCCAAGGGCCGTTTTGCCGGGTGCGATCTCCAGGGCGACATGACATGTTTTTCTGTTCAGGGAGGTTATGCCTTTTTGGCATGTTTTGGGAGCTGTTTTCAGGAGCCGAGTGCTCTATTTATGCTAGTTTTTTCCTTGTTGCTGGGGGTTCAGAAATTTTGAAAAGAACAATTAAGTTTACTAAGTAGAGATTTTAGCCTTTAAAAACTATTATTGTTTGTCTGAAGAGGGTTATTCAAATTGTGCCTATGGCCTTTATGACACTTCTTTCAGTATGCTTTGATGTTCTTTTCTATGCTATTTTGTTAGAATTCCAATAACTTTGGGAATATATCTATCTAAGATTTTGCCGATTAAACTATGTTTCACACTTGTTATCTGGTAAATGCATGATGAGTATTTCCTTATGTTACAGATAAATTTAATTGTATCTTGGTTATGTTCCTGATCCAGACTTGTAGATTGTTGAATGGGCTTATGAAAGTCATATGTTTTGGATTTTGTATGCTCATGTCTTTTAATGATATGGCGTATCACCTCAGTAGTCTAGTTTTTTACTGTTTTTAAGGTGTTTCTTTCTCCCCCTTTTCTCAAAACACCAAGCAAGAGTCAACTTCTCAATCCCAGAGGTCATTCAGTGGAGCCTGCGCAATCAATCCCTCACCAGTGAATTTCCCATAGGGTTGTTTGTTTCTAAAGTAAAATTTAGAGTCAATAGTTCTTTTTCTGGCACGCCCGATGGGAAAAATTACTTGAACATATATTTTTGAGCTAGTTTATGAGTCATAGGCCTGTCACCAGGAGTCAGACAGCTTTAAACCCTCACCTTCTTTTTTCTCCATTGGTGACCGTCCATTCAGCCACAGTTTCACCTTATCAAGGTTTTCCCACAATCATACACTCTGTGATAGCACAAGTTCCTCCCATAAATTTTGTGACTTGGGATAATGGTAGCCCCCTCATTTCCCTAGTTCCACCTGTGGTTTGGGGAGTCATCCCAACAGCCGCGCTTAAGGCCGTTCCTAAGTTCATAGGAGAATGTCATAAAACCCTCGGGGAGCATCTGCAAGATGTAGCTACTGTCTGCACTGTCCATGGTATCATCGAGCAGAACGTAGCTCTGAGGTTGCTCATAGAATATTTCAAAGGAAAAGCTTTGGACTGGTTCAGATCATTATGCCCCAGCACTATAGGAGATTGAGTTCAGCTTGGAGATCGTTTCTTTCAGAGATTCTCAGATAAAGCTGACAGATTGTCCTTAATGCACCAACTCATTACAATAAAGAGAGCTCCGACCAAAGCATTAACTGATTTTAATCTGAGGTTTCAACGAACCTGGCAGAGGATACCGTTGTTTTCTCGTCCTCTGACAGATATGGCTTTTGTATTTTACCTAAAAGCTTTCAATTCTGACATATCGGTGATGATTCAATCTTTAGGAGATAATAATCTTCCGCAAGCATTTAATATAGCATTCCAAGCTGAAAATAACCTTATTGACGCTGGGAAGCTAGCCCCTCGCCCTATAATGCCAATATTCCCTGAAATATCTACTCAAGTCGTGGAAGAGGCCACTCCCAGTATATCCGCTCCACAGTCTATGTATTAGTTCCCTACTCCCCAAACATCTTCTTTGGCTGCTAAAGTTAGTGATATGAAAAATCTCTCGAGATCCTTCTCTAATGAAATTGTTAACCTAAAAAGAGCCCAGGTCTTGCCCGCCAAGCCCCCTTTTCAGCAAAATTTATAGGGGAACCATCCTCCATACCAACATACAAATCATCATGTTGAGAAACCTCTTCCACAGAATGGCTAAATAGTCCCAGTCCCTAATCCGTTGCAGGCTGTCTACCCGACTGCTGGTAGAGAACTGACAGTAGGTCAAAATAACTTGGTAGATGACACCAACTCTTGGTGTTTCCCGTGCAACAATGCTCATACTCCAAGGAATTGCCCACAGGGGAATTTGTAGCAGAAGGTTGCAGAACAAAGGAACTCAGCCATGACGTTGGATGAATCTACATATGCATCCCCAAGCATAGACAATACAACTTTTGTCACTCAAATGCAAGGGATGTCATTACAACAAGAAGCGGAGATCACCCCTGATCATGCGCTTTTTTCATGGGTGGAGGATGAGGACGCAGTACTAACCAATGACATAATTACCCCAAAGAATGGAGCCCCTCTTGTGCATTTAGATTACAATCTTCACTCTAAAAGGCATTTGACCAGGAAAGACACCGACAATATGAGATCAGTGCCCGTGGACAGGCCCCCGAAACTACCGGTCATCAATTCTGCCTATCCGAGGAAAGAGTTCATCCCTTATAAACTAAAAGAGCCAAAGGTTCTCACACCTTAGGTGTTGGATGTAGTTGAATAGTTGAAGAAAGCCCCGACTCATGTCTCTTTGTGGGATCTCCTAAGTATCCCAGAGAAAAAGAGCAGACTAAGAGAGGCATTGTCTCGTGACCAAAAGGACGCAAGTGCATTAACTCCATAATCCTTTCAGACCTATAGAATGGGTACTCGACCAGAAGCGGGTAAAGTGCTCTCTCCGGCCATATTGACAAACGAAAGCTCACCCCCCGCTGCCCAAGGAGAAGGTAAGCCTAAGTCAAATCCTTTTTACCTCACCCTTATAGTTGGAGATAAACTTTTGCACAACTCCATGATAGATTCTGGGGCTAGCACTATTGTCATGCCTAAGCAAATTGCTGAGGTGTTAAACATTAGGTATGATCCTTTGAATAAAGGAGTCATGCAACTCGATGGGAATAAGGTCCAGATGGTAGATCTCATCAAAAGCCTTCCCTTAACATTATTTGCATGTCCAAGTGTGACAATGTCCCAAGAAGTAGTGGTCATCGATATCCCCCATCTTTGGACTCTATCTTTCTCGAGATTTTACCACTAAAATAGGAGGCTATATGTTCCTAGATTGGTCCCATCTTATCCTCTGCACCTGACATGGCGCCAAGATGAAAATCCTTTCAGAACCCCTCCATGTTGAGCACATAGATGACCAGGCCTTGATTAATTTTGAGCCTACCCACACCTCTATATCCAATGATGAACGAAAGGTGGTAGAGCTTTTAGAAGATGAAGAAGTAATGGGAGAGATTCCACCTGAGCAAGAAGCTTTCCTAAACAAGTTCATAGATTTGGACCCCTTCTCTAATTACCATGCCACCGTCCTGGGTACCTATTGCATTTTTGAAGAAGATCAGATCATTCCAAGGCTCACCAAGGATCCATTCTCTGAAGATCAGTTGTCTTCGGCACTATGGACCCTACACTTCGACGACACTAAATGCAAAATGGGCTCCAGAGCCAGAGTTTGTCTCACTCCCCCTTTGGGCGATCGAATCTAGAAGCCTTTCTGGTTGTAGTTTGCATGCTCAAATAACGAAGGACTGATTCAAGGTTTGAACATGGTGGAAAAGATGAGCATTAAAAAATTGAAAGTCCTTGGTGATTCGAAGCTAGTGGTTCATCAAGTTTGAGGGATATCCAATGCTAAACATGTCCGCATGAGGTCTTACCCCGCCAGATTGTGAGATCTAATAGAAAGTTTTGATGCTTTCAATATCATAAGCATTCCTCAAAAACTAAATACCATAGAAGATCACATGGCCACCATAGGAGCACATTTTGATCTTGCTATAGACTTCCTAACTGGCTCCCAAGCAGTCAACATGGTGGTCCGCCCAGCTATTCTCGACAATGATGCATATTGGCAAGTGTTCGAAAGCGATGAACAGATTGTTTTGTTCATCCAAAGCTCGGGAGAATTCCCGGACCAACTGCAGCCTAAGATTAAAGAAGCTTATGAGAATTAGGTCATTCAATTAAAGTCCAATAAGCTCCCTAATGGTTTGATCACCTTAGAGAACCTGTTTGACCATGACGATGCTAAAAAGGATAAGCGAAAGCTCACAACAAATAAAGAAGATTGCACCAAGATGTCAGTCGACATCGGAAGAATTCTCAAGGTAGGAAAAGGTGTTTCCTCCATAGACAGAAAGAAGTTGGCCCGATACTGTGATGAATATGAAGGTGTCATAGCTTGGTCTTATGATGATTTAAGGGGTTACAATCCTAACATCATCCAACATACCATCGAGCTTGCAAATGAGGCTAGGTCGGTCCGACAGAAGCAAAGACGAGTTAACCCAAAAATTGAATCCCTCATGGCTCAAGAGCTGAAGAAGCTGATTGAGTCAAGGATTATTTATCCCATAAAGCATAGTACATGGGTGTTAAATTTGGTCCCTATTAGGAAGAAAAATGGAGATATCCGACTCTGTGTGGACTTTCGTGATCTGAATCGAGCGTCGCTCAAAGACCACTATCCCCTGCCATCCATGGAACAATTACTGAGCACAGTGGCTGGATCAGAAATGTTCTCAATGCTCGATGGTTTCTCAGGATATAATCAGGTAAGTGTGAAAGAGAGGACCAGCACAAGATGACGTTCACTACTAAGTGGGGAACGTTTGCATACCAGAAAATGCCTTTCGGCTTGTCAAACGCCGGAGCAACTTTTCAAAGGGCCATGGATTTAGCTTTCAAAGAGCTAATTAATAATATCATCTTAATATACTTAGATGACTTGACTGTGTTTTCCAAACACCGGGAAGATCATTTTGATCATCTCGAGTTAGTCCTCCAAAAATATCTTGAGTTTGGGATTTCCTTAAACCCCAAAAATGTATCTTTGGGGTTCCTGAAGGAAAATTACTTGGGCATATAGTTTCAAAAGAAGGTGTCTCCATTGATCTAGACCGGGTCAAGGCTATTAAAGACCTTCCCCTTCTGGTCAACAAAAGGGGAGTCCAATCTTTTCTAGGAAAGGTCAATTTTGTCAGCCGTTTCATTTCTGACTTTGCCGAAATAATAAGACCCATTACTCTCATGCTAAAAAAAGATATACATTTCAAATGGACTACTGAAGCCAAGAAAGCTTTTGATGAAATAAAAAATGCCATCTGTTTCGCTCCCATATTGTCTAACCCAGACATGTCTAAGGATTCCATAATGTACGTTTATTCTGGTCAGCATAGCATTTCCATGGTTCTAACCCAAAAAGATGCCCAAGAAGGAGGAGAGAGTCCCATATCTTTCCATTCAAAAACTCTTAAGGATTATGAGGTCCGATACAACTTTGTCGAAAAGCAGGCCTTAGCCGTCATAAAAGGACTAAAGAAATTTAGGCATTTCATTGCCTGTAAGAAGATCACTGTGTTCGTAACCCATCCTGCAGTAAGGGAATACATCATGGAGGGTGACATCACTGAAAAAAGGGAAAACTGGATCACTAAGATTCTAGAATATGATGTCGATATCAAGCCAACAAAGCTTGTTCATGGAAGAGGCCTGTGTGAATATATAGTGTAGGAATGTGAACCATGTGGTGATGAAGTGGTCGTAGAGGAAATGGTTAAGTTTGTGTCGGATGTTCCCAGTGACAGCTGGATTGACAAAAGGAAACATTTTATGAAGACTGGGATTTTTCCCGAAAATCTTCCTCTGGCTAAGAAGAGGTTCTACGGACTCCAAAATAGCGGTTTCCACTTAATAGATGGAACCCTCTTCAAAAGAAATTTTGATGGAGTTCTGCTCTATTGTGTAGACTAGAGCCAAGCTGATAAAATCCTCCATGAGTTTCACTATGGCTCCTCAAGAGGCCACTTCTCCGCACCTACAGCCACTATCAAGATTACCCAAGTTGGATATTTTTGGCCGTCCATGTTCAAAGATACACACAATTTGGTAAGGGGATGCAAAAAGTGCCAATATTACATAGGAAGAAGTAAGAAAGTTGCAATGCCACTCAGGCCTGTGCTAGTGGAAGAACCTTTCACTCAATAGGGCCTTGATTTTATTGGAATGATCAACCCCCCAAGTTCAGCCGGACATAAGCGGATCTTGACTGCTACTGATTATTTCACCAGATGGTCCAAATCCGTTCCTTTACGGAATTCATCAGAAAGCGAGGTGTTGGCTTTCCTAGAGGATCTAACGTGCCAGTACAGTCCCCCAAAAACTGTTATATCAGATAATGCGCGTGCATTCACAGGCTCACAAATTACCCAATTCGCCCTCAGAAGGGGTATTTATCTCAAAACCTCTTCTAACTACTATCCTCAAGGGAATGGACTCGCTGAATCTACTAACAAGAACCTGATCAGACTTATCAAAAGGATAGGTTCTGAATACAAGAGGGAGTGGCACCACCACCTAAGAAGTGTGCTATGGGAAGACTGCATAACGCCTAAACAGATTCTAAAAAACTCCCCGTACAAGCTGGTATATGAAAAAGATGCACTTTTTCCCACGTCACTAGAGATCCCGACATTGCAATTGCTAAAATCAATGGAGGTTGCTGAAAATGGCCCCATGGTTGTAAGGTTGGCAGAGATCATGGAGCTAGAAGAAGCGAGGGAGGCAGCTTTCACGACTCTCCAAGGTAGACAGGAAGTCGTCAAAAGATGGTTTGATAGTAAAAAGAGTTCAAATCTGATTTTCGCCCTCAGAGACCTCGTATTGAAATATAACGAGAGGATGGCTAAACCCGACCAACATGCCAAGTTCAATGGCCTATGGGAGGGACCTTTCCGCATTATAGGTTGCAAAGGTTTCAATTCTTTCGAGTTAGAAGACATGAATGGGGACCCCCTCCCCATCCTGGTTAACGGTTTCCACCTCAAACCTTTTCATTAAGGGTTCCTTGCCATTTTTAAGGTATATAATGTATATCATGTTCATAATGTATATAATGCCTATTTATCTTATTTATTTCTACTTAGAATAAAGCAAGAAGATGGAGAAATAGAGAAGACAGATAAAGGAGAAGAGCGAAAACAAAAGAAATCAATTATATTAAGAGCTTCTTATATTTTCGTTACAAAATGAGTAGGCTCTTGGCCTCTCCTTTTTCTACAATCTTTTTGGTTCAAGTCCAGGTCTACGGTTCGTTACCGCTTTAGTGGCTCTCCTTGTAAGGAAGTTAAGTAGCGGAAACAACTTCCTACACTAACCTTGAGAGGAGGGTAATGCAAAACTTTTTCAGATCGTTACAACAGTTACAGAAAATAGAAATAGATATAATAGCATTCATACCACAACACAGTGATTTACGTGGGAAAAACCCTTTCGGGAGAAAAACCCCACACTCCAAAAGCAGCTCAATATTTTATTCAGCAATCAAAAACAGATTACAACATACTTGCAGAGCAAGCTCTTTGCAGGAGTACCACTAATTAGAGATTCAGAGGCAACTCAATAGCCATAAGACTCTTACTCACAACCTCTATCTCACACACCTCATAAATAGGAGATACAATACAGGAAACCGTCAAACGGTATTACAAAACCATGGGCTAAAACCACCCAATAAGGTGTAGCCGACCTTATCTCCCTTCTAGATGCCCTATGACATGTTAAAGCACACATCAACACGTGTCGCTCCCTTTTACAGCTCATTTATGTATCCGATACAAATTATTTTTCCTATTTCAGGAGTACAAACTTCCGGAGGCCATAACTTGAGAACCGGGTGTCCGATTGACGAACCGTTTGAAGCGTCGGAAAGCTCGCGAAGTGCTCTATCACCTCGTAACCCGCTGCGCCGGTTACGACCACTTTTCAGGGCATTTCGGAGCCTCTAAAGTCCCCAAAATTAATTTTAAACATTTTATCGCACCCCTCCAAGATGAAAAATTTAATATCTTCAAAACTAGCTGTGACCTTGCGACGCAACTTTACCGGAATGCTTATCTAGCCAACCAAAAGCTTCAGGGAGAGTTTCGCACCATTTCGTGCTCAAATGAAAACTTACTATAAATAGTAACCTCACATAAATGCAAGGTTGAGACACCATTTTTTCCAACACTCCTCAGTCTATCCCTCGTCAGTATCAGAGTTTTCTTCTTCCCCCAGCCACTTTGAGTCAGAGGCATTCTCGGGCTCCCCGAGCATGAAAATGACAACAAGGTCTAGTTTCTGATCTAACAATAAAATTCTCAGGAAGATGTAGTCTCTGAATCCAGTATACCAGTTTGTGCCTTCTGAAACTAAGAATATTAAATGGATGCACAAAAGAAATTCCATGGAAAGCTTAGCGCAATACCGATGAGAGGACATCGTCATGGTTTTCAGCCCACCGATGAGTGGATGCCAAGCCACTTCTTCATTGAGTGTGATGAACCGCTCCAAGTCAGGCACCATAGAGAGCCCTTAGAAGGGTACATAGTATGCAACTACATTCTCCAGTCCTCCCAAGTAATCCTCAGGAAAAAGAGCCCAAGTTAACTACATCGCAAGCACCCCAGACTGACCACAATCTAGCAGAGAGGCTATGAATCATGAGCAGATATCCGTATTCACTCGATATCGGTCTGAATTACCAACAAAATCCTCTCTGAGTATCCATTTAATGGTGGCTAGTATTAAAGGGTTCTTCCTACGCGTCATCCCCTACAATCTCCGGTCTGAAATATTTCCCAAGAAAGTGACCTACGCTTTCTTGCTGACGAGCCTAATAGGATTATCCATCTCTACAAAAAATCCGCCATTAAAGCTTGCAATATTGTAAAAGAATGTCTGAAAAGACATACTTATGACATAATTTCGACAGAAGGATGTCCAATGCTCGGAGCTCATGCTTTCCCAAATTCCAATGTTTCTATCATGTCCCCATTAATTCGCGTAATGCAAATGGGATTTTCTTCAGGATACCGGGGTCTTATTAGTTACCTCGAGGAGAGAGGTGGGCAGAAGCAAAGAGCCATGTGTACTTTCAGGTATGTTGCAGCCCGCACGATCATTATTTATGACCGATCCTCTTGATCAAAGAGAAGATTTGCTTGAGGAACTTTCCCCGAGTAATGTTGAATTAGCCAAAGGTATTCTAGGAAAGCAGGAATCACGATGCCCTTCATCCGTGGGGGTTTATTACATTAGCAACTTGAGCTGGCGCACGTGTAAGAAGGACCTCACCATTAACACACTTGGTTTTCACAAAAATCCAGGCACGTTATGCATGCTTTTAAGGCTTGAGGTGTTTTCCCTCCTATCGGTCTATTTTGTTTTTGAAGAGTGGAAGGAAAAAGAGGGCGAGCGAAGTTTTATCTCCCGTCTCTAGTTTTTTCCAGGAAAAAGAAGTGAAGTTTTCTATCTATAATGGATTTTGAGGCCGTGTCTGCAAGTGCTATTCCCAGAGGTTTCTAGGTTAATGTTTTTGAAGAGCTATCTTATTTTGTGCATGCAATCCCGCCAAGGAAGGAGTATCCACAGACGAAGGTCAAGGCTAAAATAATGATCCAAAATGCGTCGGTTGTTCTGGATTCTTCAAAAAATATTTTCGAGTCCAAGATTCGTAAGCAGCCCAAGAACCTTAGAGAGGTTGCTTGCTCAAGGATGCTGCATCACATAAATGATCCTCAATCCATGGTGGTGCATTTCTGGAAAAGTGATGCTCCCCAATCCTTGGTTCCTGCAGTCTCATACTGTCCTGAGCTCATAGCAGCTTGTGTAGAGATTTTTGATCCCAGCTCATGCTCTATTAGCGGCTCCCTCCTGAGATTGGTCATATCTTCAGAAGCCATTAGGGAGATGATGTGCTTTCCAATTCTCGAAGCAATAAAAGTTTTCTCAGAAATATCAATGGAGGAGTTCTGGAGCACCAAGAGAGATGTTTTGACTTTCTGTCAAAATACCCTCAATCGAAGTCTGTCGGTGGGACTTCCGAAGTTCCCTTTGTCCTATAGTGACCTAAAGCAAGACAACCTCAAAGATATCTCCTCTACCTTGACATGGCTATGTGGGCATGACAGCGACCGGGATATCACGGCTTCCATGATGGGTTTTCTTTTCAAATGTAGGAAACAAAGAGAGCCTTTTCACTTTGACTTTTCTGTAACTATTGCTAGAGCCATCATTAAGCAATTGTCCAAGTTCCAGCAGTTGCGGCACTTCAGATTCTCTTCAGTATTGGTACACCTACTTTTGCACCAAAATGAAGCCTTATTTGCACAGTTCATGCGATTGGCTACTTACAATGAGTCAAAAAATATAATGCCGATGTCCTGCTGGACACCCCTGCTGTTGGCCTCCTATGATTCCTATCAGTCTGCAGATCTATTCATGGCTCCCATACTCAAGGACTTTGGAGTGATCCCCAATGAGCCACTAGCTTGTTTCTCTCAGTTTTAGATGAACTGGATGCAAAATGAATGCCCTCCTTGCGATTGGTTCGTGGGCCTTGATTTTTCTTTCATCCGCGTGCATGGGTTCTCTGAGGAACCTTTCTAGCTGCCCACCTATGTAACTAACCAAACCCTAGCCCTTGAAATGGCAAGGCAGTTGGTGAGAATCGAGAAGGCCATTGGTGCTGGAAAGCATGATACCTCTATCACTAAAGATAACAAGGCCATTGGCCCAATCACTCTAGTAAGAAGAAAAGTTGCAGAGGAAACCCTGGCATCAAAAATGGTGCAACTTTGTTTTGTAGTAATTGATGACTCTTGGAGTTATGATCCTGATGGTTGCTTAAGAAGAAGAAACAATGCCGTCAGGCATGAGCCTCAAAATTTAGGGGTAGAGTGCACGAACCCCCGGGTTGACGACCCGAACCTATATGTGGGCCATGAGGATTTTCCTATTTTAGAATGCCCCCCATGGCTAAAGTTCTATTCTCCCATGCAAAGGTTCAAACCCACAAAGCCTATTCCTTGGGTGTTGTTGGAAAACATGAAAAATTTAGCTTGGTCCAGAAAGAAAAGGGAAGATTTTTGGGTTTATCGACAGGAAGTAAATCAGCCTAGAGCCAACATTGGGAATGCATCTCTGGATGAGCATTTTGAGCAAGAATGGTGTAGAGTAAATAAATCTGATGATGAGACAGGTGATAGTTCCTCACGCGGGGACTCATCTCCTGAGGTGGCCGCCCGACATGAGTTTGAGGTTATAAATATTGAAGGGCAGGACCCAGAACCGCAAATTCTCCTTCCTTTAGATAGCGCAGCTCGCAAACCTCATTCGCAGTCTAGTAAGAAGCAGTATGAGAAGTAGTCCTTTGAGAGCCCTCTAAAGAAGAAGCCATATCCTAGCGCGTCAAGAGGAGACCCACCTTCTCAATTTTCACCAACATCTTTAGATCTTCAGCAGCCGCTGCCTTCCATTGTTCAGGTACGTCCTTTTTTTCCTTCATCTCTGGCTTAGGATATTCTTTTGGCTGTCCCCATGAACGCAATGCAGACCTTAGTCTCTACCGCTCTCACTCTAGCCTCGACAGGTACACCAGTTGATCCTCAAGATGTGCTCTTGTAGGATTCTCTTCCTTTCTCGGCCACGACTTTCATATCCACAACATTTCCATCACCATCATCGGAAGCAGTCCCTGTGTCACATAGGCTAGGTTTTGGAGAGTCATCTCCCCAAGTTATGGGCACGACGTCCTCAAGTCCTTTCCCATTAGGGGGTTCCCCTTTTGTCCTGTTATTTTCCTCATCGGCTCTGGCCTACCCCATCCAGATTGCTTTTGCTGGGCTCATTTCGCATTTCCCCTTTGCAGTCCTTTCTGGTGCAACTTTTGCAGGTCAAGCCATCGATCGGCCAGATGATTTCCAGTAGCAGGTCATTTATGATAAAACCACTAGCCTGAGTAAGATGAGCAAGTAGAAAGAAAAGGAAGGCGCTCGTCCAAACCACCCTTGTTTAAAAACACACTTCAGTGAGTAAAAGGATTGCCTCTACTTTGCAAATCTTGTTCCTAAGGTCAACAAAATGGAATCTCATATGAGACCAGATGATTATGTGCTACAAGCCATCGACATTAGTCTTCAAAGTGCCATGACATCTGACAAGGTTGGAATGATGGAGGAGACTTCAAAAGCAGTATCCATAGATTTTATCAAGAAAAGCCATCATCTGGAAAATCTCCAAGCAGAGAATGTTAGTCTTCGAGATTCTCTCACTCAACAAAGGAAGGAAGACAAGGCCCAGAGCTCGAAATCAATCATTTGCAAAGTCTGCTAACTTAGGCTAATTTAGAGAAAGGGAAGTTGCAGTTGGCCTTTAGCAATGTGAGCTCTCAGCCAAAAGGCCAAGAAGTGACAAGGAATGTGGCTTTGACGGAATTACAGAGAAGGATGTAGAAATACAATAATTAAAGGCTGCCTCTAGAGATGTTTCCCAGGTCCAGATGCACCTGCGCGAAGAAATCCTTCTCAAAGAGGATTACGCTTGTCAACTGAGTGAAGCCCAAGTATCACTGTCTGAGGAAAAGACAAATTTTGAAGCAGAGTTGAAAGTGAGAGAGGCTAGTCTTGGACAATCTGGCGAGCGCATTTCAGAGTTGGAGACTATTTTGCGGTATGAACAAGATCGTACATTGCAGCTGCAGCAAGACGTTAGGACTGAGGAGGCAAATATTCTTACTTTGGAGAATCGAGTGGCCATTGAACAAAGAAAATGTCATCGGATCTAACAGGAGATGGTTGTGAAGGACAATGAAATTTTGCGGTTACGAAACATTCCACCTCCACAACAGATTTCCCCAGATTTTTCTACCATGTTGATAGAGCTATATGTTTCTCATTGGGAAAAAGTAAAATAGTACTGTCCATCCCTGCAGCCTGTGTTAAGATTCCTTAGTGATGCGCAATCCCTCTGCACTGAGGCCAATGCCCTCATTAGCAGTTCCATGCTTGTCATCGGTCCTAAGTTCCCAGTAGCCCAAAGTCTTATTCAATTGTTGTAATCCGCTCGGGATGAGGAACTAAGGGAGAAAGGGATTGCTGATCGTCGACAATTGATTAAAAGAACAAATGTTTTCATAAACTGACACAGGATAATCATGCAGGCTTCAGAGGCCTTGACGTGTTTGCAATTTTTAGTTCCAAACATCAAGCGACATTTGGAGAGGTTCATTTCTTTGGGCCTGCCCTCTCCTTTTCCTGCGGGTGATACTGTGCTAGGGATTGAACAAATATTACGCCAGGTCGAGTATTTGCAGCAAGATAGAGCTTTCCTGCAGCGCTTGGGAGATCCTATTTCGGAGACTGAGGTAAAATGTCTTCTACACCCACTGGCCCAACTCTCGACTCTCTTGAAACAGGTCCAAGATGAGCCTATACCCCTACCTTTTGATGAAGTAATTTGCCTGGATCAGTATTTCCAGAATTTAGAGGCGCAAGCTATGCTCTCTGAGGATGAATGGTTGCCTTTGTAGCAGGCCTTCAATCTGCTCTGTTCCATTTTGGCATGAAATCTGGTTTGCAAGCTAGTAATTTTGGGTTCTCCCTTTCTGCAGGCAGAATTTCCCTTGTTAGTCGCCAAGAAATGTTCACATTAAAACCCCTGATTTAAGGTTTGGTGCTAGTTTCCCCTGTTTGGTTTGCCTCTTTAGTTTTCAAGCAGCGCATGGCGCGTAGGACAATTATTGACACGATGTTGCTCCCTTGGTCCATATTTGGCATCCAGTTTTTGGAGCAACGCGATAGTGACAGATGGAAAGGCATGCTAACTGGTTTCTTTTTCGGGGCCCACCTTTTAGCGCAGTAAGCGAGTGGTTACCCGCTTTTTTGTAATTTTTCTGGCAGCCTATCCGCAGTTAGTAAAATATTTGCAGTTCATGGCAGTATGCAGACTGTTGCAGGCGAGAAGTGGAATTCCAGGGGCCATTTTGCTGGGTGCGATCTCCAGGGTGACACAACATGTTTTTCTGTTCAAGGAGGTTATGCTTTTTTGGCATGTTTTGGGAGCTGTTTTCAGGAGCCGAGTGCTCTATTTATGCTGGGCTTTTCCCTGTTGCTGGGGATTCAGAACTTTTGAAAAGAACAATTAAGTTTACTAAGTAGAGATTTTAGCCTTTAAAAACTATTATTGTTTGTCTGAAGAGGGTTATTCAAATTGTGCCTGTGGCCTTTATGACACTTCTTTTAGTATGCTTTGATGGTCTTTTTTGTGCTATTCTGTTAGAATTCCAATAACTTTAGGAATATATCTATCTAAGATTTTGCTGATTAAACTAGGTTTCACACTTGTTATCTGGTAAATGCATGATGAGTATTTCCTTATGTTATAGAGAAATTTAATTGTATCTTGGTTATGTTCCTGATCCGGAATTGTAGATTGTTGAATGGGCTTATGAAAGTCATATGTTTTGGATTTTGTATGCTCATGTCTTTTAATGATCTGGCGTATCACCTCAGTAGTCTATTTTTTTACTGTTTTTAAGGTGTTTCTTTCTCCCCCTTTTCTCAAAACACCAAGGAAGAGCTAGCTTCTCAATCCCGGAGGTCATTCAGTGGAGCCTGCGCAATCGGTCCCCCACCACTGAATTTCCCATAAGGCTGTTTGTTTCTAAAGTAAAATTCAGAGTCAACAGTTACATAAAGTAACTTTATGGAAACAAACTTAAATGCAAGCTAGGTCCTGAGAAAACTTAACACATGATTAAGTTCCAACTAAGAACTAATTAGGATATAACCGCATTCACACTAACATAATCGACCACTACATTGTTATGAAATATATAGGTTTAATACCAAAGGTTGTAAAGATTCAATCTCTTACCAAATAAGAAATAAAAAGATGAGATACAAGTCTTGGACTAATACAACATGAAAATCTAAAACTTATATCCAAATCTAAAAATTAAGTTTCCTTAATGTGGAAATAACCATGCTTAGATAATTCTTCTTTATGATGCTAAAAAAAATCTACATGTCATGCTTAATAACTATATTTTATGTGAACTTATAACTGATGCTCTGCAAAATGGACAACATTAGACAAAAGCCCGTGGTCGTATAACACACAAAAACACAAGAAACGTTAGTGTTAATCAACCAAAGATGATCCTACATAGGCATATCAAGAGAGATACTAAATAAGAAGTGAAAAACATACAAAGAGAAAAGAGGTAAACTAAACTCCTCCAAATGCTAACCAAAACATTCATAGTGGCTCCTCCCTTGTTCCTCTCCTCTCCAAGTTCCAAATTAGTGTAGCTCTCAACAACTTTTTGCACTATGGATGCATTATGGAGGTTCAAGATTGTAGGTGATTATGAAAAGTATGCAAATGCAAGCTTAATAACCAAAGAAAGATGAGTTATCTAAATGCTATTTGTTAATTATAACCAAAAGAGTGAATATGACTAATTATGCTAAATGCTCTCTAAAATTCTTTACAACTTAGATGCATACATGTTTTCAGGATCTAGATTATGAAGAAATGGGCTCTATTATAGGAAAAATGGAGAAATGGATGGTTGAGATTGATTAATCTCAACAAGGGTCAGGATTGAATGATATTCAATCTATGTGAGGGCTTTCAACCCAATCCCAGGATGACAAGTGTCAATATGAGATAGGTTGAGAGGAGAGGGAAGAAGCATTAAATGCTTGACATGACCTGAGAGTTAACTTGGGAGTTAAGGTCAAGGTTGGGTTGAGTGAATAAATTTATTATTCAAAGAATAATGCTTTTATCCAATGGATAAAATCTTGTGCAAAGGCTAAAGGGATAACCATGGTCAAAGCAATAAATGCTTGAGGAGACACATGAGTCACATGAGGGTTGAGTTAGGGGTTAACCATAAATGGTCATGTAAGAGCCATAAGTGGTTTGGAAGACTTTAGAGGTTAATTTGTTGAACACACAAAGCATTTAATGCTTTTCAAAGACTTTGAAGTCTTTGAGAAGTGACTCCAAGTTGCTTAGGAATGTGACAATAATTAGGAGATGGATTAGGTTAATTAGGAAGGGGTTAGAAGAATCTAGAAGGGGGTTTAGGAGTGCAAGTGGATTTGGTGGGTGAGGGATAATAGGAATTTAATAAAAATTAAATTAATTTATTTCAACTTGTGGTTGCAACTTGCATTTGTAGGAAAATGCAAGTGGGGGGGCGGCGGGCGGGGGGGGGGGGGGGGGGGGGTGAATGATTTAAATAAATGTTTTTAATTATTTATTTAAAAGAGGAAAGGGAGATTTAATTAAATAAATAAGATTTATTCATTTAATTGATTGTGAATTTGGTTTAATGAATTAATTAAAATAAACTGAATAATTTATTTAATTAATAAGAGAATAATTTGAAGATGAATTAATTAAATGTTAATTTAATTAACTGATGGCTAGTGGATTTTTAATCAAATAAATAGCAAATATTCATTTAATTAAAATGGACAGATTTATGTGACTACATTTGCCCCTCTTTGAGACGGTGCGGTTTATCGCGTCGTTTCAAAGAAAGAGAAATAGGTGTGAAGAAATATGGCCCATAAAATGTTAATTTAATGGGTGGTATGCCCCCTTGAGAGATGGGCTGAAAATTTTGAAAAATCAGGTGATCTCTCGAAAAAGAATGAAAATTGGCGGGGAGGTAGAATAGAAGAAATTAGCAATAATGGTGAAAGAATGGAAGAAAATGGAGTGAATATGGACAAACATCAAGCCAGTGAGTACCCTTAGGTCATGCAGGAGATACAGTGAAAATGTGGTGGTTGTGCTTTCGAGTGATGCTATATAATTGATCAAAATTGGTTGAACAATCTGGTGCAATTGGTTTAATTGCCTCGGTCGAGTCAAAGCATGATAGTTGATGTCAGTTGGTCCCCTGGACAGGATAAAGTTTGAGTAAGTGAATCAAAGTGACTTGATGTGACTTAGATAATTGATGTAATTGTCCATTGAAGTCAAGGTATATGAAAAATACTCGTTGAGACTTTAGACAATTGATGTAATTGTCTGTTGGATTGGTTGATCAATTGATAATGTGTGCGTGTGGTGGATGGTTGTGGGGAATCATGACACCCCCGTTGAGACTAGGTCATTATGATAAATGCCTATTGTAGTCTAGGTTTGCCATGATCGATTACCTATTGAGACTCGAAGATACTTGATCAGAGTATTTGTTGATAGTCTAGGTGTGTGTGAGTCGATGTGCATGTGTAGACAGAGTAATTGGCTTGATTGTGTGGATGACTGAGGATGGGAAGTGCAACCCCTCCTGTTAGAGATGTATGGTGATGAACGTAGCATGATTGAGTTGATGATGAAGGGATTATGATGATGTTGATGATCAAGATAGGGAGGGTGAGGGGGTGGATTCAATGTTAGATAGAAGATATGGAGGACCTATTCCTATGGAAAAAGATGAGTGAAATAGAGTATGCATTGTTATGACTATATATGCATGATATGCAGCTATATGGATGTATGGATGGGTGGAATGCAACAGAATGCAATATATATATATAGATGAGATGGAATGACAATCGATAGTGCTTTATTTTCATCATTGAGCATGGTAATATCGAACTTGGATGAGGCAGTAGGAACCAAGGATGGAGCATTGTACCCGCAAACAAACAACATAAATAAAGAATAAAAAATATGGACCCTCCATAATGGTTCATGCTCATATGGTCGACGTATACGCTATAGTCAGCAAGCCATAGTGTTCCATGACTGTATTTTGCATATGATGACACAGCTTAGTGAACTTCCCACGTAGATTCACAGAAGACATACAAAGAATGCTTAGGAACCATCCCGGCCACTCTAATCACTTGTGGATATCCCGGAGTAGCGTAGGAACCTGATATAAATGAATAAATAACCTACAAATAAATCAAGTATTTGATAGCTTAAATATAATTTTCTTGTCAAAGAAAATGTCATATTGTCTTTGTTTTGGTAAGGAAGGATGCATCCTTGTGAAGACAGTTTTGCATTTTGATGTTGATTGTTTGGTCGATGTGAGAAGTTGTCATCATTTGAGTATGTCACAATGTTTGTTTGGTATCTTCTTGGATGCATATATACAAAGCATTGCCATGTTTTTGATTGATTTTTGATGTTTTATCGTGTATTTGGAATTTGTGAGATAATTTTCCAATGTTTTGGTATTGTGATGATTATTTTTGGATTTTGTGAGATAGTTTTGAATGAAGAAATAAATGAATCATAAGTAATGTAGAATCCACTTCCATCAATAGGTTAAGAAAATTGCCCCCAATTAGATGTTGCTATGAAAAATCAGGATGTGAGATGCATGAAGTGCTATCCTTAATTGCAGATCAATAACAAGCCATGGTTTTAACTAATGGATGAGTGGATGTAGTGAATGTGATCGCAACAAGTCTAAAAAATAAGGGAGTAATAGCCTTTATGAGTGGTGCCTGTTTGCCAGGTTTTCACCATCGTACTTACCCAAGGTTCCATCGGAGTGGTTGTTCACCGTTTGGATGCATGATTTTTCTTTAATATTTTCATGTTTTTGTATTTTCTTTAGGACATTTTTCTGAATGTTTTTGGTGTTTTTTTGGTATGTACGGGAGCTTGACGCTCTGTGCAGCTTAGGTATAAAACCTTTTGAGGTGCATGCTATTGATTGGATCTACTAGCAGTTCTCCTTCTGAAGTAGCCAACTGATATGCCCCAGACCCAAATACAAAAGTGATAACATATGAACCCAACCAGTTTGATTCAAACTTTCCCTGATGTTCTCTATTTGGTTGGTTATGAGGACTCTCTCGAAGAACAAGATCACCTACCTCAAATATACAAGGTCTAACTTGGTGATTGTAGCTTCTGCTCATGTGCTACTGATAGGCTTTGAGGTGATTGTATGTAGCTTGTCCTTTTTCATCAAGTAGCTCTAAGTCTACTACTCTATATATTGCATCATATCATGAAAGATGGTGGTCATTTCTCTTTGATAGGTCACTCCTGCATTCTTTAGAACAAAAGGCATTACATTCCAGCAGTACGTGCCCCATGGACATGTGAAGGCCATCTTATGTTGATCCTTTGGTGCAATCTTTATCTAATTGTACCCTGAAAAGCCATCCATGAGTGAAAGCATGGTGTGTCCTTTTGTTAGGTCCACTATTATGTCAATGTTTGGTAGGGGGAAGTCATCTTTAGGACATTCTTTGTTCAGATCTTTGAAGTCAGTGCAGATACAGATGCCCCCATTTGGTTTGCCGACAAGGACAATATTGGAGATCCAATTTGCATAATCAATTGGTCTAATGAAGCCAACATCCAGGAGTTTCTTAAGTTCTGCTTTGACGAGTATTGTAATCTAGGGGTGCATCTTATGAAGCTTCTGCTTGACAAGTTTGGCTCCTTCTCCTACGGTGAGTTGATACATGACTAAATCTGGATCAAGACCAGACATGTCTGCATATGACCATGCAAAGTCGATCTGATGCTTCTGGAAGAATTTGGAAAACTTAGGCTGTTCCTCTGGAGTTAAAAGAGATGCCAGATGTATGTGGTGAGGAGTTTCAGGAGCCCCCACATTGTATTATTTTGTCTCTTCAATGAGAATCGTTGATCGTTCCTACTATGTACTAGAGGGGAGAATGTCAAACCTTTCATCCTCAGGCGCCTCAGAGAGGTTTTCACCATTGGATACGCTCTTTCTTTTTTACTTTTATTGGATCAAATAATGCCACAGTGTGGTTTTCACTGGAAGATCCATGTTTTATTGTTATATTTTTACAGCTGAAAGGTTTGGCATCCGCCTCGAAGTATGCTGTGCTATTAAGTTCAATGGCGAATCTAGTTTTGTGATCCCCACTTGGTATGTTATCCCGTAGTTCCAAAAAGTAAATGATTGCCTCATCATTTTGGAAATGGTCAAGGCATGGGGGATTAGGTTGGTTCCATTTGATGAGTTCAGGATGGATAATGGGCATTACCACATTGATTAGGTTAAGTTCTTTAGATGTGTCAGTGAGGGTTAAGACATTGTGGTGAAGGTCATTGATGGTACTCTCCCTATCAGAATCAGGCGTAGGATGTGATGTAGGGTCTGTGGAATAAGTTTCCAGCTCAGGAACCCAAGATGTCTTTATCTACATTTCTCTGTAAATAGGGATGTCTTTGCGAGGTGGAGGTAGTGATGCGTCTTCCTCATTTGAAGTATCAAGCTAGACAGAATCAAATTCCCACTCATGTGAGTCAGTCTCTGAGTCACTTTCCATTATCTGATTACTATACCATACTGGGATGTCCTTTAAGTTAAACACTGCAGGTGTGATCAGTTGATGTACCTTTGTAGATGAAATGATTGGTGCTGTAGGAAAGATTATGGGGATCAATGAATCCGATACGAGGAGTATCGATAGTGTTGAATCTGCTACTTCTGCTGGAATTGCCAGTGTTGTTGATACTGCTGGGGGTTCTGATAGTGCTAGTGGTGTTGTTGATGCGGTTGCTGTGGTTGATGGGATTTGTGGTTTGATTGGTGGGATGATTGGTGTTGTGGATAGTTTTCCTGGGATTTTTAGCCTCAATGGTGCAGTTGCTATGGTGTATGGTGTTGCTAATATAATCAAAGGTGGCCTCTTTGTAATAGGCTAATATAGTGGTTTACTGGGTTTCCCTTTGAATCTAAGCTTAGGAAGGATCTCCTTTTGAAATCCCAATCCTGCGTTATCTTTGGGCTTTAATTCCGGCTGCAGGGGTTTATGTCTTCCTTGCTTGTAAGGCCCCAAAGCACTCTGACCATCATAACCCATTCTTTTCATAATGAGTGTAGTCACATAAATCTGTCCACTTAATTAAATGAATACTTAGTATTTATTTGATTATTTAACCATCAATTAATGAATTAATTAAATTAATATTTAATTAATTCATCTTAACCCTCTTCTCCTATTAATTAAATAAATTATTCAATTTATTTGATTTAATTCACTTAACCAAATTCAGACCATTAATTAAATAAATAAATCATATTTGTTTAATTAAATCTTCTCTCACATTTAAATAAATTAATATTTATTTAAATCCCCCAAAATCTCACCTCTCACATTTAAATAAATTAACATTTATTTAAATCACCTTTATCCTCCACCCACTTGTATTTTCCTACAAATGCAAGTTGCACAATTATTTTAAATAAATAATTTATTTAAAATCACCTTTATCCTCCACCCACTTGTATTTTCCTACAAAAGCAAGTTGCACAACTATTTTAAATAAATTATTTATTTAAAATCCTATTTATCCTCACCCACTTGAAACCTTTAATGGTTTCCCTTAAAGTATTCAAACTTGATGGCTTTAAAGTCTTCAAACATGATGGCTTCCTTCTATAGTCTTCTTAAGACTTTAATGGTTTTCCTTAAAGTCTTCAAGCCTTTAATGGTTTCCCTCAAAGTCTTCAAGCATTGTTTGTTGTTTTTGGGTCATGTCCTTTGATTTTGATTTCACCTTGGTCAATAAGATCTTTCAATCTGTGACAATTGCTTGTCTTATGCCCTTTCCCTTGATGTAAATTGCAATGTTCAGTATCCCTCCACTATGAAGGTTTGACTTGAGGTTCATAATTTGATGTTTTGGGCAAGGTTACCAGATTTTGAGAACCCAACTGACATAACTCTGTTTCGATGGGTTCCCCTAAGGAAGTGTATGTTCATTTTGGTTTAAAATTTTGTTGACATTGTGTGGGTTCCCCTTGAGATGTGTTGCATCCTTGATTTGGTGGGGGAGGAGCCGTGTTCGTCTTAGGAGAGGGGGTTTTGTCCTACAAAGCGGACCACAGGTTGTGCACTTTTGATAGTTCTTGCATCCACAACCCCGTCGTTGATGATGTTTTTGTTTTTATTCCAGAAGTTAGGTTTGGCACTATTGAAGCGTGGACGAGGGCCATCCTTTGGCTCATTATATATCTTGATAAGCCCTTTTTTGATAAGAGCCCGCTCACATTTTAAGCCTTTGGTGATCATGTCATTGAAAGAGTCTGTGTCTTTTACGTCTAGGTAAAATTCCATTTCATCATTTAAGTTGGAAATAAATATTTTCACTAGTTCTTGTTCAGGTAACTGAAGAGAATGTGTGCTAGACTTTTGACACCATCGTTGCAGAAATACTGAAAATAGCTCACTTGGTTTTTGTTTAGTGTTACATAGATTTGCCATGGTGATATCACATTCAATATTGTGTGAGTAATGTGCCAGGAACTTCTGGATGAGTTCTTCAAATGTCCTAATGCCACCTGGTAATCGGGAAAACCATGATGTGGTTGTTCCTCCCAAGCTTTGGGGAAAAAGTTGCATTAGGTATGTATCCTCGTATGCCACTTCAAGGCAAGCTGAATGGAATTCTCTAACATGATCACGAGGATCTCCTTTTCCTCTATACTTTTTGAACTTGGGTGTTTCAAACCCTTGTGGAAAAGGTGGCATATGAAGATTCCTATCAAAAGGATAGGGACAAATGTCATTGAG
This sequence comes from Cryptomeria japonica, assembly GCF_030272615.1. Taxonomy (NCBI): domain Eukaryota; kingdom Viridiplantae; phylum Streptophyta; class Pinopsida; order Cupressales; family Cupressaceae; genus Cryptomeria; species Cryptomeria japonica. The sequence continues at coordinate 5,570,165 of NC_081415.1, read as the reverse complement.
GGAAAATTGATTGATTTTTACACCACTATGAAGTTGTTGGGCGAGATTTTTGAATTGTTGCCGCAACATGTCTATTTCATTTGGAGGAAGAGGAGGTGGGGGATGACCTTGATGAAGGTTATATCTGATATGATCTCGACCTCTTTCATCCTCATTATGACTTTGGCATTCTGATGCTTGTCTTAGTTGTGCAACATCAAAGTCAAAGGGTAGTTTAGCCCCCTCTTGAGCAAGTCTTAAAAAGTGAGCATCGGCATTGCTCCTGAGTATTTCATCAAAAAGTCTATTAAAGAGAGTGCTGTGCCCTTTCTATTGCTGCAGGTGTAGGAGTACTTGGATTGTCATTATTTACGTTTCCTCCAAGGGCTTCTTGGAATTCATTGATATTTTCCTCCTCTTCCTCTTTAGTTTCTTGTTGTCTAGACCTGGACCTGGTATGAGCTATTTTGTTTATAAATTTTTGTTGAAGTTGGGTGAAAATGATGATGAGTTGTTGATGAAATGATAGATTTATGTTTGGTGAATTTCTTTGCATATGGATCCATAGCACTAAAGGTAGATGTTACCAAAGTTCTTTCTTGAATTTTCTTGTTGTGTTGGATTGACAAAGTTTGATGTGATAAGGTTTAGAGAGATTTGAGATGTGTTACAAACTCAACTACCTAGTAATGAGAGGATTCACTCATAGACTAGTTTTAACCTGCGTAGAAATGCCTCTTAGGATGAGTTTATCCTAGATGTAGAGACACTCTAAAAATGATGTGTTTGTGTTTGATTCAAGCAATATCGAAATAGAACTTAGGACAAAAAACCTCTTGATGTTTCGAGAGTTGGAATGGATTTGATGAGATATGAATATGACAATGGATGAAATATGAACTAATAAAAGCTTTGTGTCACATATGGGACAAATTCTTCTTCTTCTCTTTCGGGAGTTGGTGGTTCTTCTCGAGCTACGTTATATGTGATGCAAATGTCTAGAAAGAAGTCAGGATTGATTTTGCCTCCTTTGTTTTTGCGATAACTCAAAGCTCGATATTGCATGAAAGCTTTGCGGTTTAATGAATCTTGATCAAATTTGTTTGATTTCTCTTGAAGATATAGACACATGCGATGTAGGAAGGTTCTATGAGAGACAAAGATTTGTCTATTTAGATAGAAGAATTTCCTCCTTTTGATAAGAGTCTTTGAGCTCAATGGTCTTTTCTTCAAGTTGATGTGTTGATGAAGATTCTGCTTTCTTAAGATGTGAAGAATGGTCATATAGTTTGATAATTTTCGTTGTTGCTCTTTGTTTTTGATCTTTTGTTGTTTTTGAAATGTTGGTGTTGGATGAATACTTGTTCTGATTTGGATTTATGATGTTTCTTTAACAAGAAAACAAAGAAAGCACACAAACACAAGAATGTTGCCTCAAAAGGCACAAGTAAGTATGGGTCTAGATCAACCCAATCTTTTGAAATTTTTACGACCCTTTCCTTCAAATGTATTTTAGGTGTTTCCAAAGCCCGAAGTTGACTCAATTTGCACTGGTCTTGACTCAAAAATGAAAACACTTCAAACACTCTTTATCCCTAAGGTCAAATGGCCAGTTGCGATAATTTCAGCCCACATCTTGATATTTCTTTGATTTTGGTACAACATACCTTATGAATCCCACTGTGGCAGGTAAGGATGTGATATACTAAGTCTTGCATGAACATAACAAATAGATGATCCCTATGATGGGGGAGTCACCACTTTTATTGGGCTACAAGTAACCTTTCAAAAAGCTATGTTTCTACTCAAGGAAATATGTATGGTGAGTATCTTGGGAGCAAAACCTTCTATGCTCTTGCATTGAATTTATCACAAATATCCTCAGTCAATAGAATGAGTGGGCTACTACTTAAAAGTGTTTAGTAATTTTCAATGTTTTTGGACATAAGTTCATTCTGCAGTGACTCACTTAAGAGCCTTGTAACTTGTGGTGGGGCCCATTTGTCCTTTCGACAAGTTACACTGTAGGAACAGCTATACCCAAGGCTACAACTTTCGCTCTCACCTGATTTTTATAGCGGCTCGAAGGATTTACCGCGCGAGGTCATTCCCAAGAGTAATGTGTCTCTTGGCAAGCCTATCTTAAAAAGATAAAATTTTGAGTGTTACTAATACTTTTCTCTTGCACCTAGGACCACGAAAGCCAAGGGAGAGGATAGTGTGTGTTAGAAGTAGGACCACTCGACAAACTCTTTTGCACAAGTGTGCCAAACACAAAATACACTTGTTCTTTTTAACTCATCGTTGCAATGTGATCTAACTATTTGGAGATGTTGCTCCAACAATCATGGTGTTCTTTTTAACTCCAAAGGCAAAATGTTGAGTAAACTAGGAAATTGAAATCCTGGTTAACTAAATAAAAAGCACATTTGCTTGAAGTAAATTGCTTTGAAACAAGAAAAATTTGAAAAGTTGATTGTTCTTTTTACTTGCACAAAAAGTTGAAGTGTTGATTGTGAATTTTCTTAAATTTGATGCAAGAAATGAGATTTGCCTTGTCTTGTTTTAAGCACCAAAATAGAGTGTATCCTAACTTGCAATGAAAGCAAATTTGTGTTGTGATTTTTAGAGCACCAAATGAAGATTTGTTTCCTAACATGCAAGTAAACAAAATTGTGTTGTGATTTTTAGAGCACCAAAATGAAGTGTTTTTTGATTTTAAGAAAAAAAAGGGTTAGTTTTAAAACCTGCACATGAAGCAAAAAGTTAGTAAAATTCGAACATATGGTGGGCTTCCACAAGCCTTAAATAAATTATTTTATCGGTTACATGGCCTTTTTTACAACGTTCTGTTACAATAGCACTACTCTATGTGAAAACAGAAGCACTACTTAACACAAATGCGCTAAAGTAAAAACAAAAATGCTAAAACAGAAAATTTATGCAGCAATACACAAGCGCTAATTATAAAACAAAAATGCTAACTAATGAATAATAGCACTAGAATATTAACAAAAGCACTAATTTTTTGACAATAGCGCTATTGTAAAAACAAAAGCACTAGAAGACCAAAAATAATAGCGCTAAAGCACGAACAAAAGCACCGAAGCGTGACCTGTGTGTCAAGCTAAACAGTCAAAAAGTTAGTTTGTTTTTAAAAAATTGTTGTTGGATTCATGCCGCGTTCACCAAATGATGCTTTGTAAAATGGACAACGTTAGACAAAAGTCTATGATCGTATAACACACAAAAACACAAGAAACGTTAGTGTTAATCAACCAAAGATTATCCTACACAAGCATATCAAGAGAGATACTAAATAAGAAGTGAAAAGCATACAAAGAGAAAAGAGGTAAACTAAACTCCTCCAAATGCTAACCAAAACATTCATAGTGGCTCCTCCCTTGTTCCTCTCCTCTCCAAGTTCCAAATTAGTGTAGCTCTCAGCAGCTTTTTGCACTATGGATGCCTTATGGAAGTTCAAGATTGTAGATGATTATGAAAAGTATGCAAATGCAAGCTTAATAACCAAAGAAAGACGAGTTATCTAAATGCTATTTGTTAATTTTAACCAAAAGAGTGAATATGACTAATTATGCTAAATGCTCTCTAAAATTCTCTATAACTTAGATGCATACATGTTTTTCAGGATCTGGATTATGAAGAAATGGGCTCTATTTATAGGAAAAATGGAGCAATGGATGGTTGAGATTGAGTAATCTCAACAAGGGCCAGGATTGAATGATATTCAATCCATGTGAGGGCTTTCAACCCAATCCTAGGATGACAAGTGTCAATATGAGATAGGTTGAGAGGAGAGGGAAGAAGCATTAAATGCTTGACATGACCTGAGAGTTAACTTGGGAGTTAAGGTCAAGGTTGGGTTGAGTGAATAAATTTATTACTCAAAGAATAATGCTTTTATCCAATGGATAAACTCTTGTGCAAAGGTTAAAGGGATAACCATGGTCAAAGCAATAAATGCTTGAGAAGACACATGAGTCACATGAGGGTTGAGTTAGGGGTTATTTGAAAGACTTTAGAGGTTAATTTGTTGAACACACAAAGCATTTAATGTTTTTCAAAGACTTTGAATTCTTTGAGAAGTGACTCCAAGTTGCTTAGGAATGTGACAATAATTAGAAGATGGATTAGGTTAATTAGGAAGGGGTTAGAAGAATCTAGAAGGGGGTTTAGGAGTGCAAGTGGATTTGGTGGGTGAGGGAAAATAAGATTTTAATTAAAATAAAATTAATTTATTTCAACTTGTGGTTGCAACTTGCATTTGTAGGAAAATGCAAGTGGGGGGGTGGGTGGTGAATGATTTAAATAAATGTTTTTAATTATTTATTTAAAAGAGGAAAGGGGGATTTAGTTAATTAAATAAGATTTATTCATTTAATTGATTGTGAATTTGGTTTAATAAATAAATTAAAATAAATTGAATAATTTATTAATTAATAGGAGAATGATTTGAAGATGAATTAATTAAATGTTAATTTAATTAACTGATGGCTAGTGAATTTTTAATCAAATAAATAGCAAATATTCATTTAATTAAAATAGACAGATTTATGTGACTACAATAACAACAATAAGCAAATTATAATATCACAAAATATGGGAAAAAGAGGCACGAATAAGAAACACAAGAGCATCACATAACAAAGGATTTATGTGGGAAAACCCTTGCGAGAAAAAAATCCACCAAGGAAAGAAGTCAAGTATGTATTATCAATAATAAATGGGATTACAATACATCCACTTTCATTCTCCTTTTTACCGTTAACATGGAAGCACCTATGCACCCATGAACAACCTCCTTATGCATCTCACTTGTACTTGTTACTGAAGAGTAAAACTACATTCAAATATTCCTCATATTTTCTACATCCAAATAGTTGTTTATATAGAATGACAAAAGATCCAATATTTTCCCTCCAACTTGGGCACCCAAACATGGAAGATAAAAATTATATTAAATGCAATAAATGATGAAATACCAAGAGACACATGTTGCCTCTTCCAAGTGCGCACCTAAAGAAGCTCAAAGAACACTCATTTGTCCACTTCATGTGTCTTCCCATTCTAGGCATCCACATATTAGGGAAATGATAATATATAATTGTGTTCACAATCCACCTGTACTATTGCTGCTAGTGGAACTCATCACCCTTTATGAATGTATTACAAACAATAGCGACAATAAATATTACAAAATATTTTCCTAGAATACCCAAATCTGGAGAAAGATGATCTTGGAAAGATGATAGGACTAGATTCAATGGGTTGTATTTGTGTCATTATATTATAGATGTATTTTAGAAGTTGATGGAGTAAATTCCTAGTCATCATTGATTCTAAAGCATTTAGAAAAATAGATTTTGTCTTTTGTTACATCCAATTGCACATTGCAAGCCAAATTTGCAAAGCATTTCATTTGGCACCCAAATGTTAGATCTAGTAGACGACTATTATTTTTGAGAGGATGGTGTCAAATAAAATCTTGTCATCAAACCTTAATGATAAAAAATGCCTAAGATTGAATTTCAAATCATAAAAAATAGAGCACTTTTTTCGGGTCCTAAGAAATTTTATAGCCCCTAGTTGTACAAAGTACTTATAAAAACATTTTCCCTCCACAATTGGTATAAATATAATCCTTGCCAATATAACACATTAATACCATTGGTGTAAGAGTAATTAGAAATATTTATTTTTTCTTATACATCTCTTTCATTACATTTCACAATTTTTGGTAATATGGTGTGTGGAGGGTACCTTGTGCATACAACCACTGTAAGAACTACAAGTGAGAGTCTCATGTCCCTCACACAACAAGCACTTGGCCCTTTAGGCTCTCCCATAGGGTTTTACCCACTAGTCATGAAACTAGGTTAGTTATATAAGACAAGACAATTTCCCTACTTGGCTAGGCATTCAAACTACCAATGACACCCTTAATATTTGAAGTTTGTACCACTTAGAATACATGGCTATACCGTAGGGAAACTTGCACCAACTTTATGACAATTTCCACATAATCCAATTTAGATTTCAACAAAATAAACTCATATAATCCACATGCAAAGTATAGACAACATACCCATCAAATATGACACAAGATACACCCTAGGAAAACCCTCGTGAGGGAAAAAACTAGCCTCCAAAAGAATCCATCACCATGTACTATTCAATAATGCAACATTACAATACAACTATGAAAGCTTCTTAAATCTCAGCCATCAACAAGCACTCCATGTGAACAAGCATGTAACCACACATCCCATGCCATGCTTCCAACCTCCACAAAAGCTAACCTGGCTATCTAGATCTATGGCTAACCCAAACAACTACCCTTTTGGTTGCTTTTATAAACACAAGCTTTCACAAAACCACCAAGTGGTATTACATCAAAACCATGCGCAAATACCATGGGCTAACTACCCCATTGACCCCACATCTAATATTGGGTACTTTATTAAATTAATTTCCTCAATATTAAAAAAATACAATATAATATATCCCAATGTTACAATACAACTCATCAAGTGGTCTCGAGAATATTCCCAAGGAATCTCTACATGTTACATGTCCATGTGTAACATCAAATAAATATTACGTTACATGTCCATGGGAAACACATAATAAATAAATATTACAAGTACAAACATTGTTATGCAGGTTGTACAACACTTATTATCCCAACATTCTCCCACTTTTTGTATACATTGCATAAGGGGAAATAAGTAGCCACAACATGAACAAGGGAACAATCCCTCTAGCACATATACCATCATGGAATCAAATTGCTCCATGTGCTCCATCAAGATACCTACAACAAGAAACAAAGTGACCACCATCTCATACATGAATGCTCCCACCCTTCACCATGCTACTGCCACTAGACATGAAAAGACCATCCAAAGAGAAAGCCACACAATTTGTCACAATGAATGATAAGTCCCATCTCAACTAATATCCAAACACAAACACTCAATCCAAAGGTAACTAATGTATCAGTAACTATCAAGAACCAATAACCACACATCCAACTATGCATACCTCCAAGGTATACATATCAAGTGAATCTCAAGTCATCAACATACACAACCTGCAAAATGCAACCATAAGCTCCAAGTACAATACCTGTCACATACACACCTACAAACTATACTGCATAAGTAATGTCAAATCTGAAATGAATCCACTAACATCTCATACAAAGTGTAACCATAACTGTGTAGTATCAAGGAACATCCACAACAATATGAATAACATGTAAAGCAATAACCTACAAGTATAACTCTCACCATAAGTCTCCATAAATCTCTCATGCTCTCCACAACCAACAAAAAAAAGAGATAAAGGAACCTCCATGTCATCTCCCACATGACAACACATGATCACAAACTAGTGAATACATAGCTCCAAACAACCTCAAATCCAATGTAATGTGAAACTGAAGACCCAGGAAGATAACCAAGACCAAAGAGAGAAACACTACAAGTCAAAACCTATAGCATGTCTACATACACCTCTAAATGCTAGTTGTGTCAAGTATGATCTCCTCCATAAAACCCCAAATGAAAAGTCATGACAACACCAAAAACCTAGTGAGTCCCTTGGACCAAAACAATATATGTAATATGTAAACAACATGGATATAAGCCTATCATAACCAAGAAGATCAAACTAGTATTCATTCCCAATCCCAAGGGAATAATCCCAATAGACCATCTCCCAAACCCAATATTAATGAATGCCATCATAATAAAAACTTAAATTCACAAGGAGATAACCAATGTCAAACATCTCTCAAATTGAATCCTCTAGAACTAACCATCTATCTATAGTTCAAGATCCATATTTATGAAAGATAAGCATAAACATAATGCACCTGAAAGGAACAATGGGCAATACCTCTGAAGTAGTAAACCGTTAAGTAGACCAAGAGTAGGGAATGAGAATACTCATCCAAGATATCTATCATTATGACTCATCTAAGAACAATCTCCTCTCAAGTCTATATCAGGTGAATTTGGTCTTCCTATTGAAACCATCAATCATCTTAACACATATCTCTAATCACAAGAGAATATCAACATCACCTATGTCTCCATGTATCCATGAGTACCTGTAACTAATCAATCCATGCCAAACCCCAAATACAACATAGTACCACCATGAATTAATCAAGAAAATGATCATGTACCCAATACAAAGAAAACTACCAAGATCAATGTCAAAGCTCTAACCACAAAGTCAGGAACATAAACATGACAACATGATCTAAGCATCTCCTCCAAGGAGATAACATGATCCATATGAACATATGAAATTACCATATCATGTCAAAACTCTAATCTAGAATCAAGAGTGCACCATGACATAATATCAACCATCATCTCAAGCAAGGATAACATGTCAAATAAAAGCATAAAACCACACCTCAACCAAGGACTCCTTGAGCCCTCGAGATGTCAACATCCTCAAATATCATGAAGATCACCATCTCCTACAAGTGCACCCACAAATGTGAAAGACCCTTCTGCAGCAACAGGATCTAAGGAATCCTACAAACATTTGTACACTACGAAGATTATCCACCATCCAATGGTGAATCCACATCACTGTCATAGGCTCCCATTGAACCATGATACCAAACTCTTCATAGCATCATGATAACCATCTCCTAAATGAATATCATACAAGTCTACATACATACAATTGAAATGTCAATAACATCAAGTAAACTACGTGTTGGTCTCAAATTTTGATTACTTTGTTTTCCCTACTCGAATCTTAGATCTCTATCCCTTATGGAGAGAAACAACAGGAAACATAACAAAAGACAACATACAACAAGGTTTATACAAAAACCTTCTACACTTCAAGCTTTCACCTAGCTTAGGCGAGTTTACCCTTTGTGATTAGTTTTCATAACTGTGATTGGAGATTTACAGAGAAGACCAGATGCCAACCTCTGCAAACCCTATCACTTTAAACATAAATGAACATAAAAGAAAGGCTTGTAATCATTTTCATTGATCTCCAAGAAAGTTATAGAACCTAGCAAACTATACCAATGCCTTATCCCGGGCTTCAGAGTCACCTAAGACTAAATGAGAATTCTAAATTGGAAATCTACACACATTTCATCATTATAACTTCACTAAACTTATATATGCCTGACATACATAAATTTTACCTTTATGCTAAACCCAGTTATCAGATTCAAGCAGAATTACTGATTACTATCAGAGAAATTCTAAGTATATTTAATCCCCCTCCTTGAGAGAAAAACCTAAAACATCTCTATGAATTTGCCTTGCAAATCATTCAATTAAATAACCCTGGATTATCTAACCAAACTAGTAAATCAATCATACATACAAGAAGACAACGGGAATCTAGGATCAGAATGCTTTGATCTATGTGTTGATGTCCATCATTGAATTCTACATCACTCAAAATGATCTTTCAAAACCAGAAAGAAAAAACCCCCAAAAATATTTTGCCAGAGCTTTTTTACAAAATTCTTGTGATCCCTCCAAAATGAGAAGAAATTAGGATAAGAAGGAAGAGGGAAAAGATTAGGTCTGCAACCGAAATTGCCAAGTGTCTCCTTTGTCCCTAACTGCAAAAATATCTTCTTCATTCCCATGGAAAAGTGCTCTTGAAATATCCCATATCTATTGAAACTAACTCCATCACTGGATTCCTCATTCCGAGAGCTTTCTAGCGATATATTATACTTGTCATTTCAGGCAAAAATGG